>NC_143539.1:11871795-12171795 GCF_031878675.1 Megascapheus bottae
AAATAGAATTGTCTTAAAAATTTGTGAAAGATTTAAGACAAACCCCAAAAGATCCTCATAAGCAGATGGTATGAATATGTCTTCAATTTTTTATAAGATAAAGCTTATTAGAAAATATTAGTAAAATTGGTATGTAATTCAGTTAACTGTGGTTTACATAAGGTCAGGGTCAATACATTGATGTAGATTCAGCATCTCATTCTTAATGTCCATCTATACAAATAATGATATAACTAAGTTAATTTTGATTTTGATGTAAAACCAGCCTGTTATTCTTTATACCCATCTAAAGTTAAATGTTGCATGTACTTTCTAGTCTGTAGTAAATTTCTCCTAATGGTCTCTGGCTAGAAAGCGTCAGCATCCCTGAGTCAGCTTGAAGAAGTCACCGAAAATGGATCAGTCAGCCCCTTACAGGGTGATCATCTAAATCCAAACCACTGTTCCCTGGTGAGTGACCCATAATGTGGGTTCAAGGCTTTATTGGAGGCCAGACCTGCTGGACTGTTCCAGTGGTCAACAGGTGTGGGTGGAAATTTAAGCAAATTTTAGGGAGTGGTTATGGATCACATTACAGACTGTGGGACTGGTGGAAGAATAGGAAGACCTCAGTTCTGAGAAGTGTAAGGAATGGTTGCAACTGGGGCAGGGATTTGTGCCTCACACCAGGAAAATATAACAGCATCAGGAAACAGAAAAGGAAGGGACATGGGGCATGGACCTTCCAGGATTGGCAAGCTGACTCCCAAGACCGTGGAAGTTTCAAAGAGCAAGAAACTACCAGAGGCTACAGGTTCATGCTGTTGTTCATGAAGATGAGATGGGAAAATTGCTGTTTGAAACCAAGCCAGGTGAGAAAGTCTGTGAAACTCTTATCTCCAAGTAACCAGCACAAAGCTGCCAGAAATGGAGCTGTGGTTCAAGTGGTGGAGCACCAGGGTTGAGTGGAAAAAAATAAGGGATGGGTTTTGATTTCAAGCTTCTACCAGCAAAAATTTAAAAAAAAATTAAAAAAACAGGGAAATGGATGGACTTAGAACAAATCATGTTAAGTGAGGTAAGTTGAGTCAGAGAGATAAAGGGCACGTATTTTCTCTCATCTTTAGAAGCTGGACATGATAAATTATACAGAAATCTAGGCATTCATACACAGTGAGACTAAAGGCGGATACTTTAGGAAACTGAGTCACATATTCTAATATTCATTAGAATAAAGGAAGAGCAGAAACCCAGCTCAACAGACCAGATCAACTTTAATGGAAAGTTGAAGAGGGAGGCCAAGATTACCTGAGGAGAATCAGGAGTCATAAAGCCTGGCATAATGGTGGCAGGAGTGGAGAGACTTAAGGGTCATGGATGGGCATGGAGGTAGCTAGAGGGTTCTAAGAGTTTATGGTACTGAGGTCTGGTTTCAAGAGCCTATGGTTTGAGCAAGTCTGTCCATCTCTCAGGGCCCTATCACCTGAGAGGGTGGGGAAGTGGGCTTTCATATTTAGATTAAGATTCTGGGCTGGAGAACTTTGGGAAGGTCCCCTGAGCAAAGGGTAAATCAGTGGGCCAAGCCAGAGGAACAATATTGAGTTATGAGAACAAAGTAGATTCCCATCAGATATTCTTAGGGGGAGGAACACAAAGGCGCAATGCCTATGTGCCTCTGATCATACAAAATAGTTTTTATCAAGCTGAACTCTAGGAAATGAAAACAAGAGGGTTTTTTTTCTTTCTGTTTGTTTGTTCACTTATCTGTCTTAAGGAAGTTAGTGGGAAGAGGCACAGAAGTGGAGGGACAAAGGATGAACAAATGCAGCAGGTACTCTGGAAACACTACATGAAAAATGAACTCTACAACCTGTGGGTAGTGACAGGAGGGCAACACTGGAAGAAAGTGAGGGAAGGGGTGGCATTACCCCAAAAGAAATATAATCATTCTTTGAATTATGAAACAGTAACCCCTCCGTACATCACCTTTATAACAATAAAAAATATTTAAGAAAAAATCAACAAGAAGCTGAAACACAGTTAAGTTGATTTGCTAGAAACACAGTAGTAAGGAAGATACACATTTAAAAAATTAATTAAGTGACCCCAGAACATGTGATTTTTATTCAATTCAAGGTACAATGGTTCCATGTTATCCTGATATTCGAATATTGGTTACATAGTCTTTATGTAACCTTTTTAAAATTACATTAGTCTTTTTTTATTACACTAGTCTTTATGTCAGAGATGACCTAATATTAAGATAGTTTAATTAGATCAATGTGACCTGAGATGTATATTTTACATAAGACTGCCATCTCCTAACCTGTACCATGTTTACCAGTTATAAACATAGTGGAGCTGGGTGCCAGTGGCTCATGTCTATACACCTAGCTACTAAGTTTTGAGGAATGAATGCAGATTCCTGCCCAGGAAGAAAAATCCATGACTCTCTTATTTCCACTTAATCAGCAAAAATCTGGAAGCAAAGCTTATGGTTCAAGTAATAGAGCACCAATCTTGAGTGAAAACACTAAGGGACAGCTTTCAGGTCCTGAGTTCAAGACCCAGTATTGGCACAGAAAAATCAAAGCCCAAACCAAAAATCCCACTGGGAAGCAGATACTCAGGAGGCTGTTCAGGATTGTTGGAAGGTACTATCAACTCCAGAGTAACCTCTGTTTGCTTCTGACAAATTAAGGTCACTTTCCAAGGACACATATTTGTCTGCCTTCTGCCATTTCCTAAGTAAAGAAACTTTCACGCTTAAGTGAAATGCTACCCTGTCTGTAGTGCAGTCATATGGAGAAACTCTGTGTGGGGCCAAGGCTGCTAAGGCCAATAGGAGGCTGTCCCAATGCTGACCCCCGTGCCTGTGGAGGCGTGTGGACTATAGGATTCACACATTTACTGGGGAGAGCCAGATCACATAGCATCCAAGGCAATGATCAATAGAAACATATGAACAAAAGCTCATTGTCTGGTGTCAGTGGCTCAGGTCAGTCATTCTAGTAACCAGCAGGCTGACATCTGAGGATCAAAGTCAGTCCAGGCAGGAAAGTTGGTGAGAGTCTTATCTCCAGTGAACCCTCAGAAAAACAGAAGTGGGACACTTCGTTAATCCAAATCCCAACTATGTACATTCTCTGAAGTCAAGGACTATTTCTGAGGAGAAAGGACAAGGAAAGGAAATCAAAGGATGGCTTTGGGGCTTCACAGAACTATAGGGAAACTTCCATGAGCTATTTAAAAGAGCTTCCAAACACGTGCAGTTGTCCATCAGCGCAATTAGTTACATTGGAATATAAGGGAAATCTCTCTCCTGAGAAGTGTAGAAACAGATGCTAGCTAACTATTGTGCTATTCTATTCTTACTCTATTTTGCTGATACTGGGGCTTGAACTCAGGGTCTAGGCACTGTCCCTTAGCTTTTTTTTCTTGAGGATTTGAACTTACGATGTTGAATTTGCTAGGCTGGTGCAGTACCACTGAGCTCCACTTCCAGCAAAGGAGTTAATTTTCAAATAATCTTTTTCAATGAATACCTAATGATATGCGAAAATACACCTAACATGATGGTACATAATTTCATAAACCATTCATATGTGTATCATTCAGACATAACTGAATCAATCAAATGCCATTGACAGTGGCTCATACTTATAATCCATGCTAGTCAGGAGACTGAGGTCTGAGGATTTGAAGATCTGAGATCTGAGGATCAGAATTTGAAGCTAGCCCAGGTAGTAATGTTGGCAAGACTCTTATCTCTAATGAATCACTCAAAAAGCCAGAAATAAATTGTGACCCAAGTGACATAACGCCAGCCTTGATTGGTAAAACCTAAGGAACTGCACAAAGTTCTGAGGTCAAATCCCTATACTGGGACAAAAACATAAACAAAAATAATCAAGGACAATGATTCTTAATGCTTTTAAACATTTGATTGGATGAAGTTCCTCAGTTCAGGAAGCTGGGGGTCATTCTCTGGAATTTAACTCCCTTCTTAGCTTTTGTGCAGAGGGAAGATTACCATAGTCTCCTGCAAACACCGAGGGTGTAGCATTGCCACATGAACGCACCAGACAGGTGTCTTCTGGTCAACCACGTTTTCACTAGCTTTTCTCCACTGATAGTTCCATGCAACCCAAATCAGTTAACTTGTTCTAGTATAAGACCCTTCTGTACATGTAAGACATTTCTCTGAGGGTGTGTTTGTGTGTGCACACATGCACGTGTCTTGCTACTGGCGCTTGAACTCAGAGCCAGGGCATTCTTCCTAAGTTTTATCATTCAAGGTCACTGGTGAACCGCTTGAGCCCTACCCTATGCTTCCAGCTTGTTGCTGTTTAATTGGAGCTAAAAAAAAAAAATCTTGCAGGCTTTTCTTCTCAGACTGGTTTTGAACCGCAATCCTCAGATCTCACCCTCCTCAGTAGTTTGAAGCCAGCCCAGGCAGACAAATATAAAAGAATTTTATCTCCAACCAGCTAAAAAGCTAGATGTGGAGGTGTGACTCAACTGGTAGAATGCTAGCATTGAGCAAAAAAGCTGAGTGAGTACTTGAAGTTTCAAGTTCAAGTACCACAAAACAAAAAACAAAAACAAAACCTAAGCTTTCCTAACTTAAGCCCCAACCAAATCTCCACTAAAACTATTCAGAAGCTTGCTTTGTTTCTTCCCTTTTTTAATATTTTTGGTTGATTCCAGGGGCTTAGACTCTGGACCTGGGTGCTGTCTCTAACCTTTTTCTTTTCTTTTCTTTCTTTCTTTTGATTTTGCCAGTCCTGGGGCTTTAACTCAGGGCCTAGGCACTGTCCTTGAGCTGTCTCAAGGCTACCACTCTACCACTTGAGCAACCAAGTTCTGCTTTTTCTATGTATGTGGTACTGAGCAATTAAACTTGGGTCTTCATGTATGCTAGGCAAGCACTTTACCACTATGCCAAACTCCTGGCCCCATCTGGGATTCTTTTGCTCTATCACTTGAGTCACAGCATCACTTCCAGCTTTTTTTTTTCTGAGCAATTTATTGTAAATAAGAGTTTCACAAACTTCCCTGCCCCATCTGGCGTGGACCTGTGATCTTCAGCTCTGAGTCTCCCGAGTAACTGGAATACAAATGTGAGCCATTAGTGCCTAGCTTTTGTTTCTGTTTATATCTAAACTCATTCTCTGCACCAGTAGGCACCTGAATATTTTTTAAAATTCTTATTCTAAAGATAATGTACAGAGGGTGAACAGTTATACCAGTCAGGTAAATAGTACATTTCTTTTTTGGTCAATGTTATACTTTATTTTGTTCTTATTTGCCAATACTGGGGTGTGAACTCAGCCCTCAGGTGCTGTCTCTTAGCTTTTTTTGCACAAGGCGAATGCTCTACCTCTTGAGCCACACCTCCACTTCTGACTTTTTTTTTTGGTTTATTGGAGATATAAGCCTCAAAGCCATTTCCTGACCCAGGCTAGTATTGAACCTGGATCCTTTGATCTTAGCCCCTTGAGTAGCCAGGATTACAGGCATGATCCAGTGGTCCTCAGAAAGATAGGTCTTTTAAAGCTTAAGTGTCACATGGAAAGTGAAGAATTCATCAAAGCTGATCATATCTTCCCAGTACTCTCCCTTAAGTGCTCCCTGCCCTCTGCCCTTGTTTGGTGCCACCCCTTCATTTCACATCTGGTGTCCCCATTTTGTGGAGAGCTTACTCTCTATGTTCCCCTTTGTGAGTCTCTTCCCTTTGGACAAAGTTCACATTCTGTCCAGTGTCAGCTCAGGTCTAGTCTTGCGACAGAGACAGAGCATTTGTGTCAGGACACTCAAGAGCTCATTCTGCCTGCTTCTCTGCCTACTTTGCTAAGCAAACCATAAGAGAACCTATTATGGAAATTTAGTTATTATTTAGAAATTGCCTCTGTGTGCTATGTTGGAAAAGAAAAAAGTCTCATCTGAAATATAATTGATGTGTGAAGAGTGCTTCTTGCCATGTGGGAAGATTTAATGGAGTTCCCCCTCTTAGACCCTCAAAAGCAAGGAGTGGGACCTGTGGCATAGAGGCCCATTTAGCTCATGCCTACCTCTGGCTCAGATGCTCAGAGAATAGGAAAGATTTGTACCAATCTGCCATGCACCTCTGTGGGTCCCGACTGTTGGGAAAGATGGAAATGAGTTCAGTATATCTATTGCTATTTCCTTGCTCTTTGGGACTGTGGGTTTGGGAACATATCTGAGTCATACCCTCTGGGACTCAAGGGCAGCAATGGTCTTATTCTTCTGTCCCAGAGCAGATGCTTATCCAGGTAAATTCTTTGGGCAACTGGAATCCCAAAGCTCTTCTTCAAGGGTGCACAGGAAAAGCACAAGAATCTACAGTGAGTGTGTGTGTGTGTGTGTGTGTGTGTGTGTGTGTGTGTGTGTCTGTGTGTCTTTGTGTGTAATCTTATTTGCAGCTAATGGGTTCCAGAGTCTGATGCTAATTAGTAGAGCTCAGTCTACAATCCCAAAAGGTACAGAATGCTGCCCCTAACAGGTCAGAGAGGCCAAAAGCCCAGCAGATAAATGTTAGCAACACCCACCACCGGGCATTATCACTTGTCTTCTGTCTCATCCTTCTCTGGTCCCACACAGTTCCTCTCCTGTGCCTCTCACCTGCCTTTGATTCCTGTCCTGGTTATAAAATTCACAGTGTTTCTCCAAGCAGCCTCAGGAGAAAGATCAAGACACCCTGTAATTCTGTGTCGAGCAGGATAAAGCTCACAGCTGGCCCAAGGGAAGGTTGAATCCATTTGATTCATAGCCAACCTCCATTAGAACAACACAATTTATGTTCAGAAGTTAGATCATTTCTGTTCACAATGCAGTCACCAATTTGTGGCTTTCTTACCTGGATATGTGTGGGTTGTTGAATCGATTGAAAACTAAAATTCTCTAGCGTTTACATTGTATCTGAGTGATTGTCCTTTAGGCATTTTAGGGGTGAGGAAGATCTGGAAACCCCTTTCAGAAATCTTTGTTTTGTACCAGTCCTGGCTCTTATACCTAACACCTTGTGCTTTTGCTTGGCTTTTTCACTCAAGACTCTATCAGTTGAGCCACAACTCCACTTATAGCTTTTTTGCTGGTTAATTGGAGAGAAGAGTCTTGAAGACTTCTCTGATCAAGCTGGCTTTGAACTTTGGTCTTCAGAGCTCAGACTCTGTTCAGCAATCTCGGAATAACCTGGCAGTAGCGGTTCCTGTCTCTTCCATCAAGGATGTTGGTGGAAGGATGTTCCCAAACCGATGTGGTGACTTATTCTAGCCTGGATGGCAATTCAGTTTCTACCTCCTGTAAAGTGCAGATTATCATAGGTCTAGAAAAGTAGAGACTTATATTGAACTCTGAAAGTGAGTGAAATATAGTACAGTTCTCCCTCACCCTTTCTATTTTCTTGAATATTGAATCATGCATGCGAGCCCACAGAATTGAAAATCCTGTCATATGTGTTTAGATTGTCATCTCTGTCATAGTCAAAAATCTATAGAAGCTAATAGCTCACCTGTCATCCTAGCTACCAAAGAGGCTGAATTCTGAGGATCACGTTTCAAAGCCAGAGTAGGCTAAATAGTCTGTGAAAGTCTTATCTCCAATGAACCACCAAAAAGCTGGAAGTGAGTGCGTAGCTTAAGTGGTAGAGCGCTAGCCTGGAGTACAAGAAGGTAAAGGACAGTACCCAATCCTTGAGTTCAAGCCTCAGTACCATTGAAAAGCAAAAATGGGAAAAGAAAGACTATTGGATCCAGCATCAAAGTGCATACAAAGATGTTTCCTCCTGCTGGGCTTTAAAGTGAGGCGCTCTAAGGGCCTCAGACAAGTCTTGTCAAAATGTCTTTGGCAGCTAGGTGCTGGTAGTTCACACCTGTAATCAGGAGGCAGAGATCTGAGGATCATGGTTTGAAACCAGCTGAGGCAGAAAAGTCTGTGAAACTCTTATCTCCTCTATCATCAATAAACTACTCAGAAAAAAAGATGAAAATAGAGTTGTGACTCAAGTGGTAGAGCCCTAGCCTTGGGCAAAGAAGCTTAGGGATAGTGGCCAGGCTCTGAATTCCAGCCCTAGGACTGGTATGCATAGACTCACACGTGCGTGCACACACACACACACACACACACACACACACACGTGTCTTTGATAGAGGTAAGCTGGAGAAACCTTGTCTTCTCCTACATGGTATTACATCTTTTAGAAGATAATAAAATTTCTGAGTGAATTTTACCAGGTGCTGTGGTTTTTGCTCACTTTGGAACCCACAGGGATCACATGAGCTGCAAAGGCTCTGGATCAAAGGCTCTGGATGCCTCATAGACTCTGTTCAAGGACAGATTTCTGGCTTTACTTCACTCTCTAGTTCTCCCATTTCTGTTTTTGGGTAAGAGCAGAATTTCTTTTTCTTTTCTTTTTGTTGGTGGTAGGGCTTGAACTCAGGGCCTCGGTGCTGTCCCTGAGCTTTTTTTTGTTCAAGGTAGAGCTCTACCACTTTCAGCTACAGCCCCACTTGTTTTCTGGTGGTTGGTTAATTGGAGATAAGTGTGAGTGTCAGAGGGACTCTGCGCTGGCTCAGAATCACAATCCTCAGATCTTAGCTTCCTGAGTAGCTAGGATTATAGGAATGAGCCACCATGGTCTGGTAATTATTTTAATTTTTTCCAGTTAATAATAATATTATTAAGGTGTTATACAGAAAACATTCCATCTTATAAATCAGGTAATGAGTGTATTTCTCTTTTATTTTCCCCCAGTTTCCCCTCATTCTCCAGTTCTCCCATTTCTGCAAAAGCAGTTGTGAAGATCATGACTTTTTTTCATTAAACTTATTTTAAGAATTAAATAGAGTACCTTTATTTGTAAACAAAAGGAAAGACAGAAAAGTTAGTGAGAATAGGATCTCCTAAAAGATACAAATTCTCTGTTGGGTACCCCAAATCTTTTTGTCTGGACTCTAACAGATATTCAGCCCTCTCTCCCTTTCTGCTTGGAAGCAGATGTCTTTGGTTTGGTTGGTTTCATGTTATGCCTTCCGTAGTGGTCACATCTGTTTACATTCCCACTGATAAAGGATGGAATCTTAAGATCAGAAGTCCATCCAGACTGATGAAACATTCCTATCTAGTAGGATTATGCCCAGCCATGTTGTCCCTCCAAAGGTAAGAGCTGTATATGGGTGGCAGTGAGGACCAAAAGGGACCAGTTCCCTTGACCTGGAAGTGAGTTCATTGCCTCTAATGCCTCACTTGAGACTAGAGAGCAGGAACAACTAACTCTTTGCTGGGACTCCGTTGGGCCTCTACCTACCTTGCTCTTGAAGGGAACGGTGGTAGGGAAATTGCCATAGGTGAGGGAACAGTCCTGAGGTTTGAGGTGGTTTTCCAGAGACCACACAGTGCTAGCTGGTGGGAGGGCTGAGCTTGAGTGACTATACCCAAGAGCATTCCACTAGTTTTACAAGGAAACAGGAAGCCTTGAGGTAAGTCAGCCGAACCTAGCAATGGAACAGAGAGGAATTGGTATTAGTAGTGGAGGGTTAGGGCATGCGCTACTTAGCTGAGCAGGAGAGAGGTAGAATGGGGGAACAGTATCTTATTTTCCAATTAGATGCATGTGTGCCCATGCATAGGAAGACACACACACACACACACACACACACACACACACACACACACCCCTACCACAGGTATAAGCAGATTTGAGTGTAAAGAAGCTTTCTGTTCCTCGAGGATCAGCTCTCCATCCTATGCTGTCCTTCCCACTGCATTTCCATGCCTTTTAAATGAATCTCCCACCCCAGCTTCACATTCGTTGTGGGTGGCTGTTAGGAAGGATGCTCTGGCATGCTGGAGAGGGTCAGTCTTGAGAAAGAAAAGAAAAAAAAATGAACAAAACCCTCAGTCTTTAAAAATAGAGCTGTTCACGGATGGAATGCTCTTTCCTGTTGCCATGACCAAACATTTAGTCACAGGGGAAATGGCTGATCAGATCCAGGACTCGGCAAGGTCATTCAGGAGGTATTCAGCAAATAAGCACTGAGACAAGCTTGCCTCCACAGCTCCCTTCACCCAAGGACCCTTGTAACCCAGTCAGAAAGACAGGCTAGATTGCTCATTGCCCATCTGTAAACCACAAAGCATGCATTTGCTTTGTTATTCTGCGGGAGGCAAGCCTGGCCCTGAAGACTGGTACTTGCTCTGACAACATTCATTCATTCTGACACAAATGAGATCAATTCTTATCCATCTCACAGGTCAATAGGATTTGGGGGAAGCTGCAGAGTCCTAGAGATTACATTATTTTAAAGACTGCAGAGTTAAATACAACAAAGTCCAGGAATAGGAGGATTATTCAGCTGTTGCACAGATGCCTGCTCCCGAAAAGAAAAAAAAAATCTGTTTTTTTTTTCCTCCCTAGTACCCTGTTGTTGTGCCTGCCAAACCTGACTTCTTTAGTATCTGACCACTTACCCAACAATTTATTCTGCTCCTTTGTGAAGCCCAGGGCCTAGAGCTTTGTGTCTTCTGCTGCCCAGGGCCAGACTAGGCTCCTAGACTTATCATGAAGAAGAAATGGGGAGGGAGGACATTAGAAAGGAGGCTTCATTCCTGTCTAGAAGAAAAAGAGCAAAAAAAAGAAAAAGACCCCGGTTCCATTTCACCTATGACTCTGAGCCAAGGGCTTCTTGTTTTGCATTTGCTTGTGTTGCTTGCTCAATGGGTGTTCTAACACTTGAACCATGCCTCCGGTGTAGCTTTTTTTTTTTTACTAGTTTTTTTGGAGACTGTGTAAATTACAAGCATCTGATGTTTGTCTCTGTCTTCTCTGGCTGCCCTAAAAATCTCACTTCACACCAGACTGGACTTGTCTGAGCCCCGTGGGGTGAGTGTCTGCCTTCCTAGGTAGAGTGGAGGAATGTCTGGTTTTCTCCTTTGCATGTATTCATTGAGTAAAAGTGGGTGCAGAAATGGACAAGTTGCCACCTCGCATTTAATTTCATGCCGAAGACTTGATGCTTACGATGGCATGCATCTACAGGGGGGAGCTTAGAGAGTGGCTGCAGAACCGGACAATTTGAAGCAAGAAAGAGCAACGAGAACTTTAGATCAAGTAATCATTGTTTCCACCAGAGGCTCATACTCATCATCTAAGCTACTTAGGAGGTTGAGATCTGAGAATCCTGATTCAAAGCCAGCCCAAGGGAGAAAGTCCATAGATTCTTATGTCTAATTAATCAGCACAAAGCTGGAAGTGGAGTGTGGCTTGAGTGGTAGAGAATCAGCCATGAGTAATGAAGTTAAGAGACAGTATCTAGGTTCTGAGTTCCCTGGCTTTCTTTGCTTACTCAGAGAATGGCTGAGGTAAGCCCAGGGGAGAGGAGAGGGAGGGGCTGGACAGACTTCTCGATTCCTTTGTCATTTTCTTTTCTTTTTGTGGGCACTGGACTGGAACTCTCTAGGCAACGTCTCAACATAACATATCCTGCTGCTCTCTTATGTTGAACATTAGTCATTAGCCGAGTCCATTTGCTTGAATTTAATTTGGCTAGTTATACTTTCTTTTCCTTGTACATCAGCCTTGGCTGTATGTGCTTAGAAGCAAGTAAGCATAAGCCTTGTCTGCCCATCTCATCTCCACTGAAACCTATTTTGAAATGCCCAGATACATTCAGGCACACTGCTGGCTCACGCCTGAACACTCCTCTCAGGAGGTTGAGATCTGAAAGATCAACGTTTGAGGCTGGCTTCAGGCAAAAGAATCTGTGAGACTCAACGCCAGAATAACCTGCAAAATGCTGAGCTGCTGGGTCCAGTGGCTTATGCCTATAATCCCAGCTACTCAGAAGGCTGAGATCTGGAAAGCCAGCCCACGCAGAAAAGTTCTGGAGACTCTTATCTCCAATTAGCCAGTAAAAAGCTGGAAAAAAAAAGTGAAGAAAAAAGAACCAAGTGAGAAGCTGAGGCTGAGTCCAAGCCACAGTATCTACACCAGAAAAACAAAGAATAAACATGAGCTGCCAGGCACTGGTGGCTAACACCTGTCATTCTTGCTACTTAGAAGGCTGAGATCTGAGGTCTGCAGTTCAAAGCCAGTCTGAGCAGTAAAGTCCATGAGACACTGATCTTGAATTTACTACCAGCAAACTGGAAGCGGTGCTGTGGCTCAAAGTAGTAGAGTCCTAGCCTTGAGCAGAAAAAGCCCAGGGACAGGCCCCACGTCCTGAGTTCAAGCCCCATGACCCACAAAATAAACAAACACAAGCTGGGCTGGAAGCCTGCCTCATAATGGAAAGCTTCAACTGAGCTAGAAATCTGATCATACACATGTTCTCCAATTCAAACCCCAGAGCTCTTACAAACAAATCAAAAAGCAAGCAAAAATCCAGGTGGGGTTCACAGAGTTAAAAGCAGTTGTGACCCAAGTTGCAGACTGGGAAAAATGGCTCTGGGACTCAGAGCCATCACGGTTTGATATCAGCAAACAGAATGCTCCGATTCAGGCCTCCGCTGCGCATAGAAACACAGAAAACAAAAGCTGTCCGCAGGAATTGCCCCCAAGTTGCCCAACTATCCAATTATCTCAAAGCCAGGCCTGGCTATCCACATCCACTGTCCACTTGGTTGTAGAAACTCACTGTGACTCCATTCCTGGTCCTAGATGTTTTGGCTTCCTTCTTTTAGTGTTTATTTCCGCTCGCTTTCGAGAGACGTCAGCTCTTTGAGTGAAAAGTCTGCCTACATCATTTCATTATCTGCATCCATGCTTGACAAATGCTTCTAAGTGAGAGACACATTCGATGATTCTGAAGGCCACCCAGCAGACAATAAGGAAGGATAAAGCAGGCTCTGAACTTGGACAATAGCCATAGGGAAGTACACAGGCTCAGGGCAACTGCCTCCCTGGTGCCTGGATTTGACAAAGGGGCGGTCCAGAAAGGAACTCACTCTACACCATTCGCAGGTCCCTCCATGGTGAATGCTCCTCTGTCCATCTGGCCAGATGTGGCAGACACTCAGGTCAGGCTCAGGGCAGCAGAATCAAACTACAAAAAGCCTCATGGGGGTGTTCTGGCCTCCCTGCTGCTCTCTTCCCATTTTTTCCCCCCAAAAGCTGAGTTCCTACAGCATAGCTAACCCCAGAGCCAGGCACTGGGTGTTCAGGGACAGAGAGGTTACAGCAATCAGCGGCTATATCCTTTCCCTTGGGAGGGCTTACAGATGAGGGGTGATCACAGTGCACTGGCAGCTCTATAGAAGCATGCTGATACGCTTGAGAGGGAAAAGAGAGAGAGCTTGAGAAAGAACATAAAGGCTCTTGAGGGAGTGGGGAATTGGGAGAAGAGATGGGAGAACAATGGAGTGTGACATTGATCAAGATATATTATCCTCACGGAGTGATGTGTTGAACCAAAAGCTCTTTGAACAGCTACTTAGAGTTAATAACAAAGAAATATACATAAATACATGGACATGTATATACATACGTACGAGATATAGGATATGTGCATGTGTTTGTATATATGTGGTATGTGTATGGATATGCATGTGTATATGTGTGGTACGGGTATATGTGCATCTGTGCATGTCTATCTCTATGTCTATATGTATTTCTATGTGTGCTTCTGTGTATTTACATGTTTTTCTATGTGTACATCTGTGTTTCTGTGCATCTACATGTGTGGTGTTATATTTGTGTATCTGCGTGTGTTATTTGTGTGTTTGTGTAGGTCTATATGCATGTATGCATGTTTTATGTGTATACGTTCCTGTATGGATGTGTCTATATGTATATAAGACATATGTGTGACTGTGTGCATCTGTATGTTTGTGTGTATGTATGTCAGTGTCTGTGTTGTATGTATGTATATTTGTGGGCGGACACCCATGAGCATGTGTGTGTATATTTGTGTGAATGCATGCCTGTGTATGTGTCTGTGTCTGTGTAGGTATGTGCCTATGTGTGTGAATATATATGTGTAGGCATATGTGTATATGTGTGTCTGTGTGTGTCTATGTGTGGTATATATATGTATGTCATATGTGTGTCTCTGTGTGTCTGTGTGCATGCATGTGTATGCTTCAGTGTATGCCTGTATTGATCACTGTATATGTGTATTGTATGTGTATATGTGTCTGTGTATGTGTGTGTTTTATATGTGTGTGAGTACATATATGTATATCTGTGTGTATCCATGTTTGTCTGTGTGTCTATATGTATTTTTAGGTAGACACCTATGTGCATGTGTCTGCATGTGTGTGTGTGTGTATTTGCAGATAGGCTGGCCTCAATCTCACTATCTTAGAGGAATAAGTGGAAGTCAGAGGAGTTGGATCCTGCCACTTCAGTGATTCCTGGAGATTTAAGTAAGAACACACTCAAACATGACACCAGGGGGTGCTGGAGGACAGTATACTGTTCAAAGTTGGGGGCCCTAACACATTTATGATTTATATATTAATGAAGGTCTTAAAAATCGACTGGGATTCTTATAACATATCAATAATTATTATATCTAGACAATGACCTTATATATCATATTTCTGCTTTCCAGTATATTTGAAAGTATTTATAATTTAATGTCAAGAAAGGACTTAAACATGAAGACATGGAGGCTGGGAGAAAAACAAAACAACTGACTGGAGTAAAAAAAACAATTCAGACAGGAGGTACAGGAAAAGTTGAATGCCAATATATACTTCCCAGGTAACCTCAGCCTTGGGGAGATGGGTTCCAGGATGCCCTACTCTTCTCATCCCCCAGAAATAGCAAAATTCATACCCCTTTATATCATTTATAATATTGTATTTTAAGTTATATTTGCAGTGCTAAGGAACCCAGGACCTCATGCATAAGTAGATAAGTGTTCTGCCACTGAGCTGCTGCTGGGGTGTGTGTGTGTGTGTGTGTGTGTGTGTGTGTGTGTGTGTGTGTGTGTGTTAGCACTAGGGCTTGAAGTCAGGGCCTGGGCACTGTCCATTAGCTTTTCACTCAAAGCTAGCCCTCTACCACTTGATCCACACTTCCACTTCTGGCTTTTTGCTGGATCACTGGAGATAAGAATTTCTGAATTGTATGGCCAAGCTGGCTTTGGACCATGATCTTTTGTGTCTCAGCCTCCAAGTTCCCATAATGATACCATGCATCTGGGAGAATTGGGATGGTGTTCTTATGGGCAATTTTGGAGGTGAGGTCCAGAAAAGGAAGCAGGACATTGAAGAAGGGTTGTCTTTGAAGATAATACCTACACCCTAGTTTGTCTCTCTGCTTCCTGTTTCCTGTAAGTGAGCAGCCTGTACGTCTTGCTCTGCCCATTATGCTTTGCCTCAATACAGTTCCAGAATCAACAGTCAATCAACCACATACTGAGCTTTCTGAAACCACAGGCCCAAGTAAATCCTTTCTGCCTAGAGTTGTTTCTATATGATCTATTTTGTTATAGCAATTAGAAAAGTAGTTAACACAAATCAGAGAAAGATCCAAAACACAGGCATGCTACTGCAAGTTCTATTTTTTTTTTCTGGTCCTGGGGCTTAAACTCAAGGCCTGAGTGATGTCCCTGAGCCTATTTGTGCTCCAGGCTAGCACTCAACTACTTAAACTGGCTTTTTCTGAATAGTTTATTAGAACTAAGAGTCTCACTGAAGTTCCTGCCCAGGCTGGCTTTGAACCATGAATCTCAGAGCTGAGCCTTATTAGTAGCTAGGATTACAGGCATATGTTATCAGCACCCAACTTGTAACTGCAAGTTCTTGATTAGATATGTTGTATCTTTTCTTCCCTTCCTCCCTTCCTTCCTTCCTTCCTTCCTTCCTTCCTTCCTTCCTTCCTTCCTTCCTTCCTTCTCCCTTCCTCCTTCCCCCCCTCTCTTTCTTTCATCTTTCTTCCTTTTCTTCTTTGTGCTGACCTTTGGACTTGAACTCAGGGTCTGGGCAATATTTCTTTTTTTCCCATATATTTTTAATTGTAATTAATAGAAGGGTTACTTTATATTCACCAAATAGAAGGTGCATTACTTCACATACATTGATACCCTTTCTTATGTCTTGATCCCCATTTTCCTCCCCCCAACCCTGCCCCTCATCTTGTTTTCCCCCCTTCCCTATCCGATTTCAAAGAACCAAATACGCATATATATAGTATATCAGATAACAAGGTGAAATACTGTAACAATATGAGATAGCCAAGGGACAGCAAAAGAGATGAGAGATAACATAGTACATTAAGGACAACAATCACTCATTATCCGGCTTTTGTTTCTACATCCTGGAAGTTCTTTCATTTAGCCTCATACCATATGGTCTTATGTATCTAGGTTTTGTTCTATTGTAAATCTCTGCTAGGAGATGACAAGGTTTCTACTGATCATGACAAATGAGGGAAACCATTCCTTTGAGTCTGGCTTACTTCACTTAATATGATTTTTTTTTCTAAGTCCTTTCCTTACAAATGGGGCAATGTCATTCTTTCTGACAGCAGCATAGAATTCCATTGTGTATAAATACGACTCATCAACTGAGAGGCATCTGGGTTGGTTCCATATCTTTGCTATGGTAAATAGTGCTGCAATGAACATCGTTGTGCTAGTATATTTAGTATGTTGTTGTTTCTGGATGATTGGGTAAATGCCAAGTAGTGGAATTGCTGGGTCATGGGGGAGCTCTATATTTAGTCTTTTGAGGAACTGCCATACTGCTTTCCATAGTGGTTGAACGAGTTTGCACTCCCACCAACAGTGGGCACTGTTTCTGAGCATTTTTTTTCTCAAGGAGGATGCTCTACAACTTGTTCCACAGCTGTACTTCTGGCATTTTGATGATTCACTGGAGATAAAAGGCTTTCAAATGTTCTTGCCCAGAATGGCTTCAAACTGTGATCCTTAGCTTTCAGCCTCTTAATTAGCTAGGATTACAAGTGTGAGGCATTGGCACCCAGCATGTCATACCTTTTTTTTTTTTTCATTTGTTTACAAATTCACAGTGAGCAAGCACAGGGCCCTGAGTTCAAGCTCTAGTACCTGAGGGGGGAGAGAAGAAAAAGCATCCGAAGTATGTGAACAACCATAACCACATGCACAGGGCAGAATAGATCCCAGCCTATATTTGATTGGTAGTCAGATCTCACAGGAAAGCATCTGATTGGCAGAACTGCTGTCAGCCACATGAATGGCCCAGACTAAGAGAAGCCAGGGAAACTGGCTCTTTACCTCCCCTCCCCACTGTGTCCTTACATTGAAAGTAAGATCATTAGAAAGAGATTGGAACCAGGACAAGCAAGCTGATTCACTGTCTCACCTTAATACTCAAGCTTCTCCAAGCTTTTTATGTTTATTCACCCCCAGACTAGTTAGAAGCAAAGGGAATCTCATGCTTTATATAGTTGAAAAGCAAGCAAATATGTTAGTTCCCAATGTGGTTTGATTTAAGAACTTAAAAAAAAGTCTCTGGTTCTGCCTTCCTCCCTGGTGTTTTACTCTTGGATTCTACCTTATGGTTAGATGAAGTCTAAAGACACTGGGCTCCCCTGAAATCCAATCCCAGCTCCCAGGATCTTCTCCACTCTTGGTGGGGGGGGCATTCTTATAGACCAGGTGGATCATCCAACATGTGTAACAAATTTATCACCATCCCCAGGGGAGCGTTTGAAGGGCTGACTGACTAGACCCAGGCCATAGGAAGTGCCCTCTGTGGAACCATGGGACTCAACCTGGAACACGGAGGCTGATTCCCAGAGGAAAATAAATGTAACATGGAAGAGAGAACCACAGAACAGAAAGCTGTAAGAGAATAGCACTTGGCCAGGTGCTGGTGGCTCATGCCTATACCTAGCTAATCAGGAGGACTGAGATTTGAAGCCAGTCCAGGTAGGAACGTTTGTGAAACTCTTATCCCCAATGAATCAGCAAAAAAGCTGAACGTAAAGGTGCAAGTGGCAATGACAATTCCAGTACAGGTAGGCAACCTGGAAGTGAGGTCTGAGGTGAACTATGGAGGTGAGCAATTTTTGCGTGTAGATCTAAGGCAAGGAGGTGGAAAAAATTACCTCAGGTTCCAGAGGAAGTGGATAAATAGTCATGTATCACGGGGATATGCTGATACTGGGACTTGAACTCATGGCCTAGGTACTGTTCCTGAACTTTTGCTGGAGGCTGGGGCTTTCCCACTGCAGCCAACCTCCACTTCTGGTTTTTTGGTGGTTAATTGGAGGTAAGACTCTCACAGACTTTTCTGCCTGGGCTGGCAGGGAAACCATAATCCTCAGATCTCAGTCTCTTGAGTAGCTGGGATTACAGGCCCTATGTTGAAACTTCATTTACGGTGGACTGTTTTCTTCAAAGTTGAGAAGCAAGCTTAATGTTCCTTTATTCTGGTATAGCCAGTGAGAAAGTGTTCTAGATAAATGCTACAAGCTGTCACAGGCACAGATCTTACCCAAAGCAAGGGGAAAAGAGTGATAAAGGATTAAGTGATAACCATGGAACTATATAATCTTATGCAACAGTCACCAGTGTAATCTATTGTTGCCAGGAACTCTATTTCGGAGTATAGACTATATTTTACTTTTATTTATTTAGTTAGTTTTTGTGTGTTGGCACTGGGACTTGAGCTCAGGACTTCGTGCTTCTTTGGCTTTTCTGCTCACAGCTGGTACTCTACCACTTAAGCCAAATTGCCACTTCTACATTTATTGACTGATTGATTGACTGAGCTACTTGCACAGCCACATCCATCATTGCACTATTCGCCATAGCCAAATTGTGGAAACAGTTCAAATGGCAAACAATGGATGAGTAGATCAAGAGAATGTGATACACATAAATAATGGAATGCATATATAGGTATGTGTGGTATATATATTCATGTATATTCACACATATCTGTATGTATACATACATATGATGTGTGTATGTATGTATATAAATAGTTGTCCAAACTTGAGAAGCTGGGAGCAGTGTACAAAAGAGAAATCCAGCTTTATTTCTCCTGAAAATAACCTAGAGGAAGAGTTTTAAATGAGAAAGATTACTACCCCAGAGGACATATAGGAATACTTGATTGTTCCATGTCTGGTACTATAGCATGCAATACTCAGGACGTCTTCATGAACCTTGACTCTGAACTGGGAAGATCTTTCTTTTGAAAACAGTATCAAGAGGTTCAAACATAATTCCTGAAAAATGATCCTTCCCCCCTCCCACCCGCCCACCCACCTCACCAGCAGCATGATGAATTGATCAGATCCAGAACAAAGTGAGGACAATTCTTACCCTTCATAGAATCTGGGTTCTGAGAGCCTTTTGTGCAATTGCAGCTGGGCATCTATCCTCTTCTTAAAAGACTTTGCCCATTTGTTTATGCTCTCTCTCTCTCTCTCTCTCTCTCTCTCTCTCTCTCTCTCTCTCTCTCTCCATATATATATATATACATATACATATCTATATTTTTTCATTGGCGCTTGAATTCAGGGCCTGGGCACTGTACCTGAACTTTTCTTGTTCAAGGCTAGTGCTCTACCACTTTAAGCCACAGTGCCACTTCTGATTTTTTGGTGGTTGTTTGGAGATAAGAATGTCACACAGCAGGCCAGGGAACTCACACCTGTAATCCCAGCTACTCAGAAGGCTGAGATCTGGGTATCAAGGTTCAAAGCCAACCCAGGCACAAATTGACCTGAGACTCTTATCTCCAATTAACCTCTAGGAAATGGGAAGTGGGGCTTGGCTCAAGGGTAGGGTGGTAGCCTTGAGCTGAAGAGCTCAGGGACAGTGCCCAGGCCTAGTTCAAGCCACAGGGAAAAAAAATGTCAGACTTTCCTTTCTGGGCTAGCTTTGAACTATGATCTTCAGATCTCAGTCTCTTGAGCAGTTAGGATTACAGGCTTGAACAAACAAATGCACCCCATTTGTTATTTTTCTGTAGAGCTTAGTTCAGCAACTTTCTCACCTTATATTTAGAAAACATACTAAAATGTTTCTTTCTCTCTGCAGGCTTTGCCAATGGGATGATGTTATCTCAAAAATAAATGAGAGAAAGAAACAAGAAAGGAAATCAAATTACCCACTTGTGGGAATGAATGGACACAAATCATTTATAGAGTCCTTTGAGTGGTCCAGTTAGTTATTCCTAGGATCCTCCAGTAGGTCAGAGTCTTGAGCTCCAATTCTTGGCAACACCCTGAAGTCTCTGAGCTGTGATAGATTCTGGCTGTGGTCCTGGAAGCTTACAACAAGATCTACAGAGTTGCAAACAAAAAAAACCTGCTTTCAAATTGTGATGTCTGCTAAGTGGTGATGCAATCATGTAAGCTTGAATCTGATAATACAAATAAGGTGTTTATATATTACTCAGGACACAGAGATATCATGGATTACAATGGCCAATCTCTATGCTTGCTAGCAGAACAGCTGGACAGCTGGACAACTTAGGCCTACTGATTGTTTTTCAATGCCGTGTGTGTGTGTGTGTGTGTGTGTGTGTGTGTGTGTGTGTTTGAACTCGGGGTATTATCTGTTAGCTTCTATATTCAAGGCTACCACTCTATCACTTAAACCACATCTCCCTACATGGCTTTTTGCTTGTCAATTGGAGATAAAAAATAATCTCTCAGATTTATCTGCCCAGGTTTGCCTTAAACCATGATCCTCATATCTCAGCCTCCCGAGAAGCTAGGATTGCAAGTGTGAGCCACTAGTGTCCAACAACAGTGTGTGTGTGTGTGTGTGTGTGTGTGTGTGTGTGTGTGTGTGTTAATAGCCTCAAACATGTCCACTTCTGAGTTATGGGATGTTAAAGCTCTTGCCTACTTGTGAGCTGAGGGACCCCTGAGAGACTACCATGACTCTTGAGGTCTGGTGGAGGGACAGTCTGCACAGATGTGTGTGCCTTATCCTAAACTATGAGAGACAGTGGTGCCTGCTCAATGCTATCTGAATAGTCTTGGGCTATGGGACTTTAGGACTTGTTAGTCCTAATCCAAGGGTGACTCTGCTGGGTGAATATTTTGAGTGAGGTTGTTTGGTGCTGGTTTCTGCTTACCCTGGGCTCTGAAAGACTAGTGTGAATCTCCCCACATGAGCATTACGAGCAGGGTTTGTGAAGATACCACACCAGGGACTGTGGGTCTCTGTAGTTTGTTTGTTGGTTGGTAGGCTGGTTGGTTGGTTATAAAGCTTGAACTCAGGGCTTAGGTGCTGTTTCTGGGGTTTTGTGCTCAAGGCTCTATGATTTTGAATCACAGCTCCACTTCTGTTTTCCTGGTGGGTAACTGGAGATAAGAGTCTCACACACTTTCCTGCCAGGACTGGCTTTGAATTGTGATCCTCAGATCTCAGTAGCTAGGAATGACAGCCCTTAGCAGAAGTCCCATCTGACTATAGATTTCTCTACTTTTGCCTGGGATTTGTACTTCCTTTTTTGATGGAAAGGTATGATTTCTTTTCATATATATATATTTTTAATGTCCATGATTTCTGCTTCATTCTCCTCCATCCTCACAGCTCAGAGCAGACCAGCAGTCTATAGAAAGGTAATCAAATGCAAACAAACAACAGTAACTGACCCCCCCAAACTACCAAAAAAAAACCCTAGTTTGGATAGGAGAAATAGTGTAAGGGGGAAATAGAGAAGAGAGAACATAAGGTAGAACTAGCCAGGCACTGGTTGGCTCCTGCTTATAATCCTAGCTATTCAGGAGGCTGATATCTGAGGATCACAATTAAGGCCAGTCCAGGCATGAGACTTATCTCCAATGAACCACCAGAAAATCGGAAGTGGAGCTGTAGCTAAAAGTGGTAGAGAGTTAGCTTTGCTCAGAAAAAGTCAGGGATAGCACCCAAGCCCTGAGTTCAAGCCTCATCACCAAAGAGAGGAAAAAAAATAACTATGAGGAGAGGAAAGACAGTATACGAAAGGAAATGTAGTTATTACCTGAATCATGTCATTCTAATACCTCTGTACATTACCTTTATAATAACAACAAAGTAAACATTTTTTAATAAAAAGAACCAATATCAAGCCGGCTCATGCCTGTAATCCTAGCTACTCAGGAGGCTGAGATCTGAGGATCACAATTCAAAGCCAGCGTGGGCACTAAAAGGTCTGTGAGACCAGAAAACCAGAAATGGGGCTGTGGTTCAAGGGGTAGGGTGGTAGCCTTGAGCTGAAGAGCTCAGGGACAGTGCCCAGGCCCAGAGTTCAAGTCCTATGTATGACAAAAAAGAAAAAAAAATGGAAGAGCCCCATCAGCTCACCCAGAGACAACTGGATTTATTTCTCCTCTGAATTGTTGCTTCTAGCTGAGAAATTTTGCTTCAAAGATTTCCAAGTAGAAGGTAATAGAATTATATTCTGTGGAGGCAGAACATTCTCTCCCACCTGCCTTATGTGGGTTTTTGGAGCTGATAGTTATGTAGGGGAGGCCTACACAGAGAGGGCAAGGCATATCAAATGAAATCAAACAAGTCAATAGCCACACTGTGGAAAAGGGCAAAGCAGAAGTTGCCCTTATATAGGGATTATCAAAGTAAGCCAATCAGAGGAGGGCTAGACTAGATGAATAAAGGAGAAGACCAATCACTGGGAAGAGAAGAGCCAGTGACAGGATCAAGCCTGTGTATGGGGGAGGAAGAGGAGAAGCAGAGCCAAACACAAGAAAAGGGTCTTTCGAGAAAGGTCAGAGAAAGAAGAGCTCTATTGTAGTTTCATGCCTTATGTAAATTATTGAGTCTTTTTTTACTCTTGATTTGAAGAGAAAAATGATCTCTGGGAAGCAAAATAAGACTGGTAGTTTGAGATAAAAATTTGGAGGGAGTTAAGATTGGGTAGTAAGACATAGGAAGATTTGGGGGATTGTAAAAGAGTGTTGTGTGTGTGTGTGTTGTTTATAGATGGGGGAGCAGAAGCACAATCTAGTCTTCCAAAGCAGACAATATCATAGAATTTAGTTCCAATGTGCTACAACCTACTTGGAGTTGTAGTTAGATCTCATAGGTCAAGGTCTTTGTCCCCCCTTCAGACATTCATGGCGAATATCAATGACAGCTTATATTCTGAGTATTATAATTTGTGTCCTCATCCCTCCCTCCTAGATACCATGAACTTGCTAGAATAATCCTCATAACTCAGGGAAATACTTGTACTTACTGGATGAGATGGTTGATATTGATAATTGCCTGGATTGTTAGAAAGAAGTGTAGGAGATGAATAAAGCTCATTCCGGGTGTATCTGTGTACACATTTCCACAGAGGAAACTAAGACAGGAGAAGATCTGCTCGGAATGTGAGAAACACCACGCCATGGGTGCAGGTCCTATAGAGAATCACAGGGGAAGAAGGAGGAGCCTGAAGTGGGTAGGATCCTCTCTGTTTCCTGGCCACCATGAAGTGAGCTGAGTCTTCCCCTCTCCTCCTTTCCCCTTCCCTACCCTTCCCCTCCCCTTTCCCCTCTTGTGATAGTCATGAAGTAAGCAGATCTTCTCATAGGTAGGCACTCCTCCTCAGCCATGTCCTTTTGCCATGTTGTTCCTACCTAGCCACAGGTCTGAGAGCAGTGGAGCTGGCTGAGCACCAACGGAAACTTCTGAAACCAGAGGCCAAAGTCAGCGTTAACTCTCTTAAGTTCTTTTCCTGGGGCATTTGTCACACTACTGGAAAGGTAGCTAACACACCAGAAGAATCATAAGGATGAAGATCCAGAGAAGCAAAGGGCAGGTAAGGGCAGGGGAACAGAGATGATCTCAGCACTTGTCTGTTCATTCACCTGGAAGCTCACCAGGTGCTGTTCATGTTGGATAACCAAACCTTCACCGTCTCTTCTCCTTCCCGGAGGCAGGAGATGTAACTGAAGATTCTCCACCTGCAAGGTCTTATTGATGGCCTGGCATATCCTGATGCCATCCATGACATCTACTCTATCATAATCTTACTAGCAAAAGTCTTTATGAGGCATCCATGATCAATTACCAGGCAGGTCTACCATTCAGGAAATTCTGAGAGTTGAAGAAGCCTGTTAACAGGACAAAAAAACCCACCAAGTATATTTCATTACCTGACAGCATTCATTCATTATTAGTTATCCACTTATGCGTTTATTGATTTAACGTGCAGAGAGGCTCAAACACGAGAAGGTGGGGGGGGGGCATTCCGTGACTGTGGGTCCCACAAGATGTGAAAAGCAAGCTTACAAATTTCAACCAGCATTGGAAGGCTTGAGAAAGGGTACATACAGGTGGGAGTCCACACGGCCAAGTGAAATTTCTGATGTTGGGAACACATTTTCTCTTTCTCATTTCTTTATTTTGTAGCAAAGGACCAATTTTTAGAAATCTTTTGCTCAGTTCTCAGTCCTGAAGCTTCCACGAAAGCCTTCATGCACACAAACTCAATGTTCAATTATTGGACAATGAGAATTAATGAAGTAATGTACAGGACTGCAAAGTGATATTAGTTGTATAAATTCAGGAAATAATTATTATTGTCATTTCTAATGCAGCCACTCATGTGTTTCTAATTGCTCAATTCAGCATCCTTTGGATATCTTGACTTTTTTTTTTATTTCTGAACTCTCCCCTTTCCATGCCAGTGTGAATCTATGAGGCCTGAAAAAGCTGGCCTCCCTCGTAATCTCCAAAGGAGGCTTACTTTGGGACATTTGCCCAAAGTTCTGACTAGACGTTGAACACAATACAGTCCTTAGAGCTGAGCATTCTGGGGCTTGTTCCAGCTCAAAGGTCACTGCTGACCTGCTGACTTCTCTGCCTGATGCTTTTGAGCTATAATCACCTCCAGAATGATTTGGCTCTTACCTGTTTTTCTGGCTATTTTGAACAAAAGCCCTGGTGGAGAGAGAGAGCTCACCCTAAAAGTGTTGATTCTTTGTTTCGCAGCAAGACAAATTATCTACTGTTTTATTCAATTTGAAAGAGCAAGTCTATCACTGATTGCCCGGCCCCAAAGGTTACTTTCTGCCCCTCCAATGCGAACTATGTGAGGCAGGTAGTAACTTTCAGAAGCATGCCTCATGCGTCAAATGCTCTGCACAAGGAAAGTTTCCTTATATAGGCAGTATTCAATTTTATATAAGTAGCTGTTGGGATTTCTAAGTTTGGAGGGCCTTATATTATTGTATATGCGTGTGTGTGTGTGTGCGTGTGTGTGTGGGTGTGTGTGCGTGTGTGCGCCAATAGTATGGCTTACCGTCAAGGCCTGGGAACTGTACTTTATACCTATTTCTCTCAAGGCTGGTGCTCTACCATTGGAGCCACATCTCGACTTTTGCCTTTTGGTGGTTAACTGGAGATAAGACTTTCCTCCCTAGGCTGATTTTGAACTGTGATTGTCAGATTTCAGTCTCCTGAGTAGCTAGGGTAGCAGATGTGAGTCACTGGTACCTGGTAATAAACTCATAATTTTCATAATAGATTATTATTGAATTCCTACTATGTAATATACTTGGGTTCTTTGAGCAAAGGTATTCAATGTCAGGGTCTACATTGACCCTGGCTTATAACTGACAAGGAAAGCCATGCCATCTACCTGGCCTATCTCTCTTACAAGAGTGAGTCATGTCTTGCCTTGCTTTTACTCGTCCAATGCCTCTCTCTTCTGTGAGAGAGGTGAAGGCTGTGTCATTTCGTTCCTTCACTGGCTAGCAGAGTGTCTTGTAAGGAATCTTTACCTAGGAGATACAGGCTGATTGGATGAGGAAAGATGGACATGCATCCATCTTCCCAGGGCACAGCATCATATACTGGGAATTCTAGTGTAGGTGAAGTCTGGCTTAGCAGCTGGAAACTGCTGAGAATGACCACAGACATTTCTCCCCCCCCCCACACACACCCAATGAATAGTCCATGGAGCCCCAACAGAAGC
Source organism: Megascapheus bottae (assembly GCF_031878675.1). Taxonomy (NCBI): domain Eukaryota; kingdom Metazoa; phylum Chordata; class Mammalia; order Rodentia; family Geomyidae; genus Megascapheus; species Megascapheus bottae. The sequence continues at coordinate 11,897,662 of NC_143539.1, forward strand.
ACCAGGGAAGGTCTTTCCAGAATGTTTCAAGGGAGGAAAGACATGGAGATCTGCCACCTGTCTGGATTGCACAGTCTTCCCTTCTGGCCCCTGCCTCCCTTCCTGATCTTCTTTGCTGCCAGCTTCTACCCTTCTCACCAAGTTTCCGCTGGAGTGTGCTCTTCCTTGTTCTGTGATGTCTCTCGGCAAGTCTGCCTCCCTCTTCCTGGCTCACTGGTCTTCCTACATTCCTCAGACCTAAGGCCTCCTTTGCTTCCCAGTTCCAGACCCTTTGGCACAGCCTCTGTTTCATGGGTATCATGGCGCTCAGCAGTTTCACCCATTGCTTTACATACTGACTTCCTCCCGCACAAAAGCACTGGTTCCCCAGGCAGTATTCTTGGTCACTGGTTCCCCAGGCAGTATTCTTGGTGGTTTGTTCGCTACTCATCACAACTATGCTAAGGAGAGGATGAACATACAGTAGTATACAGTAGTTGCCCAATAAACAGAATAGGATAGTTAGGTGGATAGTCTATACATGCATTAGGCTCAGTAGCTACTGAAGGAAAGGAGGAATTGATGGGAATATTGTTTGAAAGACACACAGGCACCCAGCCAGTAAGCAAAGCTTAGGTGGACACAGGAAGAAGGGGAGTGTTAGGAATATCTCAGGATATTGGAATGTCATCAAGGGATAAGGAATAAGGATACCATCTCAAAAGGAATTTGGCAGATGGAAGTTTATTTCTTCAAGAAGAAATTCACAGGAAGCCAAGTATGTAACCAGTGTGTTGGCCAGGAAGTTTGCCAGGTTCTATCCCAATCATGTTATTGCACATTGTTCTGATTGGTCAGGACTTGGCTTCAAATCTTGCATGATTGGCTAGTTTGAAAGGGATTAAAAGTTTATCTGAGCAACTAACCCATACTAGGACACCTGGTCAAAGCAAGTACTAACAACATATCACTTGAGACATGCCTCCAGTCCCACAGAAACTATTCTGTTTATTCTCTCTCTCTCTCTCTCTCTATATATATATATACATATCTATATACATATATATGTGTGTATGTGTGTGTGTGTGTGTGTGTATAATTTCACTTATCTCCTCTTTGAGGAGAGGCAACCTGTCTTAATCATTCATTCATTTATTTTGTTGAGAAACCTTCAGTATTAGATGGGCTCCCCTCTCCCCTCTCCCCTCTCCCCTTTCCTTGAAGCACAGGTGTCGGCTGGGGAAAAGTTTGACACACTGTGTTCTGGATTGACACACTGTGTTCTGGACCACGTGACTCTTTTCCACCCACTTTGGAGCAGATGAGAGCTTTGCCAAAAGGATTTCAGCTTGTCAGGCTTCTGTCAAATTTATCATTGTATATTTTTTCAATTAAGTTAAACAAATGGAAAAGTTTCTCTGTATAAATAAGAGATCTCTTCTTTCTCTAACTGCTTAATGACTTTTAACTACAAAAAACACTTTCATTTGGCTTCAAATGCCCTGAGCTAAGCATTTCAATTATCCTAATAGAAAAGTAGTACCAATGGGTTTCTACACTATGGAAATGTTTGGAATCTGCTGTGTTAGTGTGTGTATTTATATACCTTTTTTTGGGGGGGGTGGAATGCTAGTCCTGAGGCTTGAACTTAAGAGCTTGATGTTGTCCCTGAGCTTTTGTACTCAAGGCTAGTGCTTCACCTTTAAGCCGCAGCTCTACTTCTGGCTTTTTTTGGTAGTTAATTAGAGATGAGTCTCACAGGCTTTTTATTGCTTGGGCTGGCTGAGAACTGTGATCCTTAGATCTCAGCTTCCTGAGTAGCTAGGATTATAGGCATGAACCACTGGTACTTAGCTGCATTTATTTATTTATTTATTTATTTATTTATTTATTTATTTATTTATTTTTGCCAGTCGTGGTGCTTGAGCTCAGGGTGTGAGCACTGTCCTTGGACTTTCTCAAAGCCAGAGCTCTACCACTTGAGCCTCAGCACCACTTCCGGCTTTTTTCTATGCATGTGGTACCAAGGAATTGAACCCAGGTCTTTGTGCCTGCTAGGCAAGCACTTTAACCACTAGGCCAAACTCCCGGCCCCTGCATTTATATACTTTTAACGTGTGTGTATGTATGGAGACTAGGAATTGAACTCAGGACACGAAGCTTTCCTTTAGCTCTTGCACTTTACCATTTGAGTCACATCTCCAATTCTAGCTTTTTGAGAGTTAATTGGAAGTAAAAGCCTTACAGACTTTCCTGCCTGGGCTGGCATCAAACTAATAACCTGGCAGGTTTAGCTGCCAAATTGTTTTTGTTTTTGTAAAAATGTTTAACCTGCTCGACCATCTGTGAGTGGTTACAACCACCTGTCTGTGGTTTCATCCTTAAGGTGACTTCATCATAGGGTGACTACTACCTGCGCGCGTGGTGTTTACCTTTAAAAGCTCAGCCCCTCTGAAGGTCTGGACTGCTCTCTATCAGCCTGAAGTGGAGAGTAGCTGCTGTGCTGCTATTAAACTGACTCCTAGCTCCGTTCACTGAGTGCTGGTGACTCATTACTGGGGGGTTTGGCCCCCAACCATGTTCCTCAGATCTCAGCCTCCAGAGTAGCTGGGGTTACAGATATAAACCACCAGCATCTGGCTTCTTCCTCTTTCATTTGGTTTCAAATGCCTTGAACTAAGCATTGAATTATCCTACTAAATAGGTAGTATCATTGGTTTCCCATACCACAAAAACATTTGGAACTGCTATGCATGTACGTGTACATTTACATGTTTTAAATCTGTATGTAAGCATGTACATTTGTATATTTTAAGTGTGTGTACAAGGATTAGGGCTTAAGCCCTAATGCCCTGGATACTGTCCTTTATTTCACTCAAGTCTGGTGTTCTACTCTTGAGCCACAGCTCTTCTTTTAGCTTTTTTGCTAGTTATTGGCTATAAGAGTTTCACACGCTTTCTTGCCAAAGCTGGCTTTGAACTGCTCTTCAGATCTCATCCCCCTGTAGAGCTAGGATTACAGTTATGAGCACACAGAACCCAGCGACATACTTTGAACTTTTTAAACTCTAGTAAAATCTCCTCTCCTTCCCGCCCCTCCCCCCCCTCTCTCTCTCTCTCTCTCTCTCTCTCTCTCTCTCTCTCTCTCTCTCTCTCTCTCTCTCTCTTTTTCTCTCTCTTTTTACCCCTAAATCCTTTTAGCATTTTCAGCCTGGCAGAATATGATGATAACCCACAGTCCTTGGCTTTAGTATAGCTACTTGTAATTGCCTTCAGGTGTAAAAGAATTCCGAATGCTTCAAAATCTTTTTCCCACTGTATTGCAGTAAATAGAAGTAATTTATTATTGAAAGCCCTGCTGCTCTGCCTGCGAGGTGGGTGGGAGTCGACATTTGGGATATTGTATAATGCATAATGAGTCTGAAATGACTCGTTCTCATCCATCCAGTATCTCAAGCAATTTCTCTTCTAAAAGCAAAATGCTTGCAAATTAAGTCACATCCCTTCATGAAGGTAGGGGATCGCACAAAGTGTGGAAATATTGATTTTGATTCTGCTTTCTCTTCAAAATTGTTTGGGGTAGGCATTGAGATACACATTTTTCTCTGAGACAGAACCATATACGTATACATATATATATACATGTATATATAAATGTGTATGTATATATATATGTATGTATAATTTCCAGAGAGCTATTTGAAAGACATATTTGGTAAAGATTGTTTTGCAGCTGGGAATGGAAAGAAAATCAATAGGAACTAATTTCTACTTGTCATTTGCTATGAATATTGCCTGATGGAGGGAAAGACTAGCCATAAAATTAGGCTTGGGATCTCTGTGCCCTAAAACCGTATTTATTCCTTTCCAGAATAGCGTATGCTGAATGACTTTGCTCATGAGAAGACCCAAAGGCGGAGCACATTCACAAATGACATGCAGGAGTCGTGATTACATAGCTAAGGAGAATGCAAAATAGTCAGATAAGATGAATGGACTTCATTAGCTGTTGGAACAGAACTGAAGTGTATGATACTTCCTATCGAACAACATCAAACTAGCCAGGCACTGGTGGCTCACACCTGTAATCCTAGGCTTAGATCTGTGGATCACAGTTTGAAGCCAGTCCAAGCAAAAAAGTCTATGGGATTCTTATCTTCAATGAACCACTTAAAAGCCCAACATGGAGCTATGGCTCAAATGGTAAAACACTAACTAATCACAAAAAGCTCAGGGTCAGCGCCCTTGCCCTGAGTTTGAGCCCCAAGACCGGCACCAAAATAAAAGGGCAACATTATTTAGTAGTACCAACTTCAAGATGAAAAAAAATTGAATTTCCTAGCCTTTTGTATAGCTAGGATGACAGGAATGAGGCACAAGAGCCCCCAGTGAGTTTTTCTCATAGAAAAATGGAGGTAGTCATTATCTTTCAAGCTTTTTCTAAATGGAACCTACTTCTTGTCTATTATAGATTCTGTCTTTGGAACCACTCCCCCCACCCCCCAGCTTATCGGTCCTTGGTAACCTTCAATCATTTACTTCCAGGAGGACCCACAAATCGCTACCAAATCCATAAGTAAGACTTCAACAGCTACTGGCTGTCCTCTGCCTTCTTGGAATTTAATCTCTATCCATCTTCCATTAGTTCTGTGCTTAGAGACTCATCTGTGTAACACTAGGACTTCCCTTTGTCTAGCTTTACACACATTTTGAGCTGTGTTATCAGGAGATGTAAAGGAAGGGAGGGAGGGAAGGTGTTGCTATCTATCTATCTATCTATCTATCTATCTATCTATCTATCTGTCTGTCTGTCTGTCTATCTATCTATTTATTTTGGGTCACAGGGCTTGAACTCGGCCGGGACTCTGTCACTGAGCTCTTTAGCACAAGGCTACCACCCTACCCCTGGGCCTGGGCATTGTCCCTGGGCTCTTCAGCTCAAGGTTACTACCCTACCCTTGAGCCAAGCCCCACTTCCCATTTTCTAGAAGTTAATTGGAGATAAAAGTCCTAAGTTCTTTTGTGCTCAGGCTGGCTTTGACCCTTAATCCTCGGATCTTAGCCTCCTGAGTAGCTTTTCCTTTTAAGGTGTCTCTTTTCCTTGCTTTACCTCTGCTCTTAGTTCTGTGCTGTTGGTAGTGGCTGATCCATCTATGATCATCATTATATAATGGTTCTTCAGTTGTTCCAATTCTATTATGAATTTCCTTCCGACATCATCATCTCCCAGAATGCAAAAGCTTGTTGCTAATCTGGTTGCTCCAACATTGGCCCCACAGTTTTCTTCTGCCTCACACATAGCTCCATGGGGCGTCCCTTCAGTGCAGTCTCTTCATTAGATTTTCTTGGTGGGAAAGGGAGGCTCTACTTTTTGCCAGGCCCCTGCCTGATAGAAACATATTCTGAGCTCAGAGCTTAGTTGATGTATGGGATCCTGGAGGTTGATTTTATCAGGGAAATATTCCTGGGAGAGAAGGAGCTTGAGATGTGCCTTAAAGAATTGTATTTATTTGACTCTGACCTAGTTTCCTGCCATTTGAAACTGCAAAATCTGGCTTCAACGAGACAAATGGTTTGTGGTTAATATAAGTAAAATCTAGGAGTCCATTTATGACTCTAGGACCTCAAGCAAAATCACCAATATTTAGTCTCATTCCATTTTTTAGCTCTGTTTATTTTCAACTTGTTGGGCTTCATTCCCTGGAAGGTTGATGTCTGATATAAAATTCAGCCCAGCAATCTTCAGGCATCATTTGTTCTGTTACCTCCCAGTCTTTGGAGAGATGCTTTGTGATTGGCCAGGTAACTTCTTTCAAATGGTATCAATTGTCCTTGCATGGGCCCATCCTCACTGCTCTTCATTCTCCCTGCCAAGCACTGTGTGGTGATTGAGCCAACGTTTGCATTTCTATGGGCAAGGAGCAGATATCTTTTGATTCAATCTGCTACTGCACTAGAAAAAGGAAGGGATGTCAAAAAGAAAATGAAAATCCTGGATTCCATGATTTCATTTATCTGAGTACGTTTTCCACTGAACTTCCTCAGAGACACCAAAGCCCAGTGCAATGACACCCAAAAATTACTCTTCTGAAAATAAGAGGATCTAAAAGCCACCCCTTGTTCTGCTTAGGCAGAACAGAAGTGTTGCTGTGAGATTTTGTAACATGGAAAATCCATTTGCTGAACAATCATTTTCACCCAGGGACTATCTCTGAAATTCTGAGTCCTTAGACCAAGTTGGCTCAGAGGGTGTGATATTCAAACTTTGTATTACTGTGACAAAATGCTTCATTCAAAACATTTAAGGGATGAATAACATCATTTTCCATTTCAAAAGTGCCAGTCTATAATCTCTTGGTCTCATGTGTTTGGGTAGGACATCATGGAGGCGGGAAGGTATTGGCCCCATAATGCTAGGAGCCAAGAAAGGGATAAGAGAGCAAGCATAAGTTTCAAATTCATGCCTCCAGTGAATTTTTTAGATGGTCATCCAGTGTCCTCTAGAATCCCCTTGCTCCAAAATACAGCGTACTTCTAAATTCCCCAGCAACAAGATCCAGCATCATCCAGAGCTCCCTAGCTTCATGATGCAACATTCATTCTGACACCACATAATCCTCAGAATTACCCAGCTTCAGCTTCCAGTTCTATAATTCCCTAGCTCCAAGATATAGCATTCGGTAGAACTCCGCAGATCTCTGATCCACAGCAACATAATTTAGCATCATACAGGAACCACCAGATCCATCATCTGCTGGCTTCCAAAATCTTCTATCTTCATTACCCAGCATCATTCAGACTTCCCCAGCTCTGTGATCCACCATTTCTCCAGACTCCACAGTAACATGATCTAGCATCTGACAGAAATCGCATCTCTACCTTCCAACATACCACCGAATCCCTTAGCCCAATTATTACTCTCCAGAATTCACCAGCGTTGTGACACAGCATCAACCACAACTCCCCAGTTCCTTTATCCAGCATCCTTTAGATGCCAGAGCACCAGACCCTCATCAAGAGGACTATGAAAGACAGATCCCAGGAGCCTACAGTGGGGCTACCAGTTTCTCAGTCCCAATTTTTGTTCTCCTGCCCAGAAAAGTCTAAGACCCAGCATTCTCCAGCCCCTACCATGCAGTCTCTACTAAAACAGTACAACCTCCAGAATCCCCTAGCTTCATGATCCAGCATGCTTCCAGAATGCTCAAGCTCTATAACTCAGCATCCTTTAGAATACCTTGCCTTTTTTTATCTGCATAAATACCATTTAGGGATTACAGATGGGGCAGACAAAACATTTCTTTCTATTTCTAGTTTAGCAGAGCTGACAAGGGCAAACCAAGACATCTTTATCGATACAGAAGAAAACATCAAAATACTGTGAAAACGAACCCATCAGGAAATTTTCATAGACAACGAATGAAGATCTTTGGAAATATACTGGGTGATATTCTTGCCAGATTGCCTGAAATAAAAATATACAGCACACCTTCAATCTCCTGTTAGCAAACCATGTAGAAAGACAAGACTAGACGAACTCAGACTCCTGATTACTCCATATTCTGTTGAAAAAAAAAAAACCCGCTTAGGGTTTTGCTTTGATGTTCATAACTGGATGTTTAATTCAATTAAAGCCACTCTCCTCATTAAACCTGCACAACATTGTATGTGGAAAGCTGTGAAGGGGCTTCCAGAGGATGTTTGCTTTTGACGTCAGTATTTTCCACCCTGACTTCCTTTGGTCCACACACACCTTCAGAGCATCTATTAGTGCTTTCATCTGTTAATCAGCTAGATCTTATTTTGCACTCTGAAATGTGTGTGTGTGTGTGTGTGTGTGTGCTCCAGTTCCAGGGTTTGAACTGAGGGGCGTAGGTAATGTCCCTTAGGTTTTTTCACTAAAAGCTAATAGTCAACTGCTTTGCCATAGCTGTGGCCTAACTTCTGGCTTTGTGTGAGTTAGAGAAAGAGTCTGTCAGACTTTCGTCAGGCTTTGAGCCTTAATCCTCAGATCTCAGCCACCTGAGTAGCTAGGATTACAATCATGAGCCACCAGTTCCCAGCCTGTACTTTAATCTTCTTTTTTTTTCTCCAATCAATTAATAAAAACTATATAATTTGTAGTATAAGGCATTACAGCAGATGCCAAATCCAGAAGATTGGACATACTAATCAATTGTTAATTATGGCCTTAATTTTATAGGACACCATTTAATTTTAGTAGCTGTATTAAAAAGCAAAGCTGTCTGAGCATGCAATGTTATGTACTGCTTAGGTCAGGGAGGGCAGAATGGGCCCCCTTGAGGCTGCATGTGAGGTTTGACTCCATGAAGAAGCTGTGCCTTTCAGCGGACATATTGTTTATACAAGTCCACCCATGCTGAGTTGCTGGAAGAATTTCCTGGTTGCTTGAGGAGGATTTTAGAACTGGTTAGGCCGATAAGAATTAGAAAGCAACCTGTGACGGTGACAGCCCCTTCTTTTTCTGGGGACTCTGGGGCAAGCGAGGAGAGCATAGACTGTCCCATGGGCACACATGCCCTCTGGAAAGTTAATGCGTCACCTTGATGTTTCTGGGCACCACGCAGAACTCTCTTGCATGCTGGTGATCTAACAGATGCCAGGGCACCCAATCCTTGTCAACAGGACTATAAAAGAGGGATCCCAGAAGCCTACAGTGGGGCTACCAGTTTCCCAGCCCCCATTCTTGTTCTCCTAACACTGAACTCTCTTCCTCCTCCTCCTCCTTCTCTTTTGCCTCTCTCTCTTCCTCCTCTTCCTCCTCTTTATCCTTTCCTTCCTCCTCTTCTCCTTTCCCTTCTCCTTTCTTCCTCCTCCTCCTCTTCCTCTTTGGCCTCCTCTTCCTCCTCTTCTTTCTCTTCTTCCTACTCCCCTTCCATTCCCTCTTTCTTCATCTCTTCCTCCTCCACGGGTTCTGCCTCTTCATCTTCCTCTTCCTCTTCCCCTTCCTGTCCCTCTTCCCCCTTCTCTTTCTTCTCCTTCCTCTCCTCCTCCTTTTGTCCCCCTTGACTGGGAAGCAGGTGGAGAAGAGTCACGTGACATTAAGCAGGTCTCCCAGTTTGGAGTACAGGCTGGGTAGGAGTTTATATCAACCCACCAGTTGCCAAGAGGATTAATCTCAGTTTCCTCTGGTATCTTTTACTTTCAAATAAATTTTGCCTTGTAGTAACCTGGCAGGATTAGCTGTCTAACTCTGTTTTTGTTTTTTGTAAAAATATTTAAACTGCTTGACCACCTGCGTGTGATGTTTTCCTGGTGAACTTGACCGCCTGTGTGTGGTGCTCTCCTTTAAAAGCTCAGCCCCAGGGACGGTCTGGCTGCTCTATCAGCCTGAAGGTGGAGAGTAACTGCTGCGTTGCTATTAAACTGACTCCTAGCTCTGTTCACTGAGTGCTGGTGGCTATTCCTCGAGGGGTTTGGGGACCCCAAAATGGCTGGGATATTACAGCCTCTACTCCCACTTTTCCTGCTGCACAATTCTCTTTGGATGAATCTGTTACTTTTGCTTTCAACCAATTTGGCTGCTGTAATGAACTCTCAGCCCCCAGCTCTAGCTTCTTGTGTCTTTCCCTTCAGCTCTGTTGGATTGCAGCAAGAAAACCAAGGCCCCCTAAGTACATTGAATGAGCTCAAAAGGATGGGGGAGAGGAGTACAGATTATAAGTCAGACCTGACGATGCTACGAAGTGTTTCCTGGCCTTAGCCAAGTATGTTGTTTTCCTGTGTGTGGAGTGTGTATGTGTGTGTGTGTGTGTGCACATTTCAGCCACCAGCATCTGATAATGTGTTAATTTTCTTCACTCTCAGGCTCTGTCCTGGTAAAATAATGAGCTTATACTTTTTAGGGAATAGAGAAAAGGCATTTCAACTAAGCTGAGATTGTTCATCTAAGCTTTTGCCCCTTAGAACAAGAGAGAGGAATGGGAAAGGGGATGAAAAATGCCCGTTGTTAGCATTTTACAACCACCACCTCAGTCTGCCATCTGGATTAGCTGCCGACAGTGTGCAGGTTAGGATTGCTTTGCTTTTGTGAGCAGACTGAAGACAGGTTTATGCCCCACATGCAGACTCTCAGGTGTAACACATACTCCTCATCACAATAAGATCAAAACAACAACCTCTTTTTTTTTTCTTCTGTGTATGTGGTATTGAGGAATTGAACCCAGGGCTTCATGCATGCTAGGCAAGCACTCTACCACTAGGCCAAACTCCCGGCCCTCTTCTTATGTATTTATGTATTTATTTTGTGTTAATCCTGGGGCTTGAACTCAGATCCTGGGCACTGTCTTTGGACATGTTTTGTTCAAGGCTAGCCACTTAAGCCATAGTGCCACTTCCAGCTTTTTCTGAGTATGTGGTACCAAAGAATCGAACCTAGGGCTTTGTACATACAAGGCAAGCACTCTACCACTAGGCTATACTCCTAGCCCAAAATAACGACTTCTGAAACCCCAAGGCAATGTGATTTCTGCTCCTTTTCTTCCAGCTTCTCTTCTTTCCCATAAGCTTCTTGTAAATTTCTTGCATAGAATGCCTTGCCCCATAAATGAATGAAGCCAGATTAACACAGAGAAGAAGAGCTAGGAGACAGGATGTCTCACACATCAAGAGAAACCATATGCTGGTGGCTCAAGCCTATTGTCCTAGCTACTCAGGAGACTGAGATTTGGAGATTTCAGTTCAAAGCCAGCAGGACAGGAATGTTCATGAGACTCTTACCTCCAATTAACCACGAGAAAAACCAGAAGTAGAGCTGTAGCTCAAGTGGTAGAGCACCAGCCTTGAGTGAAAAAGCTAAGGCTCAGCCCAGGGCCTGAGTTCAAGCCCCACTACAAGAAAGGAAAGAGAGAGAGAGAGAGAGAGAGAGAGAGAGAGAGAGAGAGAGAGAGAGAGAGAGAGAGAGAGAGAGAGAGAGAGAGAGAGAGAGAGAGAGAGAGAGAAAGGCAGAGAGAGAGAGAGAGAGAAAGGCAGAGAGAGAGAGAGAGAGAAAGGCAGAGAGAGAGAGAGAGAGAGCAAGCTTTTTCCATCACTTGCAGAGATATTTTATACCAAGGTTTCTTCAATTGTCATGTGTAAATGTGTATATTTATAAAGTGTACAGACCCTAAAGAGTGTTCTTATATTGCAATAGACTTTAAAATACCAGAAAAGGTAATCAAGACAGATAGAATGCCATTAAGATAACATCTGATTGTCTAATAGAAAATACTGTCAGAGAGAATCTGCATTTGTGTGCAAGTACTTCTTGCTTAAACTTCAAAAATGGCCACAAATGCCACATGTGGTCACCCATTAATCAAATAGAAAGGGTTCACCTTCCTCAAGAATAGAAACAGAGCTTTCCTAAGGAGACTATAAATCAACTCAACAGAGCAAGGCAATAACCAATGGCATAACATTATATGGAATGCACTTCAGGATGGCAAGAAAGTTGATTTCTGTCTTAATTTCTATTTTGTTTGATTTCTGTAAGGCACCAAGAACTTGGACTTAGAATTTGTGGGGGTGAGGGTAGCTAGGATTACAGGCGATTTTGACTTTTTAAAAAGAGCAGCCTAAGATAAGAACAAGGCAACAGGGTTATCTTCTTAGATCCTGCTCTATGAATCCATGTGTCCTGATTTCTTCTGGGAATCTTAGATTCCTTAGTTTTAAAAATTGTAGAAGACAGTCCAAATCCCAATCCTTAAAAAGTGCTCTATGAAGTCCTGGTTCCATAGCCAAGATGCTGCTCAGTGGATGAATGGATCAAGAAAATACGGTATATATACACAACAGAATTCTATGAATTCTAAGAATGTCATAGTTCCATTCATAAGGAAATGGGGAGACTTGGAAAAAATTATATTAAACAAAGTATGTCAGACCCAAAGAAACACAGGCAACCTAATTTACCTCATTTGTAATAATTAGAATGCATCTATAAATCTATAAGTAAATGCAGTGGATAGTAAAAGACAAAAAGTTACACTTGGACATATTCAATTAAGCAGGGCTCTAAACATTCACTCTAACATTCCTGTTAGGACAGGATCACAAGGGCTCAATAACTATGTGCATGTGATCATATAAAATGCTGCTTATCAAAATTAGCTCCAAGAAGTGTAATCAAGAATTGTCTTATTGTACTGTTGGCAGGTCTTTTCTTTTTGTTTTCCCCTGCCTTTGGTCACTGTTTTTGATTCCTGTACCATTTACCTTGTATATAAGTTTATCTGATTGGGGGAGGAGAAGGGGAAACTCAGAAACAGTGGGATTACAGATGTGAGGCACTGAGGCACTGATGCCTGGCTGAACTTCTATTTTCTAAGTAGTGTTAGTTCTGCTTTCGATCTCCCTTTCTGGAGGATTTGCATGATGTCAGTCCTGGTTGGGAAGTGTGTAAATCTATTCTGGAAAATTAAAATAGTAATGTCTATCATTAATCACTTAATGATTTTTAATCAAGGTACAACCTGCTGGGTAAATCAGCCAAACCAAGACCAGCCAGCAAGGGGTCACCTTCATAATCCATAAACCATCAGTGCCAGGCTTGTTTGATGAGTAAGCACAATAACCCATGAGTCTATTTGATGATAGTACTCATGACCCTTTAATATTCTGCAGAACTCAACATTGGAGACATGGAGAAACTTTTGAGTTCATTTGGTAAGTTGTGGTGTACGAAGGGACTGTTTAGATGATTTTTTTAAAATGCTCTGTGGATGATGTGTATGCCTTCCACATAATTATCATTCCACATCCGTGTGTGGGGGGACAGGGGAGTACTGATCTTAGAATTTAGGGTCTTGTGTTCTTGCTTGGCTTTTTAGATCATGGCTGACACTCTCCCACTTGAACCATACTTTTAGTTTTTTGCTGGTTAGTTGGAAATAAGAGCCTCTCCTACTTTTCTAGATGGGCTGGCTTTGAGTTCTAGTCCTTAGATCTCATCCTCCAGATAGCTAGAGTGTCAGATGTGAGTCACCAATACCTGGCTCCATATCTTTTCTTTGTGCTTCCCTGACCTACTACCAAGATGCCCACAGCTAAACACTAACTCCAACCCAACTACAAGTCTTGTGTGCCCTCAGTCATAAAGACAGCAAATCAATTGAGGGCCTGAGGGCCTGGTGGTACTCTGGGCTCACACCAGCTACACACACACACACACACACACACACACACTGCTTCCTAGGAAAAGGAAATCTTATTACTGGATGTCCATGACTCACACCTTTAATCCTAGCTACTCAAGAAGCTGAGCACTGAGGAACACAGTTCAAAGCCAGCTGGGGCAGAAACTATTTCAATTAATTCTCAAAAAGTCAGAAGTGAAGGAGTGGTTCAAGTGGTAGAGCACTAGTCTTGACTGAAAAAGCTAAGGACCATATCCAGGCCCTGATTTCAAGCTCTAATACACACACACACACACACACACACACACACACACACACACACACACACACACACACACCTGTTAGATAGGTTTACATTGCTCCCTTTTCAAATTCATTGCTAAAATCTTTTTCATTGTACTTAAATGCATAACTCATAAGCACAATGACTGGCCATTTTATAAAGTTTTGGGGAGTTATTCAGTGTAACAGATTTTATTCAAGAAGCACAAGCTTATCCTTCATATATCTTGTCCTTCTATTTTACTTATTATGCGATGTGGGATGGCTGTTGTTTTGCTGGGATTCAATATCTTTATTTGTATTTATTTGTCAAAGCCAATAATAAGTGAACCAAGATTAGTGTGTTGGTAAAATTATTTAATACAAGGTATAATAATGAAATATTACTTTTACCTATTCAACTAATCCTTTACACTTTTATTTTTCTTCCTTTCCTTCCTTCTTTCCTTCTGTTCTTTCTTCCTCTCTTTCCTTCTTTCTTTATGAGAGTTCAAATTGAAATGTGGCCTGGGCACTGTCCCTGAGCTCTTTAGCTCAAGGCTATTGCTCCACCACTTGAGCCACAATGCCACTTCCAGTTTTCTTGTGGTTATTTGGAAACAAGAATCCCAGGGACTTTTGTGCCCAGGCTGGTTTTGAACCACAATCCTAAGATCTCAGCCTCCTGAGTAGCTAGAATTAGAGGTATGAGCCACTGGTGCCTCACTTGCATTGTTGTTGTTATTATTGTTGTTGTTGTTCTTATTCTTCCTTCTCTTTTTCCTTCCCCCACCCCTCCTTCTTCCTTTTGTGTTGGTACTGGTGCTTGGACTCAGGGCCTTGGGCTCTTTGGTTTCTTTCTCTTTTTTCCGAGCCAACCCTTCACTTTAATATTTTTGCTGGTTAATCGAACATAAAAGTCTCATGGACTTTTCTGAATGGGCTGGCTTTAAACTTTGATCCTCAGATCTCTGCCTCCTAAGTAGCTAGGAATGAGCCACCAGCTCATTGGTGTGTCTTTGTGTCTGTGTATCTGGGTGTCTGTGTGTGTTCTGGTTATGGAACTTGAACTCAGGACATGAGCAAGGTCCTTAAGCTTCTTTTTACTCATGTCTAGCACTGTACCACTTGATCCACAACTCCACTTCTGGCTTTTTGTGCCTGTACTGGCTTTGAACCATGATCCTCAGATCTCAGCCTCCAGAGTAGCTAGGATTACAGGCATGAGCCACTAGATCGATCTGTCTCTGTCTCTGTCTCTGTCTCTCTCTGTCTCTGTCTGTCTGTCTGACTGTCTCTCTCTCTGTCTATCTCTCTCTCTTTAGGCAAAAGATGGTGTTGGTCAGAAAACATACATACATACTTGAATGGAGGAACAGAAACGGCCCAGCCTTTCTGAAGGCCAATTTGGCAGGGTGAATTAAAAAATATCTAGACAAGTGTATGACCTTGACCTAGTAATTACTCTTCTAGGATTTGGTCCTAAAGAGCTAATCAAGGATGTGACAGAATTTGATGAACAGCCCTGTTTGTAATTACATGAAATTGAAAGAACTCAGTGTTCAATGACTGAAAAGTAGTTTAGTAAACTGTGGCACTTTCAGATAAGATAGCATGCACATCTTAGTTTTGATTTGTTTTTGAGTCATGAGCATGGCCTTGGCACAGAGCTCAGACCCACTTCTAATTTGTTGTGTATTGCACACTGGCCTTGAACTCTCTCTCTCTCTCTCTTTCCTTTCCTTTCCCTTCCCTTCCTTCCTTCCTTCCTTCCTTCCTTCCTTCCTGCCTTCCTGCCTTCCTGCCTTCCTGCCTTCCTGCCTTCCTGCCTTCCTGCCTGCCTGCCTGCCTGCCTGCCTGCCTGCCTGCCTGCCTGCCTGCCTGCCTGCCTTTTCTCTAGTACTGAGGCATGACCTCAGGGTCTGGTGCTATCCTCAAACCAGGTGCCCTACCTCTTGAGCCACACCTTCACTTCTGAGAGTCTGGTGCTTAATTGAAAATAAGAGTCAAACTGACTTTCCTGCCTTCAGCTGATTTCCTGTCTTTGTGACTGAGGGCATACCAGACTTGTGGTTGGGTTGGAGTTAGTGTTTAGCTGTGGGCATCTTGGTAGTAGGTCAGGGTAGCACAAAGAAAAGATATGGAGCCAGGTATTGGTGACTCACACCTGACACTCTAGCTATCTGGAGGATGAGATCTAAGGACTAGAACTCAAAGCCAGCCCATCTAGAAAAGTAGGAGAGGCTCTTATTTCCAACTAACCAGCAAAAAACTAAAAGTATGGTTCAAGTGGGAGAGTGTCAGCCATGATCTAAAAAGCCAAGACCTTAAATTCAAAGATCAGTACTCCCCTGTCCCCCCCACACGAATGTGGAATGATAATTAGGTAGAAGGCATGCACATCATCCACAGAGCATTTAAAAAATCATCTGAACAGTCCCTTCGTACACCACAACTTACCAAATGAACTCAAAAGTTTCTCCATGTCTCCAATGTTGAGTTCTGCAGAATATTAAAGGGTCATGAGTACTATCATCAAATAGACTCATGGGTTATGTGCTTACTCATCAAACAAGCCTGGCACTGATGGTTTATGGATTATGAAGGTGACCCCTTGCTGGTTGGTCTTGATTTGGCTGATTTACTGAAACAACCTGGACATTAGTGGCTCACACCTGTTGTCCTAGCTGCTCAGTAGGCTGAGATCTGACGATCACAGTTCTCTGCCAGCCTGGATGCAAAATCCAGGAGACTCATCGTCCACCTGTAATCATAACTATTCAGAAGCCCGAGATCTAAGGATTATGGTGTGAAGCTTGCCAGGTGTCTTTTCCGTATTACTTTCTGTCTATATCTATGTATCTTTATCTCCTTTACTTCTATCTCTCTTGGTCTGTCTCTGTACTTACATCTCTCTGTGTTTTTCAGTTCTCTCTCTCTCTCTCTCTCTCTCTCTCTCTCTCTCTCTCTCTCTCTCTCTCTCTCACACACACACACACATACACACACACACACACACACACACACACACACACACACACACATACACACACACGCAGAATGAGTCCTCAGAGGTCTTATTCCCTAAAGACCTGGGGAAGACAACTTTCTCTTGCCTCCATCTTGCTTGCAGCAAAGTGGCTGAACTCATGCTCTCTGTCCCAAGTCACTGCCTAGGAACTGTGCCTCCTCCACCCCACCCCTGCCCCCACGGCGTCCTGAGGGCTGGGCCATGTCAGTGCTTTGCAGGGCATGAGATCCTGCAACCAGAGTGCTGGTGTGACACACTCACCTAAAACTTGCTGCTTTTACAGAGTTGATGGGAGATCTGTAGTTAAAGGGGTGATGTTGTTTGTTATCAATAAGGCAGGCTGCTACACATGTGAGCCAAAAGCAAGTTGAAAGCAGAGGCCCTGGTGCCTTCATGTGTCACCTAAGCTAGGCAGGAGGCTGAGATCTGAGCGTCTAGGTTTGAAGCTGTTCTGGGCAGAAAATCTATGAGCCTCTTATGTCCAATTTACTACCAGAAAGCTAGAGATGGAAATGCAGCTCAAATGGTAGAGGGTGGTCCTTGAGTACAAAAATGCTAAGCAAGAGCATGAGGCCATGAGCAAACCCTAGAATGAACATACAGAGTTAATTTTTTTTAAAAAAATAAGTGCTCAAGGCACAGGTATGGTGCTTTGTACCTGTAATGCCACCTATGTGGGAATGAGATGAGGAGGACCTGAGGTTTAGGTCAGCATGGACAAAAGCACATCTATTCTGCAGCAGGAAAACAAGCTACAAAAGGAGAGAGGAAGGGAGAGAGGAAGGGAGATGAGGGAGAGAAGGAGAGGGAAAAGAGGGGAGAGGTAAAGAGGTGAGGGGAAGGCAGAGGAGAAGAGAGAAAGGAGGTAAGGAGAGGAGAGGATGGGAGTGGAAGGAAGGAGATGGGGAGGGGAAGGAAGAGAAGAGAGGAAGGGGTGAGGAAGAGAAAGGAAGGGGTGAGGAGAAGAGAAGAAGTGAGAGGAGGGGTGTGGAGAAAGGTGGAGATGAGGGGAGATAGGAGATGGGGGAGGGGAGGGGAGGGAAGGAGAGGAGAGGAGAGGGGAGAGGGGAGAGGAGAGGAGGGGAGAGGGAATGGGAAACGAAGAAAAGGGAGATGAGAGAAGAGGAGAGGCGGGGGAAAGGAAGGGAGGGAAAGAGAAGGGTTAGGGAGATACGTGGACAGGAAAGAAGAGAGGAGATGAGAGGAAGGGTAGGGAAGGAAGGGGGAGGGGAAGTGAAAGAAAGGGAAATGGAAGATGAGAGGAGGGAGATGGGGGGTGGGGGGAGATGGTGGGGAGCGGAGATGAGGTAAAGGGAGATGAGAGTGTGGAGGAAAAGAGAGACACCAGTCTATCAATCAGTGTATCTACCAGTACTTTCATAAAGCTCAGTCCCTGTGGAAGATGGCTGGGGAGCTTTCCCATAAAATAATTGAACCCTAAGTGTCCTGAGCAGGTAGATGGCACACCTCCTTCTCTCCTGCTGTGGGCCTCATTGCTATTTTAATTACTGGTGTAACAGGATGTTGCAGAATAAATACCTTATTAATGAGTCCTATTAAATCACAAGGAGCTAATGAGCAGGCTGAAGCCCTTTGCCAGATAAAGCTCATCGGAAGCAGTTCCAGAGTAAATCTCCAGCTCTGAATATTTTATGGCCACTTTGAAGCAGTGTGTGGGGTCTAAATTTCCAGGGATGCCAGCAGGGCACCCTGGAGCATGGGAAGCAATTTGCCTGGTGTAATGAGTCCCTTGGGGCTGCCCCACAAGCCTGGCTGGCAGCAGGCACTGTGGGGGAGCTTCTGAAGGCCAGAGTGATGTCTAGCAATGAGTTTGGGCCTCCAGCCTCCAGCCTCCATCCACGCAGAATAACTATGGTTGATGAGCTCGGGTCTGGGGTGAAGATTCTGTTCTGTCCTAGTTTATATATATATATGTGTGTGTGTGTGTGTGTGTGTGTGTGTGTGTGTGTGTGTGTGTGTGTGTGTGTGTGTGTGTGTGTGTGTGTGTGTTGTGTGTTGGAACCTAAATCTCCTGGGGCTTGAACTCGGGGTATGGGCGCTGTCTCTGAACTTTTTTTTTACTCAAGGCTAGCACTCTTCCACTTGAGCCACAGCTCCACTTACAGCTTTTTAGTGGTTCACTGCAGCTGGCTTTGAACTGCAATCCTCAGATCTCAGCTTCCTGAGTAACTGGGATTACAGGTGTGAGCTACTCATGCCCAGGTGCTGTAGTTTTGATGGTACTTGCTCACAAAACTAGATCAAATTATTGACAAAAAGTAAAGACCCTGGAATCCCAGTGACTTAACACACAAAACTTTACTTCTCGTGCAAAAGCAATCCCAGGGTAACACCTCCTCGATTCCTCCCTCTTTTGTGTGTCTTACTGCTTACAACTTCAAATTTTTTTGTTTGTTTTTTTAAGGAGAGCAATCCAGTGTCAGCCCTCTACCATCTTGTAGCTACCAAGCTTGCAGCTCTTAACCTTAGATCACCTGACAAGGAAGAGAAATCTGGAGAATCACAGAAATATACTCACAGGCAATTTAATGAATTGGGAGAGGTTTATATTGTTGTTTAGCTTGCTTTTTTCTCTCACTCTCTTTCCTTCTTTCCCTCCCTATCTCCTCTTTCTTTCTTCCTTTTTTCTTTCTTTCTTTCTTTTTTCTTTCTTTCTTTCTTTCTTTTTTCCTTTCTTCCTTTCTTTCTGTCCTGGGGCTTGAACTCAGGGCCTGGGCACTGTCCTTGGTTTTTTTTCCTTTCCTTTCCTTTCCTTTCTTTCCTTTCCTTTCCTTTCCTTTCCTTTCCTTTCCTTTCCTTTCCCTTCCCTTCCCTTCCCTTCCTTTCCTTTTCCTTTTCCTTTTCCCTTTCCCTTTCCTTTTCCTTTTCCTTTTCCTCTCCTTTCCTTTCCCTTCCTTTTCCTTCCCTTCCCTTCCTTTTCTTTCTTTCTTTCTTTCTTTCTTTCTTTCTTTCTTTCTTTCTTTCTTTCTTTCTCTCTCTCTCTCTCTCTCTCTCTCTTCTTTCTTTCTTTCTTTCTTTCTTTCTTTCTTTCTTTCTTTCTTTCTTTCTTTCTTTCTTTCTTTCTTTCCTCAAGGCTAGCACTCTACCACTTGATCCACAGTACCACTTGCTGATTTTTCTGTGTATGTGGTACTGTGGAATGGAACCCAGGGCTCATGGATTTGGACAAACACTCTACCACTAGGCCATGCTCCTAGCTTTTCCTTTGTTTTTATGCCAGTCCTGAGGCTTGAACTCAGGGCTTGAATGCTGTCCTTGAAATTTTTTTTCATTTTCTCAAGGCTTGCTCTCTACCACTTGAGCTACAGTTCTACTTCTGGATTTTTGCTGTTAGACTTTCTTATCTGGGCTAATTTTGAAACAAAATCCTCATGTCCCAGCCTTCTGACTAGCTAGAATTATAAATGTGAGTCACCAGTTTCTTGCTCTGAGCCTTAGCTTTTTTGTTAAAGGACAGCACTTGAGCCCAAGTTCCACTTTCAGGCCTTTTGCTAGTTCATGGAGGTCAGAGACTCAGTGCTTTGCTTACCTGGGCTGGTTATGAAGTGCTATCCTCTGATCTCAGCCTCCTTGAGTAGCTAGGATTACAGATATGAGCCACCAGCACTTGGTCATACTTCTAATATTCAATAATCACATGAATTTACATAGAAGTTGTTAAATATTTTGAAGTAAACTCATCAATATGTTAGAAGAATTCATGTCAGCCCCTAAACCCCAAGAATCATTCCACAATCAATGTTTATTGCTATTATTATGATAAAAGTTTCAACATTTGCTGGACACTGGTACAAATACTTCATTTATATTCACCGATTTAAAATGTAAACCATCTTAAGTGATGATTTCATTATATCCAATGAATGAATAAACAGGGCTTTGAACAAGTCTTAAGCATCAAAAATGCAATTAAAATTCTCACATCAATACAATAATTTCCACAAAAGGGCTCTGGAGAAAATTGTGGCATCATTCTGATTTTGCTATATAAAATCAATATCAGACATGAATTTTTACAAAAGAGACTAAATGTATACCATGTTAGCAGAAAGAGCTAAGGGACAGCAGGTAGGCCTTGAGTTCAAGCCCTCTTACCAACACAAATAAATATAGAAAGCATTTATGACAAGAGTTACCCCTGAAATGGATGAACCTAGAACAAACCACGTTAAGAGAGGCAAACCAAGCTCAGAGACACACAAACAGTTGCATATGCAGACACTACATCTAAAATATACCAGGACATGATAAATTATACAGGACTCTAGACATTCACATGCAATGAGACCAAAGAAGGGTAGTGTAAGGAGAGGAACACAAGGCACAATGCCGACGTGCCTCTGATCATAGAAAATATTATTTATGGAAATGAACTCCACAAAAGGGAAACAAGAGTGTTTTTATTTTCTTTGTCGCTGTTTTTTCTTTTCTTTCTGTTGTTTATCTGTCTTTGGGAGAGTAAGGGGGGCACAGAAATGGAGGGACAGAGGGTAAACAGATGCAGCAGTGCTACTCACTAGACATTATGTGGAAAATGAACTGTATAACTTGTGGGTGGGGAAGGGAGGGAAAAAGTGGAGAGCAAGGGAAGGGGTGACATTGTCCAAAAAAAGAAATGTGCTCATTACTTGACTTACGTAACTGTAACCCCTCTGTTTATCACCTTTATAATAACAATAAACATTAAAACATAGAGTTATCCCCGGAAAAAAAGTTTTATCTATGTAAATACTTTTCTATGCTACACAGTTTTAAATGCACGATGCGGACTTCTCTATTGTGTTTTACTGTGTGCTAATACCTGGGTTTGAAATGAATGGCTCATGTTCTTATTCTACTTACTTGGTTGGCTGGACTCTACCATTTGAGACATACCAATAGCCCATTTTGTTTCTAGGTTGTTTTTTAGATAGGATCTCAACTTGTTTTCTGGGCTGGTCTGGGAACAGTGTCCTGAGTGCCACCCATGTAGCTGGAATAACAGGAGCATTCTACTATGCCTAACTTATTGCTTGAGATGGGTTCTTGCTAATACCTTTACCTGGACTAGACTGGACAGTACCTGTGATCATTCTAATCTACCTCACGAGTAGCTAGGGCTACAGGCACAGCCACTGTACCGAGCCAAAAGATCACGTTTGTGTTGTATGTGCTTTCCAATACTAGGAACTAAACTAAGGGCTGGGGGTTTTGCCTATACTAGGATTACTAGACTGGTGATGTACCACTTGAGCCATTCCTCCACTCTGCCTTTTTACCCATTAATTTGGAAGTGGCATCCAGCAAACTTTTCTGTCCAGGCTTTCCTCAAGAAATGATTCACTAAATCTCAGTCATCTGAGTAGCTTAAATTCTTAGGCAACAGATATCAGCAATAAGTTCACGTTCCTGTGTGTGTGTGTGTGTGTGTGTGTGTGCTTGTTCACATGTACATGCACACGCATGCCAGAACTAGAACTTGAACTCAGGGCCTGCATGCTGATCCTCAACTTTTTCTCTGAAGGATGATGTTCTACTATTTGAACCACACCTCACATCTGGCTTTTTTGCTGTTCAATTGGGGTAAGAGTCTCACAGACTTTCCTGCCTATACCAGTTTTGAACTGTGATCCTCAGATCTTGGCCTCCCGAGTAGCTAGGATTATAGGCTACAGGCATGAGTCACAGAGCCTGGCTTCACTTCAATCTTAAGAGTAACATTTCCCATTTGACGTGTTTTATGAGTGCAGAATGATTTCTTTTTTTCAGGTTAAACAGAGCTTTATTCCACGCCTAGCATCGAGAATCATACTGACTGGTCAGTGTCGTCTCTAAGATATGGGAGAGAGAGAGTGACCATGCTTAATCTCACAGGCTACTTTTATAGGCTACCAGCCATGTGGTTGGGCTTGGCCATACACAGGTGGCCAATAGAATCGCAACATACTTGAGTGACTGCTGAGGCGACCACTGACACCTCTGCTATTTGAGTGGATCTGTCATCTCCTTGGCTTCTGGCGCACTGCTGTGACAAAGGAAAGGGGAAGGGGCTTTCCCTCCTGGCAGACAAAGGGGGTGGGGTGGGGGAGGAGCTCTGGTTGCTCCACCTGGTCAGGTTGCTCCAGTAATCTGAGTTCTGTTATCAGGGAATTTACAGCTCCCAGATTAATGTCACATGCTTGTTTAGGAGGATATGGCATTGGATGAAGAGTCAAGGATTTGACTCCTTTTCCAAAACAAGGGGGGAATGAAGGGACCCCTCTCTAAATTTCCCCCTAAAATATAGAGACTTCCTTTGAGACCCTTCTTCTATCCCCTATCAACATTTCTCATCCTCATGACAGAATAATTTTTGAAACTGCATCTTTAAAAAAAATCTACCGTCTCCTTTCTGTACCTCATCTATCACTTTGAAAATAATGGAAATATACTTTATTAAGGGTTTGGGCTAGCCATAGGGATAGATACTACTGTGGCAATCTTGGTGTGGGGTTTTTTTGTTGGGGGTAGGTCATGGAGCTTGAACTTGAGGCCTGAGTGCTGCCTCTGAGCTCTTTCATTCAAGGGCTAGCACTCTTATCACTTTGAGCCACAGTGCCACTTCCAGTTTTCTGATGGTTAACTGGAGATCAGAGCTCACAGACTTTTCTGTCAGGTCTTGTTTTTGAACCACAATTCTCAGGCCTCAGCCTCCTGAGTAACTAGGATTACAGGTGTGCGCCTGTGCCTGGCATCACTGTGAATTTTTAGTTTGCCCCGTGCTTTCCTTCTTTGATAATATGTATATGTAAGAATTTTAGGAGAAAGGCTCAACTCATCTGTATTGCAGTCTTTTCCATACTAGCATAGGAAAAGCTGTCTTGTACTATCTAAAATGACTGCAAAGTGTTTATTAACCACTTTTTCACGAGTAGCTAGAGTCTACAGGAAACTGTCTAGATTTCACACAAGCTGTCAGAGCCCAATGTGGTCAGGGGAAGGAGGGAGGGAGACTGAGATTACTTCATGATGAATGTTCATGTCACAATGATTTATTCTCCGCTCAATAGAAAAGGCTATTGGCACAGCAGAATTAATGCCATCCATCTGCTTGGGAATTCTGATAGCATCTGTGAGATGGTCAGGCCATATATGAAGGATTCACTCACCTGCCTCAGTTAACCATCATGGAAACTGGACTTGCTATTCCTTCTAAATGTTAAAGTAAATCTAAATTAAAAAAAAAACTACTCTAGCCAGACTACAGAGGCTCACACTTGTAATTTTAGCTACTCAGGAGGCTGAAATCTGAGGATCATCAGGCAGACTAGTTCTCGAGATTCTTATCTCCAGGTACTCAAGAGGAAAGTTGGACTGGAGGTGTGACTCAAAAGGTAGAGTCTCAGCCATGAGGAAAATAAAGCTGAATAAGAATGTGAGGCCCTGAGTTCAAGTCCCAGTACTGGCACAAAAACATATAACAATCACAAAACAAAAACAAAACCAACCAAACAAACAACAATCACAAAACAAAAACAAAAACAAAACCAACCAAACAAAAGCAAACAGGCATTTCATCAACATAAAATGGGCCTTGGATAAGAATATAGCATTCAATGGTTTCCTGGAACAGGACAAAAAGTGATGTTTATGTCCACTGACTTCTGGGAAACAGGACTTCAAACATAGCAGCAGCCTATAATCCATGCATTTAACTGATTATTTTTTCTCAGAAATATGTTATTGAAAGTCATTATCTCATACTCTTTGATCCATCGTCAATGATCTCTTTTTGTAGCGTGATGTACCATTTATAAGAACTTGATTTTAATCTTCATGGAAATAGAAGTCATTTATTTATTTTTTCCTGTAGGAAACTCTGCTCTGTGTGTGCGTGTGTGTGTGTGTCTGTCTGTCTGTCTCTGTCTGTCTATCTGTATGTGTCCTGGGGCTTAAACTCGGGATTTTTGGCTTTTCACTCAAGGGGAGTGCTCTGCTACTTGAGCCATCTGTCCACTTCTGACTTTTTGGTGGTTAATTGGAGATAAGAATCTCAAAGACTTTCTTGCCTGAGCTGGTTTCAAACCTCCATCCTCAGATCTCAGACTCTTGAGTGGCTAAGTGTACATTCATGTCAGGCATTTCTATCATTACATTAGTGAAAGTAACTATTATCAAAAGTGAATTGTGTGTTGATCATTTTCTCTGGACTTACTTGACTAGATGTAGTATGAGCTGAATATCTAACTATATTTTCTTCAAATGCCACATCCTGATATCATGACTCAGGACTATTTTAGTCCAATCTCTTCTGTTACTCTGGGCAAGCAAAATGCCACAATATGGATGTTTCCCCCAGAAAACTAACCATAAAAATCTCAAATAGCTACATTTATTCCAGACATAGTTGACCTTATAACATTTTTAGAGAGACAGAACTAAAATTTCAGATGATGAGAGATTTAATCTTGAAATGATTCTAAATGTTCTGTTCATCTTCCAACTCACCCTCAGTTTAGAGAAAGTAAGAAAATTGTCAACTTAAGGCCAAAGATAAATCCACGATCACAGCAACACATGCAATAATTTTGCTCAGAAAAGCCAGCTCAGAGGCACCCAGTTGAAGTTACAAATGGATGAAAACAGTCAAGATTAAATGTACTTGGAAATCTTGAGATTATTTGATAAGTAGCATCAAACCACAAGCTCCTAATGTTAGTTCTATCAAGCTTGGAAAATAACATCAGCACAGCACATATCCCAGCAAGAGACACTATCCTAGGAGCTAGAAGAATGTATATGGACTCATGAAAGATCCAGGTCTTATTGGGAAAAATCTACTCTCTAGACCCCAGGGATGGATGAGCTTCTGAGAGTTGTTCACCTGTAGGAGATCTGCTGAAATTTTCCATCCTACCCACAGAAGGGAGGAGTCCAAAGTCTCACAGACAAGGCACTTCATATCCTTGCCAAGTTTTCTGACTGGGAGTCTGGTCTGTGTCTTTGTGTGGAATTGCTGTTCACATGGACAGTCAGGAAAATGGAAGGACTAGAATTTGGGAATGATCATTGGTCTGCTGAATCTCATTACATGTGGTGCTGACTGTGCTTTAACAGGATCTTGGGTCTTATTGTCTCCTATTTGCCCACCAATAATGTAGCTTACATTTGAGTGCATGAAGATGGTCCAAGATCCCAAATAGAAATCTAAGACTGTGTGAGGCACTGGCAGTTTACTCTTGTCATCCTAGCTACTCAAGAGGCTGAGATCTGAGGATTGCAGTTCAAATCTATCTGGGGCAAGAAAGTCCATGAGACTGTTATCATCAATTAACTTCCAAAATATTGGAAGTACAGCTGTGGCTCAAGTGAAAAGCTCCTACCTGGGGCAAGAAAAGCTAACGAATAATGTCCATGCTCTGAGTTGAAGCCCCAGTACTGGCCAAAGAGAGAGGGGGAAGGAGAAAGGAAAGGGAGGGGAAGAGAGAAAGCCACACTAAATAAGCACAGTGTATTTAACTGGCACAACAAATCACATTAAACAGAAAGACAAAAACATATATGATCATTTTAGTTGATATGGACAATGTGCTTAATAAGATACAATACCTTCCATAATTTTGAAAAGCTCTAAAGGGGCCAGAAATGTAGCTTAGTGGTAGAGTGCTTGCAGAGCATGCATGAAGCCCTGGGTTTGATTTCTCGGTACCATATACAAGCTGGGCATCAATGGCTCATGCCTGTAATCTAGGCTATTCAAGAGGCTGAAATCGGGATCATGACTCAAAGCCAGATCAGGCAGGAATGTCTGTGAGACTCTTCAATTAACAACCAAAAAAGCCAGAGTTGTGGCTGAAGTGGTGAATTAAGTTTAGCCAAAGAAACTCAGGGACAGTACCCAATCCCTGAGCTCAATCTTCAGGACCAACACACACATACACACACACACACACACACACACACACACACACACACACACACACAGTATATAAAATATGCTTCAACTCAACAAAGATCATATATGACAGACCTATAGTATTGGCACTCTGTTGCCTGGCTCATCTTATTTTACTTTATAGTGGTGTCTTCAACTTTCTCTCCTTTCTAGGGGAAGCCAGAAGCTCCACACTGCTTACCCTATCCCCCAACCCACCTACCAGCTCCCCACTGCCTCAATTAATAAAATAATTAGCCAGACCAGGCAAGGAAGTTCATAAGACTTTGCCATCCATTGAACCACCAGAAAACTGGAATGGAGGTCTAGTTGAAGCAGTAGAGTACCAGCCTAGAGCAAAAGAGCTCAGGGCTAGTGCCCAGGCCTCAGGACCAGCACAAAAAAAGTAAATTAGATAAAAATTAAAAAGTTAAAGATAATAAGGGGTAATATAAAGGGAACACTTGTCTGTAATCACTGTGAGTATAAATGAATATAACCACTGTGGAAAACAGTATAGAGTGTCCTTAAAATATAAATATTAGGCCAGGTGCTAATTGTTCACACCTGTAATCCAAGTTGAGTAGGTGGCTGAGATATGATAATCATGTGCAGAGCCAGCCCAGGCAGGTAAGTTTTTGAAAGAAGTAACCACCAAAATGCCAAAAGTGGAGCTGTGACTAAGCTAAGGGACAAGACACAGGCCCTGAGTTTAAGCAATAGTATGGGCAAAACCAGAAACAAAACAAAACATTAGAACTGCTGTATGATCCAACAAGTCTTACCACTGTGTGTATATATAAAAGGAATTTAAATAAATATGTCAAAAAGACATTTATTTCCTATGCTCATTTCAGCATCACTTATAACATTCCTCTAAACACAAACAAGCAGATTGTTCTTCAGGAGTTGGTAATGATGGGCGGAGAGCATGGCCTAGCAGTAGAGGGCTTGCCTGGCATGCATGAAGCCCTGGGTTTGATTCCTTAGTTCCATATACTTAGAAAAAGCTGGAAGTGGTGCTGTGACTCAAGTGGTAAAGTGCTAGCCTTGAGAAAGCTCAAGGACAGTGCCCAGGCCCTAAGTTCAAGCTCTAAGACTGGTAAAAATAGAAAGAGTGGGTAATGAAAATGTGATGAATACAGTGTAATAGTTGTGACTCAGAAGATGGCAGGATAGTGACACTTACGAGTCATTACTTGCATCTCTGAGAGGTGGAGCCAGAGCATTCCCATTCAAGGTGGGGCATAAGACAAAGACAAGGAAGTGTCAGTGGTGAACAAACAGGCTTTATACAAAATAGATTGTGTGTGTGTATGTGTGTGTGTGTGTGTGTGTGTGTGTGTGTGTGTGTGTGTGTGTGTATGTGCCAGTACTTGGACTTGACTTCAGGGCCTAGACACTAGGCATTGTCCTTTAAGCTTTTGTATTCAAGTCTGTCATACTATCACTTGAACCATAGCTCCGTAATCAATTATTTCTATTTTCTTTTTGTAGCTTGATATATCATTCATCTATAAGAACTTGGTATTAATTTTTGTGCAAATAGGACTTATGTATTTGCTGTTTGTAGGAAAGTCAGTCAGAGGTGTGTGCATTTTTAATCAAGGGTGGTGTTCTACTATTTGAGCCATCCTTCCACTACTAAATTTATGCTGGCTAATTGGAGATAAGGATTTCATGGGCATCTCTTCCTGGGTTCACTTTGAACTTTGACCTTCATATCTGAGCCTCCTGAGTATTCTGCAATCTGAAAATCTAGAACAAAATTAGTATAAAATTAAATTCAATGTATACTTTGACAGATGAACTGTAGCAAAGGGCAAAAGCTGAGAAGAAATGAAGAAAAGAAGGGAGGGAGAGAGGGGAAGAAAAGCAAGGAAGGGAGGAAAGAAGGAAGGAAGGAAGAAAGAAAAAAGGGAGGGAGGAAGGAAAGATGGAAGGGAGGACGGAAAAAGAAAGGGTGGGAGGAAGGAGGAATGGAAGAAGGAAGAAAAGGAGAGAAGAAAGAAAAGAGTGAAAAAAGAAAGGGAAGGAAGGAAATAAGCAAGCAAGGAAGGAGAGGTTCAGAAAACACAATAACCATCAGTCTCAGTGCTGAGCAGTTTAGGTTCCAGTTTGACTCTTGTCTGACAGGAAAGGCCATCACATGCTAGCAGTGGGAAATGTTATCCCCAGCTTTGGCTGAAGTGCAGTAGGCAGAAGCCTTATAGAGAATCTCTTTAGACTTCAGCTTTAGGAATCCATGTTTTCTGCATAATACTTCCTCCAAGAATGCCCAGCAAGAGTCAAGCCCGATCTGCCCAATGCTGGCTTAAAGAGCTGGTCTAGCAACAAGGAAAACAAAAGTCAGAGTAACTGGGGAACTGATGAAAGTCCACGGGTCAAAATCAGTATCTGGGGGGCTACAAGTAGGGGCATTAGCCAAGAATATTTTTTGAATATGATTACATGGAGAATGTAACCTGTGGGAACTCAGAGCCCCAGAGGGCAGATCATAGCAGCAAGCCAGGGCAGACCACTGTACCTCCATTTTGAAGATGAGACATTTGAAGGGTGCTGGAGATTAGAATCTGTGAATGGATAGACCTACCTTGATGCTGATGACCAGAACAGCTCATGAGAATTGTAGCTAGCCATGCCCAACTGGCCACAGGAGGAAGGGTTAAGCAGTGTTCTCCCAGGTCTTTCGCCGTTGCCTGCGTGATTGATAAACTTACAGGACCAGAAGCCTGCTTTAAGGTTTTTGTTGTGGTTGTTTTTTTTTGTTGTTGTTATTGTTTTCATTTATCTTTGGTGTTATATTTTTTGTGTTTTTCCCCTAGATTTTTATTTTAGGCTTTTGAAAAATATTTATTATTATTTGTCAGTCCTCCTGGGCCTTGAACTTAGGGCCTGGGCACTGTCCTTGCTCTTTCTCAAGGCTAGTGCTCTACCACTTGAGCCACATCACTTCCGGCTTTTTTTTCTGTGTATGTGGTACTGAGGAATCGAACTCAGGGATTTGTGCATGCTAGGTGAGCACTCTATCACTAAGCTATGTTTCTAACCCCATCTCCTTTAGCTTTTTCATTCAAGGTTGATGCTCTATCACTTGAGCCACATTTCTACTTCTGGCCTTTTGTTAGTCATTTGGAAATAAAAATCCCATGGATTTTTCTGTCCGGGTTGGTTTCCCACTTAAATCTGCAGCTCTCAGTCTTCTTAGTAACTAGGATTATAAGTAAAGCCGCTAGCACTTAGTTAATTTATTTTGTCTTCTTCTGTTTTCTTTTTTTCTTCTTTTCCTTCCTTTCATTCCCTCCTCCCTTCCTCCCTCTCTCCCTCCTTCTTCTCTTTCTCTCTCTCTTTCTCTCTTTCTTTCTCTCTTTCTCTCTTTCTTTCTCTCTTTCTTTCTTTCTTTCTTTCTTTCTTTCTTTCTTTCTTTCTTTCTTTCTTTCTTTCTTTCTTAATGGCCTTTTATCATAGTGTTCAAATTGGCCTTAGGCTTCCAATTTTCTTACTCTAACCTCTCAAGTTCTAGAATTATAGGTGTGAGATACCACATCCAGCTTTACTATTTAATTGTAATCTGCTTCCTTTTTCTTTTTTTTAATGGGTTGAACTCAATACCTGTGCTCTCAGCTTTTTTTGTTCATGGCTAGTGCTCTATTCCTTGAACCATGACTCCAGTTTAGTGTTTTGGCAGTTAATTGGAGACTCTTCTTCCTAGGCTAGCCATAATTAATCATTCTCCATGTCTCATTCCCCTCCCACACCCACAAGTAGCTAGGATTATAGGCTCAGGTCATTGGTGTCCAGATCTCCTTACTTAAGTTTTTTTTTTCTTCAGTGGGTCATTTTTTTTCTTTTATCTCTTGAAAATTGTTATTTGTTGTGTCTTTTCTTTTTCAATTTAGATTTAGACAGATCAACTTCTTTTTCCTTTCTATTGATGTTTTCCTTCTTCTTTTACATTTTTATTATATTATTCTTTTTCTTTTATTGACTATGGTCTTCATAATCCACACAGTATCATATTTGATATTGCTTTTCATTAAAATTGTTAGAATTATATTAGCAATTGTTTTAAAAGATTGCTATTGTCTTTCTATGATTGCTTTGATTCTGGGTTGTGGTTGCTCAAGCAGTTCAGTTTCTTTTGAGTGATGCTAATACTTTTAGCTCATTAGGTAGATGCTGAGCTACTGGACTGCATACCCAGTGTAGAATCGGCCTTTCAAATCTGCCACAACCAAGTGTTATACACAACTTGACAAAGAGTTGATTGAGATAATACAGGACAATTAAAAGTTCTAGCCAATGGCTCAGTTTGGGAATCACAAATTCCAATGCAAAAATGTAAGAAATATGACAGAAACAAAGCTACATGGTTTCTCAAGGACTAGAAGGTTAATGCCTCAGCATAATGAAGGCTGGGTACTCAAAACAAGAGCTGATGGTAGACTAAGTGGGGAAAATAATTTCCTGTAAAATCAAGAATGAGACAAGGTTTTTGCCTATACCATACAGAGTTACTAATAGCTTATTCAGAGGAATAGGGAAGGAAAAAAATAAAGGAAAAAAGGAAGGAAAAGTAGATAAGTCACTGAAGATGGGTAGATAGAGATAGATAGGCAGGTAGATAGATAGATATGATAGATAAGTAAATTACAGATGTAATAGGTAAGTAGATAAATGATAAATAGATAGACAGGTAGAATACATAGGTAGGTGGATGGATAGGAAGTTATGATGGATAGATGACAGATATAATAACTAAGTAGACAGATCAATCAATAAGTAAATGGATATGTAGGTATATAGATAGAAAAGTTGACAGATGGGTCGATAGGTAGTAGATAGATAAGATAGATGTGTAGATAGGTAGATGTGTGATAAATGATGTAGATGCGTGATAGATGATGAACAAATGATGGAGTAATAGAGTTACAGATATAATCTGGATAATAAAATATAGATAAACTATTAGGTATACCTGCTATTACCTTATTTTTTCTGGAGAATCTTGATTAACATAATATTTTACTTGAAACAGTGGGCTTCTTTGCTCTTTTTTTCTAGGTGCTGCAGAGGATTCTATGCTGGCCTGTAATCCTCCATGATTCTGTCAGCACTGGTCACACTGAGCAGTGATACCAGGTAGTTGTTTCAGATATCAAGTTCTCTGATCTAAAGACAGAATTTTTGTCTCTGATCATGGGGTACTGAAAAATACTTTCTTCATTATAATTTGTCTAAGAAGATTCCCTTTCTCTGTTGTACTGACCTAAACTCCTATTTAGAAATCTCATCCCCAGCCAGATTCTGGTGGTTCACATCTGTTATTCTAGCTACTCAGGAGGTTTGAGATCTGAGGATCAAGGTTCAAAGCCAGCCTGGGCAGAAAAATGCACAAGACTCATATTTCCAATGAACTAGCAAAAAGTCAGAAATGGAGCTGTGGATCAAGTGGTAGCATACCAGCCTTGAGTGAAAAATTAAGGGACAGTGACTAGGCTATGAGTTCAAGCCCCAATACAGGCATCAAAAAAATTTGCAACCCCAAAGTTTATCAGTTTATTCCGTGTTCCAAGGCCAGATCCTAACTAAAATAAAGCCACTGGATTTATAACTCCTGTGGCAACCTGGTCCAGAACATTCTATTCATGGCCTATGAATATGAAATGATAAAAAAGGTCACTGTGAGCTATTAGAACAGCAGCTATAGGAAGGGAAAGGATTATAAAATTGCTTCCTAATTACCGGGCAAATGACCTTATTCCCAAACCAAATCCAAACTGTAGAAGCAAATAATGAAAAGGGTATTTCAAGAACACTTAACACAGGTCACAGCGGTTAGAAAGTAAAATGGCATTCAGCTCAAATTGATCATGTTAACACAGCTTTAGTAATCCTAATTTTGCCCTTTTGATGTCTTCAAGGGCTTTGCACTGAGCTTTCTAATATTCTTTCTTGACGACAAACAAGTAGTTTTCAATCAGTGTCAGATCAGAGTTTAAGATGGGTGGTTACACACCTATAAATTTAATAAAATGTGTAACATTTTGGGAGCTTTCTATTGGCTGTTTATAAAAAATTGTTGCTTTTTCAGTAACTATAATAGGAACATGGGCAAATTGGGGAGAAGTTATTTATAGAAAAATTAATTGATATGAACTAATGATACAATTTTCCAACTCAACACAAACTGATCAAGGAGGTCAACCCAGTTAGGTGCTACTCCGGAAGCAGCTGAGATCTGAGGAAGTTCAAGACCAGCTCGGGCAGAAAGTCCATGAGACTCTTACCTCCAATTAGCCAAAAGAAAACTGGAAGTGGACCTGTCTCTCAAACTGGTAAAATGTTAGAGCTCAAGGACGGTGCCCAGATAATGAGTCCAAACCCCATGATCTTAAAAAAAAAAATAGGTCAAGCCAGGCAAGGAATATAAATGTCTTCAGATCAGTTTGGAAATATATTTTTTCCATCTTAGCAAGAGACACCAAGTACAGTATTCTCAGTGGACCCTAAGGAGAATTCGATATGTCTTATTTATGGAACTAATTCACTGGTCAATAATCTTGTGGGTTCCAGTAACTATTTCGTTTCCTATCTTACCCAATTATGAATGCGATTTATCAAAACTCTAAGGCAACAAGGAATACCCAGGGCATAGTTTCAAGACCAAGAAGAAGCTAAGTACTAGGGACTCAAACCTGCAATCACAGTTATACAGGAGGCTGAGATATTGAAATCACACACACACACACACACACACACACACACACACACTCCTTATGCCAATACTTCGTCAGTAAAAATGTTAAAACTGTCATTTACCTACCTCGGCAGCATCTCAGGCTAGTCAGCAAGTTAGAACAAGTTTTAATGAAATTAATGAAAATTAATATATAGGGATTACTGACATCCCTTTTTACTTACTTTGAGGTTTTGAACTAACCTCCTTTCTTCCTCTTTCTTTTTTGTGCAGTATCGAGGCTTGAACTCAGGATCAGAGCAATGTCCTTTACCTTTTTCTCTCAAGGCTAGTGCTCTACCACTTGAGCCACGCTTCCATTTCTGGAGTTTTGCTGCTGAGTTGGTGATAAGAGTCTCTCAGATTTGTCTTCCTAGGCTGGCTTTGAACAGAAATCCTTAGATCGCAGCTTCCTGAAATGCTAGGATTACAGAGTGATACACCAGTGCCTAGTTTGGATTTTCTTTTTGAGGAACAGAGTAAAGTTACTGCATTTTCACATGCATAAATATGAGGATTGCTGTGTGAAAGGCATTTACAATCATAGGGAGCAAAATCCAGGAACACTGAGGTAAATGAGCCAATGGCTGCTGCTTCAGAATGAAAGAATTCACACAACAGAATAGAACTGGATATTAAAGGCAGCAGACAACCATACACATAGACTACCATATTCATGGACACACTTGTCTATGTAGATGGTGTAAAATAACCACCAACAATAGTGTAGTGTTGGTGTCTTGTTTTTTATCTCTCTTTATATGTCAGCCTGCTTTCGCCTGTGAATACAATACGGCAGATCTTCTGAGTGTTGCATAATCAGGCACACCTAGTTTTAGCACAGAGCAAGTCAAATGCCAAAATGACAGTCCCTTGAAAACAAACCTTGATTATAAGCACAAGAAGTAGATCCATAACCCCGCTTCCTCCCCTTTCCTCAGGTGGGCCAGTGGAAGGTGATTCGGAGAGAAGTATTTCAAAGACTTTTCCTTAGCTCTCAGCCTCCTGAGTAGCTAAGATTACAAGCATGAGCCACCAGGGCCCAGAAAAGTTAACTTAAGAAAGAATCTTACGAGAAGCTTATTATGATTTTCATACTCAGGGGAAAAAGCATAGGGAAAATTAAGGAATTTTCCCAATTACAGATAGTGTTGTAGCATGGCTAATGGATTAGGTATAGCCTAGCTGCAGGCAATACTGGCTTCCTGAGAATCATATTTTGTGAACACACATTTGTCAGCAGCAAGCTTACAACTATGTGACATTTCCCAGGAATGTCCTGGAAGGAAACAATTTCCAAGTACCTAACAGCTTTTCCCTCCATTGGGAAATCAAGCTAATGCTTTCAGCTCTTCCACTCTGGCCTCCCCAGTGGAGCCCTCAACCAAAACAAGTATTTAATTGAGACAAACACATGTTTAAAGATGCTCTGGAAACATCCTTCTCTTTCTAAGTAGGGAAATGCTAGAGTTGAGAGACTTAAGCTTTATAAAAAAGAATAAAAATGATTATTATAAGATTTCAAGAAAATGCCTTACCAATCTTTTTATTTTGTTGGTTATGGGGCTTGAACTCTGGGCCTGGGTGTTGTCCCTGTGCTCTTGAGCTTAAGACTAGCACCCTACCCCTGGTCCTGGGTGTTGTCTCATCTCTTCAGCTCAAGGCTACCCCTGGAGCCACAGCACCACTTCTGTTTTTCTAGTGGTTAATTGGACATAAGAGTCTCATGGTCTTTAGTGCCCAGGCTGGCTTTGAACCATGATCCTCAGATCTCAGTCTCCTGAATAGCTAGGATTACAGGCATGATCCACCTCTCTGGATATTACCAATATTTTCTGTATGACTACAAATACTTCTACTTTTCTTCTTCTCTTTTACTTTTTTGCTCCCCCTTTTCTTCCTCCTTCTCTACCTCCTTTTCTTCTTCTTCCTTCCCCTCTTTCTTTTCCCGTCTTCTTCATTCTCTTCCTCCTCTTCCTGTTCATCCTCCTCTTCCTCCTCTGTTTTGCCTCCTCTTCTTTATTTTATGTCATCTCTGGGGCTTGATCTCAGGGTCTTGGATACTGTTACTTAGCTTTTCACTCAAGGCTGCCACTCTACCATTTAAGACACACCTCCACTTCTGGCTTATTTATTTATTTATTTTGCTGGATACTTGGAGATAAGTGTCTTACAGACTTTCTTAGATAGGCTGGTTTTGAATCAGGATTTCTGGTGTGTTGAATCTGCAATTAGTAGCTGGTTTGTGACACTTAAGATTTTAGGTGCCACTGTGAGGTGCCTATGTCAAATGTCAACTCTCAGCAAACTTCATAGAACAAGCAGGTCGCTGCTGGACAGTGGTGTCTATTTCCATGGGAAAAGTGGAAGATGGCATCTGCTCATGGCTGAGCATTCAGTTCCAAACTGGGGCTGTTTCAGACTCTTAAGTCCACCTGTGCAAAATCCAGCTGCTCCCTTCTAACTGACTCAAATAACTAAAATCCATCTCCTCACAATCCTTTTACCTAGTTTTCATCAGTGTGGGATGTAAAATATTTGTTCTGAAGATGCATTTCCACACTCGATGTTAATCAAATGCACTTTTCAAGAACATATGATGTATATATGCCAGATAGAGGCCCTATACAAATCTATACATATACCACATATTATATTTAGTAGGTTACTTATACATCTATGCATGTATTTATATGTGTGCATAAATTGTGTGACTATGTACATTGGAATTTTATTCATCCATGAGGAAAATCTATATTATGTCGTTTGCAGGGAAATGGATGGACCTGGCAAAATTTTCTCAAGAGAAGTAAGACAGGCTCAGAGAGATAAAGGGCATGTGTCTTCTCTCGTATATGGAAGTTCTAAATTATAAATATATGTGTGTGTGTGTATATATATATATGGAGAAGATTGCAAGTGCACAACTCCTTCAAACTAACTGATGCTTGAACCAAATACATACCAAGGAGTTGAAACATGTGCTTTGGGGGTGAGGATGTGGAATTCAAGGATAAGGAAGGCCAGTCAAATGGAGAGAGGAAGGTTGGGCAAATACAGTCATCATATTCAGTGTGCATATGTGAAAATGTAAGCAGGTAACTTGAGGGGAGGGGTGGGGGAATAATTTGGGAGAGATGGGGGAGAAAGAGGGAAGGGTAACATTGGTCAAGATAAATGTTATAAACTGACAGGTTGAATTGAAACCCCTTTGCACAACTAGTGAAAGAAAGATGAGAAAAAATTAAATAAGTTAAATAAAATGCCTTTCTCAGAATTTGTGGCTTTTGTGTTTCAGTAGAGCCTGTTTGAAGTGTGGGCAGGTAATGACTCAGTTTTCTCCACTCCAATAGATAAGCCTGTGGCAAAGGGATCAGCTATAATTAACTCACTTCCTCCTTATTAAACATTTGCTTTCCTATCATTGTTTTGTATTACATAAACCTGCCATTAGCACCCTTCTAGAAAATGCTTATATGCCTTTTTTTTAGGCTTGGGGATTTATTTTTTTATTTAAAGCATTTATTAACGTTGATTTTTACATCATATTTTAAATGACAAGTTTAATATACAAGTGTTCAAGGAGGGAATCTCTATTTACAATCACTGGGACTTAGTATTTAGAACTTAATCACAATTAGGCTAAGGGTTTGTATGTCATAGAAACATTAATTTATGAAATAGAACATTATGTCTATAGAGTCATAGGTTTTTATGTCTATATAGTTATGTTTATATTTCCATTACCATGGCCATAGTTTTGGGTATGCAGTTATTGAGTCCTCGCTCTTGTACTCTTTGGATTTAATAGCCGCATATTAAGGATACCATGCGCCTTTTGCTCCTTAGGTCTTGACTTGTCTCACTCAACATGATTCGCTCTAGATTCATCCACTTCCCTGCGAATGCCGTTATTTTATCTTGTCTGTTGGCTATGTAGAATTCCATTGTGTATATATACCACATTTTCTGTATCCATTCATCTGCAGTAGGGCATCTGGATTGTTTCTATCGCCTGGCTGATGTGAATAGTGCAGAGATGAACATAGCTGAGCAGGTGTCCTTATCATATCTTGGGTTATGATGTTCAGAATAGATGCCCAGGAGTGGTATGGCGGGATTGTAGGGAAGGTCTATTTTCAGTTCTTTAAGAAACCTCCACACTGCTTTCCAGAGTGGCTGAATTAGTCTGCATTCCCACCAGCAGTGCAGTAGGGTTCCTTGTTCTCCACAACCCTGCCAGCAACTGTCATTGTCTTGGCCATTCTTATATGCCTTTTATGACAGTGTTTCCCTTGACTGTTCTGTTGTCAGCATATATTAATTGTACATAATAATTGGCTTTAGTTTGACGTTTTTATACATGCATGTGTTGCACTTTGATCATATTCACCCCGTTGCCCTCAATTACATGTTTTTCCCTTCTGTTCATCTTCATCTTCTCACTCATCATTTCTTTCTTTCCTGTTTTTTTTTTGTTGTAAGACTTTCTCTATGGAACATTTATTCAAGTTCAGCTTATTTTTTTTCATTTAAGATCATGAGTCCCAGTTCCAACCATCCTCTTATAAATTATCAAATTCTATTCTTTATGACTGAGTAAGGGTCCATTGTGCAGACATCAAATTATTGGGTAAAAATGTAATATCCCTGGGCAAGTTAGCATTCTAGTACTTCGGTGGAAAAGATAGAAGGATCTGAAGTTCAAAATCAATCTGGTCTACATAGTAAAGCCTTGTATAAAAAGA
Organism: Megascapheus bottae; assembly: GCF_031878675.1. Lineage (NCBI taxonomy): Eukaryota > Metazoa > Chordata > Mammalia > Rodentia > Geomyidae > Megascapheus > Megascapheus bottae. The sequence goes on from NC_143539.1 coordinate 11,935,472, forward strand.
AAATAAAGGGCCTGGAGTTTGGCCTAGTGGTTAAAGTGCTTGCCTAGCATGCACGAAGACCCAGGTTCGATTCCACGGTACCACATACATAGAAAAAAAGCCGGAAGTGGTGCTGAGGCTCAAGTGGTAGAGCTCTAGCCTTGAGAAAGTCCAAGGACAGTGCTCAGGCCCTGAGCTCAAGCCCAGGACTGGCAAAAAAAAAAAGAAATAAAAAAAAAGAAAATAAAAAGCAGATGCTATTGGCTCACGGCTGTCATTCTAGGTACTCAGGAGACTGAGATCTGAGGATCAAGGTTCAAAGCCAGTCAGGTAAGGAAAGGTGACGAGACTCTTATCACCAATTAAACACCAGAAAACTAGAAGTAGTTCTGTAACTCCAAGTCTTGAGCAAAAAAGCTCAGTGACAGTACCTACGCCCAGAGGTTAAGCCCCACTGCTGACAGTAAACAAATAAGCAAACAACAATAACAAAGATCATTCATAAACACTCAAACAGAAGTTCATATAATTAAATATTTTGGAAAGATAGAAACTTTTCATGGCACAAAAGTTTCCTGCTTCTAAACCATTAAGCCACAAGAACGCATCTACCAACTTTATTATCAGCTTTGTCAGTTTTACAAGTGAACTGTTTGCATGTTTTACATTGTACCTTGCACTTGGAGAATTTTGATGTGTTTACAACATGTCTAACAAGTCTTCAGCTTTTGCTCTTCTTTTGATTTCTGATCAGTTAAATTTCTATCCATCTATTTAGCACATAATAATCTCTCATGAATTCAGATAATTTGTTAATAATTACCCCTCTTCTAAAGATTATAACCTTAATACCTAATGCCATCTAGCAAACGTCCTCTGTGTGCTTCCCAAAGAAATCCTTTCTTGGCCATTTTTCTTTTTGCCCAATTAAGCCTCCATTCAAGATTTTCATTCATTTAATTTTCCTTTCTTTTTTTCTTCCTCCCTCCTTTCCTCCCTCTCTCCCTCCCTCCCTCCATTTCTTCCTTCCTTTCCTCTTTCTCTTTCTTCCTCTCTCCCTTTCTCTCTCTTCCTTTCCTTCTTTGTTTATTTGTGCTGATACTGGGAATTGAAGTTGGGTCCTAGAAGCTGTCTGTTACAGTTTGCACTCAAGGCTTTTGTTCTGTCACTTGAATCACAACTCATCTGTAGCTTTTTGCTAGATCATTGGAGAAAAGAATCTTTCACATTTTCCTGCCCAAGCTGGCTTTGAGCCAGAATCTTCAAATCTCAGCTTCCAGAGTAGCTGGAATTACAGGTATAAACCCAGGTACCCGGCCTCATTTAATGTTAATGTCTTTGTAAATTCATTACACTGATGTTTTTATTTTAATTTTTATATTATCTTCTAAGAAGGTGTACAAAGGGATTTCAATTCAATACATTAGTTATTGGTGTTTTTAAAGTTCGAGGACATTTGCCAAGTATAATATGCCACAATCTGTATTTTCATGTGTTTTTATTCTTAGATTCAGTAGAAACATGTGTGTGTATGTGTGTACTGGAACTTGAACTCAGGATCTGGGTGTCATCCTGTAGCTGTTTCACCCAGGGCTGGCACTTTACCACTTAAACCTCATCTCTACTTCATGCTTTTTGTTAGTTAATTAAAGATAAGAATCTCATGGATATTCCTGCCCAGGCTGGCTTTGAATCTTAATCCTCAGATCTCAGTCTCTGGGTAGTTGACAGGCATGGGGTTAGGTTTTTTAAAAAGTTACATAGATAAATTATAAAATCCCTTTTTAATTCTAGGTTGGTACTTCAGTGGGTCATTGTTTGCAAGCCTTCTCCTTTGGTCTTCTGTTACAGTTGTATTTGACCAAAGCTCAGATTAAAACATAGTCTGGCATTTTCTAACTGATTTATAAACATATTTTATTTTTAGTATCTAATTCATAACTCATGCACATAGAGTTGGAGATCAGACGGATCGTTTTCCTAATGCTTAATCAATTTACATTTACATTTCTACTGATTTACCCTTCAACTTTTATCATAAATTATTAAAAGCAGAAGGACTATTTCTAGGCCTACTATTTATTTTCATTCCCTTGAATAGACTTGTCTGTCTAAGCCTGGTCATGTGTTTCCAGTTTTATATTTTTTAAGTTAGCCATTTCTGTACTGATTCTGGGGCTTGAACTTAGGGGCCTGGGTGGTTCTCTTTGCTTTTTGCTGAAGCTGCATCACTTGAGCCACAGCTCCAATTCTGGGCTTTTTGGAAGTTAGTTGGCATTCGTAGACTTTTCTGCCTGGCCTGGCTTCAGACTGCAACCCTCAGGTTTCACTCTCCTGAGTATGGGATTGCAGTGAGCCACCAGGGCCAGCTGCATCTAAGGTTTTAATACGTGATTATTCAAGTACATCCTGATGGGGAAAGTTCGTTTCTATAATAATCTCTTCAGAGGAAGAATTTAATAATTTTACAACCATAAACAAGCCAACCTTACTGTGCATCCATTGGCCTATTCACGAAAGATCTGTCATTTTTACGATTTTCTTTACATACGATGAACCCGTGTTACAATATTCTTTATGATCACAAATAAAATTTCATATTTTTCGACTTGTAGATTATATAAATTTCATTTCCAGGTAGCTTGTTTCTTTGTTTTCTCTTCTGTTTGAGATCCTTGTAACTATTCAATTTGTAACTGGCAGCATCAGTTTCAAACAGATATTAATTTCATTTACCTTATGATTCACCACTTTTCTGAACTCCCAATATAAATATGATTTTCCACACAATGGAAAATTAGGCTGAGTCTAGTGGCTCACACCAGTAATCACTCAGGAGGCCAAGATCTGAGGATTGCAGTTCAAAGCCAGCCTGGGCAGTAAAGTTGATGAAACTCTTACCTCCAAGTAACTACAAAAAGCCAGAAGTGGAGCTGTGGCTCAAGTGATAGAATGCTAGCCTTGGGGTTACTCAGAAGAGCCTTCAGCTTGTAACCTGTGATTAGCTTTTTATAAATTACTATTTAGCAGCAAGGACTATGTGGCCCATATCCTGAAGCTTGAAGTAGGGGAGGGGAAAAACCATGTGAAATCATTAGTAGGTGTTTATCATTTATATGAATGTATTAAATATTTGTAGGCATATATGTTACATACATATATGCACAGATATAGTGAACAAACACAAAAAACCTGGCAGAACACTGAGTAATTTGCAATGATGGTTAATGCTTTCCAGAGTAGAATTTCTCATCACATGAATTAACTTAAGTAACTTTCCTCCATGGGAACATCTCTTAGTCTCGGGCAGTTATGTTTATTGCTTTTCATTAATTCTAAACTGTCATTCACTATCTTCATTCATGCCTTCAAACTGTGTGTTTATTTAATGAATCAGTAGCTGTATCTGAGGCCTGGCATAAACTTTTAATGTTCTCCTCTCCTCACATAAAGAGACAGTACTTAAAACAACTTGCCTTTGAAATCTACTATATAAAAACAAATGATTTCAATATTCTGTTTTAATTCTATTACCTGGTATGATAATTCAACTCCAGTGAAATATCTATGCTTCCAGGCTATCATAAGATTCTTCTCCTTCAATTCCCAGTCACAACCTGCTTATACCAGTAAGGTGTCATTTAAAGATTTGTTTTACAGATAGTATGTTAAACACTTGCTTGAGTCAGGCTCTGGTGGCTCATACCTGTATCCTAGCCACTGAGGAGGTGACATCTGAGGCTACAGGTATGAAGTCAGCCTGGGATAGAGTCCATGAGATTCTTATCTCCAATTTACTAGTAAAAAGCTGGGAGTTCAAATGGTAAAGAGCTAGAATTGAGCAAAGAAAAGCTAAGAAACAAAAGGATGCTATCTAGGCTGTGAGTTCAAGTTTCAGTACTAGTACACAAACAAAATAAAAATAAAAACCTGCTTGGTATTAGGCAAAATGTTTTTTTTTTTTATTACCAAGGGTCTGATTTCTAAGTTAGTAGCTGGTGATCAGAGTTCAGTTTCAGGTCAAAAGACAATATGATTCTGATTTGGTGTTAACCGATATCTTAATCTTGTACAAGAAAAGACAAATAAATAAACAAGTCTGAGAAAGACTCATTTGACAGCTCAGTTCCCAGAAGGCCAGCTACCAAGCAATGTGGAAAAGCTCAAGGCTTAAACTTAGCTTTTGATTTGTCCCAGGGAAGATGCTCAGACTCTCAGATCTGTCCACCGCCAGGCAGCTCACAATTCCTAGCTACTCAAGAGGCTGAGATCTGAAGATTAAGCTTCAAAGGGAGCCTGGGCAGGAAAGTCCTTGAGACTCTTATCTCCAATAAACCATCAAAATGCTAGAAATGGAGGTGTGGCTCAAGTAGTAGAGTGTGGCTTTGAATAAGAGCCTTATGAAGAGCCCAGAGCCCAGAGTTTAAGCTCTACTACCAGCACAAAAAGTATATAGAGGGCTAGGACCATGGCCTAGTGGAAGAGTGCTTGCCTAGCATGCACAAAGCCCTGGGTTCGATTCCTCAGTACCACATGCACAGAAAATAGCCAGAAGTGGTGCTGTAGCTCAAGAGGCAGACAACTAGCCTTTAGAAAGCTGACAGTGTCCAGGGCTTGAGCTCAAGCCCCAGGACTGGCAAAAAAAGTAGATAGATAGATAGATAGATAGATAGATAGATAGATAGATAGATAGAAGAAAGGAAGCAGGAAATATGAAATGTGTCTGGAAGAGTGAACAGATGGACTAGGGGAAAATGATAAAAGGAATGACTACCAAGAAGTTATACACAACTTAGATGGACATGTTAAATCATAACCTCATTGTACAATTTTTTGAAGTTCAAGCAATAAAAATGAATTAAAACAACACCGAATGTACCAGCCTTCAGCAAGAATGCTAAGGGAAGGTGCCCAAGCTCTGAATTCAAACTCTAGTTCTGGATGTTGCTGCTGCTGCTAATGATAAAACTGAATATGACAAGCTCTAGGAGAGATGGAAATTGTCCAGTCACTTCATCCTTCTTGTCTCACCTTGTCTTCTTGAAGTTTCCCAGGTCACAACAAAAATATAGGTGAGCCAGAGAGAAAAGAAGCTTCCAAAAATAATTGTTTTCTCCTGTTCTCATTAATAACTTCTGGCAGAAGTAGCTAAGCTGGGTACTTTTTTTTTTAAACACTATACACCTGCCAGGTGCTGGCGGATCATCAGGTGACAGGAGCCTGAGATCAGAGAAATGATTCAAAGCTAGCCTGAGCAGGAAAGTCCATGAGACTTTTTTTTTGTGCATCATGGGGTTTGAACTTGGCCTGGGTGCTGTCCCTGAGCTCTTCAGCTCAAGGCTACTGCCCTACCCTTGAGCCAAGCCCCATTTCCCATTTTCTAGAGGTTAACTAGAGATAAGCGTCTCAGGTCCTTTTGTGCCTGGTCTGGCTTTGAACCTTGATCCTCAGATCTCAGCCTCCTGAGTATCTAGGATTACAGGCATGAGCCAACGCACCTGGCCCATGAAACTCTTAACTGCAATTAACACCTAAGAAGATGGAAAGAGAGCTGTGGCTCAACGTGGTAGAGAACTAGTCATGAGCAGAAAAACTCAGGGACAGAACTCACATCCTTGAGTTCAAGCAACAGGAATAGCACATGTACGCACCCATGCCCTGCCCCCCCCGACACACACACTCTTTACTTGACTGTGTCTTGCATAGAACAGTAAACTTGAAAGAGCCTTTCAAAAATATCAATAATTATTCTGCCAGATAAAAAGTTTACAAGCAAGCCAGGTGCTGATGGCTCATCCCTTGTAATCTAGCTATTCAGGAGGCTGAGATCAGAGAAGCGTGGTTCAAAGGTAGCCCAAGTAGGAGAGTCCATGAGACTCTTATCTCCAATTAACTACCTAAAAACTGGAACTGGAGCTGTGACTCTAAGTGCAAAAGCAGTAGCACTGAACAAAAAAATCTCAGAGACAACACCCAGGCCCTGAGTTCAAGACGTATGCCTGACAAAACAAGAAGCACCTGAAACATTGTGGATCCTCAATCGAGTACTGAACTGTGCAGATTAGCAATTCTCCTTAGCAAATTGCAGTGGAGACTGGAAAGCACTAGTAGTTTTGCTTTTGTTTTGTTGTTGTTGTTTTTTGCTATTTATTGCCATTTCCTCCCAAGGGTTTGCCCCTAAGGAACGGTCCAATTGAGTTCTACCTGATTAGGTATTTCTACCAAGGTTTAATTGAAATCTTCTCTTTCTTTCTCCCCCCCTCACCCTCTTTCTTTCCCATCCTGGGGCATGGGATGGGACCTGGGCACTGTCTCTGAGCTTCTTTGTGCTCAAGGCTAGAGCTCTACTACTTGAGCCACAGCACCAGCTCCAGCTTTTTCCTTCAGGGTAGTTTATAGGAGATAAGAGTTTCATGGACTTTTCTGCCCCAGCTGGCTTTGAACAATGATGGTCTTCAGATCTCAACCTCCTGAGTAGCTAGGACTATAGGCATGAGGCACCTGTGCCCAGCTAAACACTCTATCTTGAATCATTTTCACCATCTGGACTCATACATGTCTCTTAGAAGACAAAATGATACATATCATGTCTCTTCTCAGGAAGGTGGGCCCTCTTTTGTGATATGTACTTAAATGTCAATTTTATGTGTTATATCGGTATATTATTTTTGTATGAGTGTGTGCCAATATTGGGGATTGAATTCAGTGTCTGTTCTTGAGCTTTTTTACTCAAGACTGGCATTCTAACACTCGAGACACGGCTCCATCTTTGGCTTCATGTTGGTGAAATGGAGATAAGAGTCTCATGAACTTTTCTTCCCAGGGTAGTTTCAAATCATGATTCTCAGATCTCATTCTCCTGAGTAGCTGGGATTGTAGGTATAAGCCACTAGTGCTTAGTTAAGTTTCTTTTTTCTTTCTTTTAAATTTCTTTTTGTGTGGTGTCAGGGGACTTGAACTAAGGGCCTGGGCACTATTCTTTAGCTCTTTCAGCCCAAAGCTAGCCCTCTATCATGTGAGCCACACCTCCACCTCTGGTTTTTTAGCTGAGTAAGTGGAGATAAGTTTCATGGATTTTTCTGCCCAAGGTGGCTTTAAACCATGGTCCTCAGATCACGGTAGATGGAATGATGTGTACAAGCCACCATAAGCTATATTTACCTTATAGCTACTAGTCTAAACCTAGGTAAGCTTCCAGTTGTTAAAGATCTTTGAGTAATCTCTCCCCCCAAGTCCAACGCACTGGACTTCCAATTTGGCCTTACACTTCCTAAATAATTTCTCCTACAATTCCCCATCGTACCTTTAGGCAATATCATTGAGGAATATTGAGATTAATGGTGTGAGGGTTTCTTAATGTTTTGCTTTTAAAACTGAGGTGGCAACCATGTAAGTCTTAACATTAATATCCCACTTACAATGAATGAAGTGGGAAGGGACACCCATCCAGGATGTTTAGACAGGAGGCAGACAGAACAAGAAATAACACACTTACTCCAGTTCACAACCACCTTAGTAGCTGGGTGCCAGTGGCTCACACGTGCAATCCTAGCTACTCAGGATGCTGAGAGCTGAGGATTGCAGTTGGAAGCCAGCCCAAGGCAGGAAAGTCCATGAGACTCTTACCACCAATAAACTGCTCAGAAAAAGCTGGAAGTGGTGCTGTGGCTCAAATGGTAGAGCACTGACCTTGAACCAAAGAAGCTTAGAGACAACACCCAAGTCTAGAGTTCAATCTCCAGGATTGGCACAGGAGCAAAAATCACCTTAGAGCCTACCAAAGAGAGGATGAAAATTCTATTAGATAAATCGGGCTCAGAAAGACAAAGGACATAGGTGGAGTTCTGATATACATTACAAATATATATATGAAGACATATACAGGGTCATATGCATATATGAACAAACGTATTAATTGAAGTATGGTCTGTGCATGGGGGGGGGGACTTTAATGGTGTCACTCCTTTGAACAACTAACTTGCCCTTGGTATATTCAGAAGCTGTTTTGCCAGAGGGGAGGTCTGAGATTACCATGGAAACTGCTTTGTTCCTTAGGGCTTTCCAGCTCTGAGCACGTAATGACCTCTTGATATAGAGATCCTAGATTAATCTGAGGGAGAAAGATCCTTATTGACTTGAATTCAGGCCCTAGACACTGTCCCTGAGCTTTATAACTCAAGGCTAGCTCTCTATAATTTGAGTTACTGTTCCATTTCTGGCTTTTTGGTAACTAATAAGAGATAAAGGTCTCATGTGTCTTTCTGCCCAGGTCGGCTTTGAATCTCGATCCTCATTTCAGATCTCAGCTTCCTCAGTAGCTAGGATAATAGGTGTGAGCCACCAGCACCCTACTAGTGTCTTAGGTTTTTTGTTTGTTTGTTTGTTTTTGATATCCAGCAACTAAGAAAGCTTAGGAATTAAATTTCAGCACACAACATTGCCAGGTAGCCAAGGTTGGGTAGTCTGATGCTCTTTTCATGAAAATGGGTTCAAAGTTTTCAGACTTTGGATTGTGTTTACCTGTCTTAACCCACTTAGAAAAGTATGTCAAATGAACACATTTACTCCTTGTGTGTTTGTGTGCATGTGGGTGTGTATTTGTGCATTGGTATTAGGGATGAAAGCCTCATGTTCTTGCTTGGTTTTATCACTTAAGACTTCTACCACTTAAAAACACAGCTTGACTTCTGGCTTTTGTCTGGTTAATTGGTGAAAAAAATGTTGTAGATTTGTCCTCTATGGCTGGATTCAAACTATAATTTGCTGATTTCATCATCCAGGTAGTTAGGAATGCAAGTGTGAGACAGCAGTTGCTCTGCTCAAACTACTCTTCTAGAATATACATATATATTCTCTCTCTCATATATATATATATATATATATATTTGCGTTCAGTGAAGCTATATAGGATTTAGGCAAACTGATAGCGCTTATCTCTAAACTTTTTTTGTTGTTCGTTTGGATTTTTGGTTGGTTAGTTATGTGTACCTTAGCTTTTGCATTCAAGTCTGGTACTCTACCACTTATATCACATCTCCACTTCTGGCTGTTTGCTGGTTAACTGGAAACAAGTGTCTCAAGGACTTTTTAGCTAAGTTTAAATTGCAGTCCTCAGCTTTCAGGATCCTGAGTACTTAGGATTACAAGCATGAGCCACCAGCACCAGGCCCTTGTTTGGGTTTTTAATAAAGAAAATGCTTTGGTCCTGGACCATGACTGACAGGCATATAGAATGCTTGGTAGTTCAGGAGATGTACTCATCTACCAGTTTTCTTTTTCCTTCTTTAATGTCAATCGTGGGGCTGAATCACAGGGCCTCGGTGGTATCCCTATGGTGTCCCTGAGCTTTATTGCCCAATGCTAGTGATCTACCACTTTGAGCCACAGCTCCATATCCAGTTTTAGGTGATTAATTGGTGATGAGAATCTCATAGCCTTTCCTGCCTGGACTGGCTTCAAACAGATCCTCACACGTCAGCCTCCTGAGAAGCTAGCATTACAGGCATGAGCCACTGGTACCTGGCCTCACCAGTTATTTCTAAACACATCATACATGGATGACAACCCACCAACATGGCCCTGTGGGAGGGGAGGGGGTATAGATGGAAATAATCATCAAGAAATCATTTTCTATGACACATTGTAGAATCAACGGACCATCCAGAGCAGGACACTTTTGTGGTCTCTTCTGTATCCATTTTTATGTTTCCATTTTACAAGCCTATTCCTCATCTCCCTGGGAATTGATATATTCATTTTTTATGCTGATAATATCATTATGGGCCTGATAAGTTTATAGGTTATATTTATGAGTCTCAATAACCCCTTTTTGAATAATACTCTAGATTGCTTTTTTTGAATAATAAATTGATTTTAAATACTAAAACTACTCAAGCTGGGTAATTTGGAATCAGAAGGTTTGAAAAGGGGACATGGATGTGATTCTCTTATATCTGACTGAAATAGCTCAGTGTTCTGTGATTTGGCAGTGAAATAAAATAGCAGAAGAGTGTAATGAGTTGCTATAAATCCAAATGAGAAAGTCACTACACAAATGGCAGCATCTTTCTGCTTCTAGGGATGGTTCCTGCCCTGGTTTTGTTGGGGCATGCTGGAAATTCTACCTGCCAAAGATGGTGATGGCCCATGCTGCCAATTATTATATGATTCTAATTTAGTGGTTTTTTTTCTATATTAAAACCATTCTACCATAATCTTTCAGCTGATGTTTAACAGAAAGGAAAGAAAATAGGCTTCAATCCCCAAACCATACCAGTGAAGTCATGAGCTACCACTTACTGAATATCTACCACAAAAGAATTCCAGCTGTGTCTCTCTGGATGTGCAGAGGGCTGAAGCCAGTCAGAGCTCACATTCTAGAAATTGTATTCCTGCATTGTTTTAGCCCCTCCATATTCAAACCTTACTTCCATTAAGAGCACATATTAATCTCATTTTCCATATTTCCATATTCAACCGTGATTAGAGGAGAAAAAGAAATGGTCTAGGCAATCAGGGCAAAGACTACTCCACAGAGCTACTGCATCCCTTATCACAGCCTTGGGCAGTCCTGGATGCAAGCCTTTAGATGTCACATTATCATGGCCATGAGCAGTCACACATGCAGGCCCTGAAGAAACACATTACATCCCACTGTCCCTGGAAGGCTTGTAGGTGAACACTAGATTGATTGGATCCCCAAGATGTGCAGGGAAATGGACATCCAGTCAGAGGGCCTAAAAAAGGCATGGAGAACTCATGTAAGCTCTGTGGAGCTTCTGTATGGGTTTAAGAATTGATATGGCTTTCAGGCTTTCCAATGTCCTCAAGAATGACAAATCTCCCTCCTAGAGACAACTTTTTATGCCCTGTACAATGTATCCCAGATGGTTCCATGCCTTGATACTCTCACCATCTAGCATGAGCTCTACTTAAACTTTTTTTAAAAATAATCTTTTGCCATATTGCTTCTCCTTTTGCCTTCATGGACTCAGTCTTCAACTCCATTGAGACAGAGGACCTGATCCAGATGTTGCAGTTTTTCAGCACACTTGTCACATAGTCTCTCATTGATCCAGCATAAATTTCCTGAACTCTATGTCTACAGTTGTGAAGAATATAAAGAAGGCCTGTCTACTAGGAAAGAACTGATGGGCTGGGACACACACATACATAATTCCTGACATTCTAGTGAGATCTGAAATATTAACGTGAATCATGACCACCGTCAAGGAAGATTAGAGAATCAAATTTTATTTTCCTGGAGTTGAATGGGAAAGGGGTGGGGAAATTTTGCAAAGGATGTGAATGTCCAAAGATTTAGTAAGAAAATGAATACTTATACCACCCAAGATTCCCTCATAGCTCTACTAGATACTTTGGCAACTAATTTACATCCCTATGTAGCCTAAGCACACACAGAGATATGTATATATTTGCATATACATATATATGTTTGCATATACACATATCATATATATATATTATAACCAGGCACCGATATCTTATGCTTAGTAAGCTGATACCCTGGGGATCAATACCAGATTGTGCAGAAAAGCCCGTGAGATTGTATCTCCAGAATAACCAGCCAGTAGCTGACTGAAATTGTGGCTCAAATGGTAAAGCACTATGCTAGCAAGCAAACTCACTTAAGAACCTGAGTTCAAACACTGGCACTGAAAAAAAAAATTATAGACAGAGTTAGAAAGAGGATATACAGGTAGAGAAAGAGGACAGAGGTGAAATAGATAGAAATAGATGCTAGATGGAGAGAGAATATAGATAGTGTAGATATGATTTATAATATGTATCATAAGATACTACAAAGTGGAAATTTATAAATACGAGAGATAATCATAGAGACTAAGGACATAATATAAGCAACACTGGCTGGGGTAAAATAAGGCGTTGAATTAGCAAAGTTGTATTGTCACCAGTCAGGAGTATCAGAAAGCTCACTATGAGGTGAAGAAAGCACGTAAGGGTCAACACTTGTGGGGTAATCCAAAGGAAACAGCATCAGGTGAAAACAGATTCAGAGAAGATCACAGGAGGACTCAGTCCTACTGGGAGACTTGCGGCTGAAAAGATCCTTCAAAGATGTCTAAAATTGCTACCAACAGCAAAGGCAGAGCATTCCACTGCTACACCAATGACATGTTCATACAGGGCAGCTTTGTGCAAGGTGACTCACCAGAGCCACTTGCACTTTCTGAAGAGCTAAGGACCAAAATGAATAGCCCTTTTAATAGTGGGATAACACATCCTTCAGTGCTAACAGGGAATATGGGAGGCATGCCACATCATCCAAGCTCAGTGGTCTATGGAAGTCATATGGAAATGTATACAAGAAAAGCAAACTAGACATACTCTCTTGAGCCTGGCAAGTCAGAACAATTCTTTCTCTTGACCTTAGCTCAGCAATGAGCACATCCCAGTCAGATCCCTATGGTAAAGTGAAAATATTGTTAAGATACATCTTGTTCTCTTTGAAAGCTTGATCTAAGAAGACTGACACTGACACTTGTCATTAACATACATCTTAAATAAGTATAACATGGAGCAAACCAAAATTGAGAGATGGCAAGGCCCTGAGCTAGAACCTAACTACATGGATCTAAAAGCCTTGATCGAGCTATACAATTCCAGCGGAAATGAAGGCCAGAGCAGGAATTGTATTGGAAACCATGAATAAATTTTGTCTATTTCCTGAGACTTTAAATGAAGCTGAATTCAGAAGGACTGGAGTCACTCACTACCTTATGACCCTGCAATTCTACTCCTTGGTATTCATCTAATAAAGCACAAACAAGAATACACTAAAGCCACCAGCACAACCATATTTGTTGCAGAATTAGTTATCATGACCAAAATACAGAAGAATCTTAGATATCCCTCAATGGATGAATGGATCAAGGTGCGGCCTATATACAATGTAAGACTACTTGTCCATTAAAAAGAATAATATTGTACCATTCATAAAGAAATAGAAAGGCTCAGAAAAAAAATATATTAAATGAAGTGAGCCAGACCCAGAAAAACACATATTTCATGGTTTTCCTCATTTTTGGTAGCTAGAGTATATTTGTAAAAGTATGTATAAAGAAGCTGGGTGGTATGCAAATGAATGCAAATAAATTAATGGAAGTATAATAGTCTCTATGAGGAGCTCAAATAATATAATTCTTTAGAAAGATTAAGTCAAAGACCAACAAAGTAAGTACAAGGAAATAGATACTAAGAAGAAAGGGGAAAGGGGAGAAGGTAGAAAAATAAAGGGGGAAATATGGAAGAATGCAGGCAAGAAAGCATTGTATATGCCACTGAATTGAGAAAAATAAGGGAAGGAATGTTTCAAAGAGAGGTGAAGATGTTGAAGGGATGACACAGACCCATGAACTGCTTTGATAAATGGCAAAAATAAAATTCAACACATATCTTAAAAAAATTAAGAAAAGTAAGGGAAAGGGTGGGTTAGGAGTGGTGGATGAGAATGTAGAAACAGATGACATGGATCAAGATGCACCGTATCCATAAACTTCTCTGTTGAATAGAAACTCCTTTGTACAACTACTTACCAGTGAAAAATGCTTTTGTTTTGTTTTTTTTTTTTAAGTACTGGGCTAGTTAGCTTGGAAGAGGCCATTTCAGGACTACATACTGCTCACTCATTGACACTGCTATTGCTGTCTACTTGTTTTATGTGCTAGTACTGGGCCTTGAACTCAGGCCCTCTGTGCTATCCTTTGGCTATCCTTTTGCTCAAAACTGGTACTCTAACCACTTGAGCCACAGTTCCATTTCCATGTTTTTGCTGGTTAATCAGAGGCAATAGTTTCATGGACTTTCCTTCTCACGATGGCTTAGATCTTAGTCTCCTCAATGGCTAGGATTACAAATATGAGCCACTGATGCCTACCTGTTGGCTACTTTAACCACATACATAGTGAGAATTAGGAGTGAACAGCAGAGCCGAAAACTTAGAAATATGTGCAATTTGGCAAGGAAAGGTGAGTATTTAAAATTGTGGAAAAGAAGAGCACAGATTAATTTGAGAATTTTCACTGAAAAGAAATGAAAGACTTTGTACAGGGCAATATGCAAAGTGATTTATGGGCATTTTGAAACTACTTGTAGCCTACCCACAGCATGCATAAAGAAGTATAAAGGTTCTAACTCATTTGAGAAGATGTTCTTGGCACCATGCTTGTGTTGAACTATATAAGAAAATATTTCCAAAAGTTCACCTTCTCAGATACCCAGGGACCTCTCTAACCATGGTCTAAGAGAGTCTCACTACTTTTCTGACTGGCAGCAGATCTTGTTTTATCATTCACATAGTGCTAGTTTTGCAGCATCATGAATTTAAGTTATTTCCTGCTGAGTTTCTATCTTTTTTTTTTTTTATCAGTAATAGGACTTGAATTCAGGGCCTGAGCTCTGTCCCTAAGCTTTCATTGTTCAAGGCTAGCACTCTACCACTTTGAGCCACAGCTCTACTTCTTGTTTTCTGCTGGTAAATTGGAGATAAGAGTCTTGGATTTTTGAACTATGTTGAAACTATCAGATTATAGAGACTGATGGAAATTGGCTGAAATGATTTTCATTATAGACAGTCCCTTGGGAAGGGGACCAAAAGCAGAATGTTTCATATAGGATACAAAATGTGATAAGTGTGGATGCTCAAACACTCAACAGAGGAAGCCTTCTGAATCCACACAGTGGCCATGAATATCCATGAAGAAAAATTCTTTAGACACAGCTGGGAAGGCAAAGGAAGAAAAACTCAAAATTCTGCTCATACTAGAGCTTTACTGTTCCACAAGTATTGTTCTGAAGGATGAGAGTACATGAAGGTCAAGGCTTCGTCCCTTTCATCATCCCTCCCCCCTCAACCTTCCATAGACACAGTATGCTGAGAAAACATGAAACTGATGGAAGAGAAAGTGAGGAAGAAGATTGTATCAGGAGCTTCAAGGAGCTCTAAGCCCTCATGCTTGGAGCCTTTGCTATAAACCAGAATCTTAGCTAAGCATCAGGGGCTCAAGTCCATAAGCTTAGCTACTCAGATAGCCTACATCTGAAGATTATAGTTCAAAAACAACCTTGGACAAGAAGGTCCATGAAATTCTTATCTCCAATTAACTACTAAAGCTAGACATGGCACTGTGGCTCTAAGTGGTAGAGTCCTGAGCACAAAAACTCAGGGACAGTGCCCAGGACCTGAGTC
The DNA here is from genome assembly GCF_031878675.1 of Megascapheus bottae. Classification (NCBI taxonomy): domain Eukaryota; kingdom Metazoa; phylum Chordata; class Mammalia; order Rodentia; family Geomyidae; genus Megascapheus; species Megascapheus bottae. Next base: position 11,950,680 of record NC_143539.1, read on the forward strand.
AAGCCTCAAAGCACCATGAAACAAAAATTTAAAAAATCTTGCCAGATGGTTGTGTATCTTATATGCCAAATGATAGGCTCATCTGAATATCTGTGGGCAAGGGGGCAATTCTGAACGCCTTTGGAGACATTTGCTCTGCAACTGCTTGGGAAAGCTGTCTCCCCCTCACCCTCCACCCCACCAGCCTAACAGATATACAGCTAGACCCTTCCTTATCATGCCCCACTGCCAATCTCTCCTCCCTACAAGTAGTCAGTGCAGACACTATGTTATTATAGTACCATAAATAACAGAAAGCCTGGCCTTCTGCAAACCTGATTTAGAGATAGGTTTGCTTAAAGAAAACGTGATTTATTGTCTCCTCCTTTGCTTTTTGCTGTGTTTGCATTTTTTGTTAAATATCTGTGCATTCATCAAAGCTGCATGCATTAATTTAGCCTGCCAGCTAGAAGTGAAATATAAAGCATCAAAAATTGTGAATGAGGTTAAAGATGATATGTTCTTCATATTGATATAAGCAGCTTTCCAACAAGGAGAGTAGACAAAACTTTCTGGTCACCTAAAAGATACTCTGTCTCCACCAATGACAATTAATATCAATTTATGCTTATTTTTCACCTTTAAAGATATTTTCTTAGCATCTACCAGATACAGATAGCAAGCTGATGGCTCACAGATGAAATTTGGCAGAACATAGTTTCCTTTTCTGAAGTGGTGTGTGTGTGTGTGTGTGTGTGTGTGTGTGTGTGTGTATTTGCATATAAGTATACTTCTGTATGATTTAAATATTGGCAACATTTAGAAGACTTTATAGAAACTATTTATTTATTTATTTATTTATTTATTTATTTATTTGCCAGTCCTGGGCTTTAGCTCTGCCTGAGCACTGTCCTTTTGGGCTTTCTCAAGCTAGAGCTCTACCACTTGAGCCACAGCAACACTTCCAGCTTTTTTCTATGTATGTAGTACCGAGGATTTGAACCTGGATCTTTGTGCATGCTAGACAAGCCTTCTACCACAAGGCCAAACTCCCAGCCCAAAAGTCTTTATTTTATTGTGCCAATACTGGCAAGGATTTCAAATCAAAGCTTGGGCACTGTCCTTAGCCTTTGTAGTCAAGACTAACATTCTCCCACATGGGTCACACCTCCACCTCCGGCTTTTTACTCTTATCTCAACTGGAGATAAGAACATCATGGACTTTCATGCCCAGTTTGGCTTTGAATGATAATCCTCAAATTTCAACCTTCTGAGTAGCTAGAAATTGCAGGTGAGGCACCAGTGCCCAGCCATGCAGTGTTTTATTTAAATCTGATATAATAACTGATGGATAATGGCGGGGGGGGGGGGGGGGAGCGTGTTACAGTTCAATACTAAGGCTTGAGCCCAGGGCTGGGATACTGTCCCTTGTTTTTTTTTCACTCAAGGTTGGGGCTCTACCACTTGAGCCATAACTCTACTTCCAACATTATTTTTTTCCAGTCCTGTGGCTTGAATTCAAGGCCTGAGCACTGTCCTTGGACACTTCTGCTCAAGGCTAGTGCTCTGCCACTTGAGCCACAGCACCACTTCTGGCTTTTTCTGAGTATGTGGTACAGAGGAATCGAACTCAGGGCTTCATGCATACTAGATGAGCGCTTTACCACTAGGCCATACTCCCGGCCCTACTTCCCTCTTTGCTGGCTCATTGGACATAAAAGTGTCACAGGCTTTCCTGTTGGGCTGCATTTGTACCGTGATCCTCAGATTTCAGTCTTTGAGTAGCTAGGATTACAGACATGACCCACTAGTACCCAGCTAACATTTTATTTAGTGGAAATCTTTTTTTTTTAACTTAAAAATGGAGAAAGCAAGAAGCACGCTAAATCCAGCCTTCACAAAGAAAAGAAACGAAATGGGAAAAGAACAATCCCAATTTGTCTCCTAAAATTTTTCTGAAGTAACAGCATATTGTAAAACATTTACAAAAGAAGTAATCAATGACTTAAGATCTATTGACACATTACATTTCTGTGCAGAGTGAAACGATACTGTACTATGTCAGATGTGAGTTTATCTTCTTCTCCATGGCCATTAGGATTGTAAGATAAGCAATGAGCTAATATAACAAAGCTCCTAAAACCCTCTGTAAACTGCACATCATTAGTGGAATTCTTAGAGCCCGGCAGAGGCAAATACTGGAAGGCATAAATGAGAGAGCCCTGGGCAAGTCTCAGAAACTCCACAGGGATACAGCAAGGAACAAGTCAGCAATTTAAACTCAGAAATCTATCTGAAACAACAGCTGCTGTGCAAACCCAGGATGCTTCTATGCTCTTTGACTGGGTTTACACGTACCCTCAACACATTTGTCCAATATGCTGAGGTGGCTTCTCAATTCAGAAATTGCACGTTAATGTTAGGTAAAAATAAATAAATATGGGAGCCAGACACCAATGGCTCATATTTGCAGTCCTAGCTACTCAGAAGGCTAAGATCTGAAGATCACAGTTCAAAGTCAGCATTGGCAGAAAAGTCTGTGAAATTCTCATCTCCTATAAACCACTCAAACAAACCTAAAGTGGCCCAAGTGATAGAACACTAGCCTTAAGCAAAAGAAAATCAGGGATAGCCCCCAGGCCCAGAGTTCAAACCCCAGGACTGGCAAAAGAAAAATAAATAAGTAAAAGTGCTAGAAGTGAGCTACAGCTCAAGTGATAGAGTGCCAGCCTTGAGCAAAAGAAGCTAAGTGGCAGCAACTAGACCTGAGTTCAAGTCTTATTACTGGCATGGAAAAAAAAAGAATGAAGAGGAGAGGAAAAGGTAGAGAAGGGAGGGGATGAGGTAAAAGGGAAAGGAAAAGAAGGGAGGATAAAGGAAGAAAGGACGGGGAAAAAAGAAAGATAAAGGAAATGAAGAAAAAAGAAGGGCAAGAGAAGAGAGAGGAAGAGAGGGAAAGGAATGGAGGAGAGGAAAGGAGAAGAGAGGGTAAGGTAGGAGGCGAGAGGAGAAGAGGGAAAGGGAGGGGAGGGGAGTGTGAGTTTACATTCCAGAATTTTAGCTACAAAGAACCCAAAGCCAAGTTGATGGAGAAGCGATCCAGACTCAGGGTAATACTTGTAAAGCTGGAATAGTGGAAACTGGAAATATAATTGCTTAAAAAAGAAAGAAAAAAATCTGGCCAGGTGCCAGTGGCTAGTACCTGTAATCCTGGCTACTCGGGAAGTTCAAAGCCAGCTCAGGCAGAAGAATCTCTGTGAGACTCTTATCTCCAATTAACCACTCAAGACGTGGAAGTGGATCCGTGGCTCAAAGTGATAGAGAACTAGAAAACTGCTCAGGTACTGGCCCCAAGTTCAAGCCCCACAAATGACAAAAAAGAGAAAAGTTCTGCACCGCCAGTCTCTTCAGATATTACTGTCCACAAAGCTGTGATTTTTTTTTTAAATTTGTCATGCCAAACAAGAATTTTAAAAAAAAATCCAGCTAAACAGTTCCACAAAGAAAACAAAATAGCAGAACAGAAGCATTTTTGTACAACTTTGTGAGAAGAGAAGAGAGCATCAAAGGAAAACTAGAGGCTAAGGAGAATAAAGGAGAGTAACTCTGGGAACGAATAACTAATCAGTGAAAGATCAAAGAACGCACAATAAAAACTAGAAAAAGGGCTCAGAGAAAAGTGAAGAACACATTTTGCAATGGCTTTTCTGCAAGAACCCAGACCTAGCAAATTTACTTCATGACAAATCAGAGTGTAATCAATCCCATAATAAGTGCAGAATCATCGTCCTAACTATAAGAGAAACCCATCACTCTTGGAATTGACTCTGAGAGTGACACCATCTGCCCAGCAAGGCAGCTTTTACAGAAGAAATTCAATACATCACTCAGCTATCTCTCAGGTGTAGACTCACTATTGAATGTCCTTCCATGGGACTTATGGATCAAGAAAATGTGGTATGTATACACAATGGAATTTGACTCATCCTTCAGAAAAGAATGAAATTGTACCATTTGTAAGGAAACAAAAAAAAAACTTGGAAAATATTATTTTAACTGAAAGTAAACCAGACTCAGAGAGACAAAGGTTTCCCTCATTTGTGACAGCTAGAATGGATCCATAAATCCATAAGTAAACACATTGGGTAGTGCACAAGTTGGTAGAAATGAATTAACTGAAGAATAATAGACTCCATGGAGAGTGCATATAGTATAATATTTTTAGAAAGACTAGGACAAAGCACCAGAATATGGGCACATGCAAGAGGGAGGGTGGGACCAAGGGGAGAGGAGCAGTCAAATTGTTAGAAATGGTGTGAGATGTTGGGGTATCACATGGGAATAAGGGCACCAACTTGAAAGGAATTCAGCAAGGTAAAGTTTACTTCTCCTGAAGGGCGTGCTACCAGTCAAAAAATCTGGCAAGCAAGCACACTCAGCCCTTTGTATCAGTAATTGAGTAGGCCCTGCCCCTTTGCTCAGATTGGCTGAGCTCAGGTTCACAATCTGCAAAAGGGTGTGGCTTAGTTAACAGAATGTAACCAAAATTCAAGGAACTTCTAGCTTGATGTCTTAACCAAAATGCAGCAGGAAAAAGGATGTCACTAATTAACAAGGGCCAAGCCATCTGGCCAAAGCAAGAACTTTTCAGAAAAACAATTCTCACAAGATTACCAGAAAGGAAGCAAACTACTTTGCTTAGAAAAGATGCTGTCTATTCTCACAGAATGAAGGAGGAATGTGAGTGTGAATGCAGTCAAGAATCCATTTTATATATCATGAAATTAAGTAAGAGAAGGGGCAGATCAAAGAGGGGGATGAGAAAGTAGAGTGACATTGATCAGGATGCATTGTATTTCAGAAATGGTTTGGTTAAATGGCACCTTCTTTGTACAACTTCTTTAAACATAATAAAAAAAATTTAATAAAAATAGAAAAGGATCCAACTGCCACTGGTCTCAAAAAAACCAAAACACTTACAGATTGAAGGTAGTTAGATGAAAAATGGCACTCTATGTAAATGGAATCTGAAAATACGCAGAGGCAGCCATAGTTATTGCTGAGGAAATTTTGTTCAAGCCAAATTCCTTCCGAAGAGACAATGAATGTCACTGTATAAAGAAGAGAGCTGAGTGCTGGTGGCTCTTGCCAGTAAACCAAGCTACTCAGGAGGCTGAGACAAGAGAATTGGGGTTCAAAGCCAGCCTGGGCACAAGAGTCTGTGAGATTCTTATCTCCAATTAACCACCAGAAAACCTTGAAGTAGCACTTTGGCTCAAAGTGGTAAAGTGCTAGAGTTGAAGAGCTCAGGGACAGTGCCAGGCTCAGAGTTCAACCCAACAACCACCACCACCAACAACAAAAAAGCAGGGAGGAGGAAATTCATCAAGAACATATAATCATTAGGATTATGCACATTGAATTTCAGAGCAGGAAACTATATAAAACCCATAAAACTGGATGTGATAGGACAGATAGGCCCTGTTACAAATGGATAAACTGAATTCACCATTCCCACCAACAAATGGCCCATCCACACCAACAATAAAAGAAGAAACATCAGCGTTCAACTATAGTATAGGTGATATGGAATTGTCATGTATATAATCCTAATGTCCAATCAGAATCCTTGGCCATTCCATCAACACATGGAACATTTCCCAACAGATCATGTTTTAGGCAACTGAGCAAGTCTTATCCAACCCCTCCCCCCAAGTTTAGAGCATTTCTTGCATTTTATCAGATCATAATCGAATGTAACCAGAAGGGAGTAAGAATAAAAGCTACAGAAAGTATAGAAATAAAATTTCCAAGTATTGACAATTAGTTAATACATACACTCACATTTACACACAGAGACAGTGTGCAGGTGTGGGGGGGGTACTACAAGGGCTTGAACTATAGACTTTCATTCTCCCTCAGCTCCCGCACATCTCTATTTTAAGTGTTTTTCTGGTTACTTGGAAATAAGAGTCACAAACACTTTCTTGCCCAGATTGGCATTGGGCTATGATCCTCAAATCTCAGCTTCCTGAGTAGCTTGGATTGCAGACATGAGCCACCAGCACCAGATGCCCAAATCTACTTCTTAATATTCACAGTGGTACCATTTACCACTGTGGGGATTCTGTGAGTAGTCCCTTTGGCTCATCACCTGGAAACAAGAACCCCTGGTGACTGACTGGCAGGGCTAAAATGTTCCAGGAGGCAGAGCTAAACCAAGCTAGGAGTCTCCAACCTGGAGGGTCTCCAGAACCCAGTGAGAGCAGGGCAAATCTTCTCTTTGCCCTTGCCTGTAATCTTTTCTTTTTCTCCCTCCATCAGTCAGATTCACAGTACTTCTTAAACTGTATTTTCTCATTCATACACCAACATCCAAAGCAAGCTCTTTGGCCAGGCTAAGTCTACTTTCTCCTTCTAACATGACAGGGCCTCTCTTCACTCTAAGTGCTACCAGTCATGAATGAGGTCCTAATTGGCAGTCAGCCACAGAGAAATCTAGATTTCACTTGAGGTCTCTTTTTCTTTCGTGGGAGTCTTCCTGGTTCTTGAACTCAGGGCCTGGCCACTGTCCCTGAGCTCTTTTGTTCAAGTCTAGTGCTTTACCACTTGGAGCCATAGCGCCACTTCCAGTTTTCTGGTAGTTAATCGGACATAAGAGTCTTACAGACTTTCCTGCTGGGACTGGCTTTGAACTGGGATCCTCAGATCTCAGCCTCCTGGGTAGCTCAATTACAGGCATGAGCCAGCAGTGCCCTGCTTGATTAGTCTTGATGCTAATAGATTGGATCCTGTGGGGATCACGCTATGAAACTGATTTTTTATATACAGATGGATTTTTAAATGCTCTCAGAAATGTTTGTGATGAGAATAGACTTTTTAATCAAAAAAAAAAGAAGTTAAGCCAATAGATTTGTATATACCTGTATACCACATGATGTATTTACTTCAAATTTATAGGCTAAATCTAGCTTCTACATATAATGGAAAATATGTACTCTTTGTCTCTCTGGGCCTGATTTGCTTCATCTAATTTAGTTATTTCCTCTTCCATACAAATGGTACACCATCCTTCTTTCCAATGGGTCCAATTCCATTGTGTATGTATCCCACACTTTCTTGATCCATTCATCCATTGAGAGGCATCTAGACAGATAACGTACTTTGGCTATGGTGAACAGTGCCTCAATAAACATGATTGTGCTGTGGCTTTCATGCATCCTAGTTTGTAAACTTTTGGGTAAATGTCCAGGAGTGGAAATGCTGAATCATAGCATAGGGAGTTCTAAAATAGTGTAATTCTTTAGAAAGGCAAAACCAAAGTTCAACAAAATAAAACACCAGAAAAAGGGGTGGGGCGGTATCAAGGGTATATGTATAATATACAAAGTCTGGAAGAGTGGGGGAAAAGGTGGGTAAAAGAGAAAGGTTGATGATGCTGAAAGAGATGACACTGGTCAAGATATGTTGAACCATAAACTGGTTTGTTAAATGGCAACTCCTTTGAACACTACTTAAAGATGGTAATGAAAAGAAAAAAGAAAAACAAATAAAAGGGCTCAGCTGCAAGTACTCAGTAATCAGTGCTCTCGGCAACTAGGAGAACAAATCTATTCTGGCTGAGTCTGTATCTCCTTATTATGGTAAAACTGGGGAATTTGGGTGGTTGTATCTGTATCTATTAACTCATCTTTGCATTTAGAGTGTCTGTGTGTGTGTGTGTGTGTGTGTGTGTGTGTGTGTGTGTGTGTATACTGGTACTAGGACTTGAACTCAGGTCCTGGGTATTATTCTTTCACTTCTTTCTCAAGGCTCTACACTTAAGTCACAGCTCTTTCACACATAGTGGTGCACACCAGCAAACCCAGTGATGCAGGAGTTATTGAAGGGTAGATTGCATCTGAGGCTGGCAAAAGCATGGAACACCATGTAAAAAAAAAAAAAGCAAAAAAAGTAAAGGTTTGAGTGTGGCCCAAGTGTTACAGCTTCTTGCCCATAGTGCCTGACAAACACAGACCCTGAATTCAAACATAGCAATGCTGAAGGAAAATATCAGCGAACCAACTTGGCCTCTCCCCTATCAGTGGCCACCACCCAGGGGACAGTCTTGGGTCATGGTATAACCCAGGCTAGTCCCCCTACAAGCCACCATTCAGGAAGGGACTTGTGTCCTGCCACATTTCAGGCCAAACCCACCTTTCTCAGACCACCACAGTGAAGTGCTTAGGCTCTATCCTGAGCAATTTTTGCTCAAAACTAGGGCTCTATCTCTAAGAGCCACAGCTCCACTTTCTGCTTGCTGGTGGTTAACTGGCGATAAGAAACTCACAGACTTTACTGTCCAGTCTGGTTTGGAACCAAAATCTTATGCCTGAGTAGGTAGGATTATAGGCATGAGCCATCAGCACCCAGCTGGCTCATTCTTCTGAATGGCCTTTACTTTCTCTTTACTAAATGAACACTTTAAAATGGTGTTTCTTGTTCTTAGAACAAGAACCTATGCACCAGTAACAAAGAAAACCAAAAGGAAAAGCCATAGATGGTTTAAGAACACACACACACACACACACACACACACACACACACACACAATAATAATTGTAAAATGACAACTTACAATGTTAAAAAGCTGTCCTCGTGTATTCATTACAGCACAACCACCAGAAGATGGAGTCAACCTCAATGTCCCCAGTAGGAGAAGGGAGAAGGAACCCATAACATATACATATGATGGAGGACTATCAAGCTGTGAAATAGCATTGAAAGCTTGTCATTTGTGACAACATGGATGGAACCAGAGGTGACTAGCGAAGTGAGAGCTAATTCATGTAATTAATTAAAGACAAATACCAGATGATCACACTCCTCTGGAATGGATGATCTTATAGTTAAAAGGAAGGTATTTGTTACCAGTTTCCTGGAAGAATGGGAGAGGAAGAAGTGAGGGTGACAGCGATGTGATAAATCTTCCTTCCCTTCTCTTCCCTTTCCTTTCCTTTCCTTTCCTTCCTTACCTTTCCTTCTGTCTCTTTGTCTTTCTGTCTCTGTCTGTCTGTCTGTCTTGTCTGTCTGTGTCTTCCCCTCTCTCTCTGGTTCCAGTACTTGGGCTTGAATTCAGACACTTGTGGTCTTATTTGGCTTTTTAACTCAAGGCTGCTGATCAGCATTGGTAGATCGCCAATTGAGTCATACCTTCACTTTTCCCGAGAGAGAGAGAGAGAGAGAGAGAGAGAGAGAGAGAGAGAGAGAGAGAGAGAGAGAGAGAGAGAGAGAGAGAGAGAGAGAGAGTTAGTTACTGGGGCTTGGGTGCTGTCCCTTAGCTATTTACTCAAGAGTGATGCTCTACTACTTGAGAGCCACACCTCTACTTCTGTCATTTGCTGGTTAGTTAGAGATAAGAATCTCTTGGATTTGTCTACCTAGGCTGGCTTCAAACCACCAAGCTTAGATCCCAGGCTCCAGAGTAGCTAGGATTGAAAGTATGAATCCCTTGTGCCTGGCTTCAGATGAATATTTCTTGAAATGAATCAGCCCCAGCTCTCAGGAAGAAACAGCCTTCTGATTGCTTGTCAGGGAACACACAGATTGCAGCCTGCTTTTCTGCAGTTCTTTGTGCAGGAAGGAAAGTCTGGGCTTTCAGCACATAGCACACAGGCAGTCACACACAGCAATTTTCATCTCTCCATTTCCTTGCTTCCTCAGAGACCTTTCTATTTTTTTTTCTAGTTAGACAGGAAAATCACTGGCAGAGTTCTGAAGCAGAGAAAACAGTGTTTTCGCTCCATGATGCACAAACAGACCTTTTCTTATCATTGGAATAAAACAAATGGAAGAACAGTAAATAGCAGGGTGCTGGGCTGGGCAGCTCACCACACAGCCCCGGGCATTCCTCTGAAACAATTAACACTCTGCAATTTGCTTAGGCTGAAGAAACTCCAGTTATCTTAACAACTCAACTTAAATCCTGTTCACTGATTTGTGCCATTCATAAATTTAAATTTGTTTCACTGTGTTAGAGAAATCTTGCCCACATTAGAACTGAAGTAAGAAGAGTCAACTGAACTTGAAGTTTCCCAAACCATTTGATTCTTTGAATGCCTTTATTTCCTCCCAATTTTTGTAATCACCTTAAAACTAAGATCAAAGAATACAGAATATGCAGGGGGATGTGCATTGCCTTGTATCCATCCTGTAATGTACTGCTGCTTAAAGAAGAATATGTCTTCTTAAGCCTTGCATGGTGGCTCTTGCCTATAATCCTAACTGCTCAGGCGGCTGAGAGCTGAAGATCCACAATCAGAGCTATTACAGACAGAAAAATCTGAGACTCTTATCTGCAATTAACTATCATAAAGCTGGAAGTGGAACTGTGGTTCAAGTGTTAGAACACCAGCCTTGAGTAGAACACTAAGGGACAGAACTCATGTTCAAGCTCCAATATCTGGCACAAAAATTAAAAAAAAAAATAAGAATGTGCTGGGTGTCACATCTGCGATCCTAGCTTCTCAGGAGGCTGAGATCACAAACTGTGATCCTCAGATAGGATCAGGTAGGAAAGTTCATGAGTCTCTCATCTTCAGTGAACCTCCAAAAGCCAGAAGTAGAGCTGTGGCTCAAGTGGTAGAGCACTGACCTTGTGCTTAAAAGCTCAAGGACAACACCCAGGCCCAGAGTTCAAGCCTCAAGATAAGAATACATATTAAAAAATGAATGCATGTGTTTGCTTTCTTTTAATAACCAGTTCCACCAGGCTAGTGACAATTGCCAGGCTTCCTTTCTCCAAAGTGACTTAGAAATTTAGGAGAATTTTAGAACTGGGTAGAAGTCACTATTCTGTCATCCAGAATCAAAAATATAATCCTGAGGGTGTCCCTGTCTGCCACACCTCACATACTAGGGTTTGAACTCAATGCCTAGACATGCTCCCTTAAATTTTTAGATTTTTTTTTTCAGTCAAAGTTGTGTTATTTGAACCAAAAAAGCTCAACTTCTGACTTTTTGGTGGTTCATTGGAGATAAAAGTCTCACAGACTTTCTTGTCCAGATGTCTGGTGGAAATCTTGATCCTAAAATCTCGGCCACCTGAGTAGCTTGAATTCCAAGCAAGAGCTCACTGTACTACTAGCAGGATGCTGGATTTTCCTGGACATGAACTAGAAATTCAGTTTACCCAGTTGGGAAATTTCTGGTGGTTTGGTTTTACATAAACAGAATCAAAAGGAGAATTAGTACTGGAAGTGTAAGGATGATGGGAGTCTGGGCTGAGGTAGTGAGGGATAAGGGAAGAAAGGAGTCAGGAATGAGACGGTGAGAAATCAGGGAAGAGGAGTCAGAGCTGAGGTGACTGAGTCAGGAAATTGAAGAGCCTGGGTTAATGTGATGTGATGAGATTCATAGACTAGGAAAGCCGAGGCTGAGGTGAAAAAGGCCTCTGTATCTGTGAAAATTGAACATGATGGTGACTGGGGGCCATTTTTTCAGCAGACATGCCCTGAGTAATACCTACTCCACACTTTGTTCCTAATGCAGGCAAGATGGCAGTGAAGAAGCCAGATTCCTTAGTGGCTGAGATTGGAGAAAAGACTGGTCTCCCTTTAATAAAGATGATCCAGAAAGGCTGCTCAGAAGAGGGCTATTTGAGCTGATGAGAATCATATACCCTGAGAAAATTCTAGTAGAAAAACAAAAGCAAATTTACACAGCTAGAAGTGCCTGATTTGTCAAAGAAATACCAAGAATGTCTATGTCTGGCCCTGAAGAAACAGGATGAATAGAGGCTGTGGTGGAAGGATCTGATTCTGAGCTTTTCCCTTCAGGTCTCTGTTAATTTTTCATCTCCATCACAAAACACCTTGATTCATTAACTCACACAGAAAAAAACATGCCTTTGATGGTGTTACCATAATCCGTTGGCTCCATTGCTTTGGGCTGGAGGAGGGACAGCCACATTATTGTCAGAACCCATGGCAAAGCAAAGCCACTTGCTTCATGAGCAAGTACTGGGTTCCCAAAATGTTCTCCAAGGGCATATTCCAATGACTTAAATACCTCCCTCTAGGCTCCTCCTCTTCAAGGTCCTCACCCTATTATTCTAGGAACCAACCCAAACTCTTAACACATTGACTTTTAAATTTTTATTTTATTTTTTATTGTTGGGGTAATGTATAGAAGCGGTTACAGTTACATTCCCCAGGTAGTAGGTGCATTACTTCTCACACATTGATACCCCTTCTCATGTTTTTGTCACCATTTCCCTACCCCCACTCCCTTCCAATCGTCTTGTTCCCCCCCCTTCCTTTTCGTATTTCAAATAAACAAATAACCATGTATATATAATATACCAGGTAACAAAGTCAGATACACTAACAATATGAGATTAACCAAAGGGCAGCAAAAGAGAGGAGAAATAACATAGTACATTAAGAACAACAATCACACAAGAGAAAGCTCTTATTTCCATATCCTGGAGGTCCTTTCATTTAGTCTCATACTATATGACCTTATGTACCTAGGTTTTAAGCTATTGTAATCCTCTGCTAGGAGAGTCCTAGATGTGTACTAATTATTATAAATGAGGGAAATCATTGACCCTACGTTTCTTGGGGTCTGGCTTACTTCACTTAATATGATTTTTTTCCAAGTCTTTTCATTTTCTTACAAATGGGGCAATGTTATTCTTTCTGATGGCAGCATAGAATTCCATTGTGTATAAGTACCACACCCTTTCATTTAGTCTTATCCTATATGACCTTATGTACCTAGTTTGAGCTATTGTAATCCTCTGTTAGGAGAGTCCTAAATGCTAACACATTGACTTTTGGGGGACATTTAAAATCTCAAATGACAGAGGGCCAATGGAGACAAGTCACACTCTTCCATATGTTAGAAAGATAGTCAACAAATTCCATAGGATAGTGGATTAGAAGCTTTTCTAAAGTAAATACACAGGTAATAACAATAATAAATATTAGTCCCAATAACTTGGAGTGGCTGTTGAAGAATGCACACGACACTGGCCAAATTTAGTTCAATATTTACTCAGCAAGTCAACCCAAACTTGTAATCACTAATTCCAAGAGAATAGTTTCAAGTCAAGATCTCTGTCAAAGAACTACCAATATTCCTTGGATCAATGCTCAAAATGTAATTTGTTTTTCTTTCTTAGCCTTTTCTTAAATTGCATCCATCTTAAGCCCTTTGGTGAACAAATATATACAAAATTCTCAAAATTACTTTTGTAAGTTATGTCTTTCTTAAAAATTTTGTAATAGTACTGAGGCTTGAACTTAGGTCCTAGACATGCTTCTTTAACTTTTTACATTTTGCTTGAGGATGGTGCATTTGAGTCATAGCTCCAGTTCTGGCTTTTTTTTTTTGCCAGTCATGGGACTTGAACTCTGGGTCTGGACATTGTCCCTGAGTACTTCAGCTCAAGGCTACCACCCTACCCTTTGAGCCACAGCCCCACTTCCAGTTTTCTGGTGGTTAATTGGAGATAAGTGTCTCATGGACTTTCATGCCCACTCTGGCTTTGAACAGTGATCCTCATATCTCAGTCTCCTGAGTAGCTAGGATTACAGGCGTGAGCCACTGCGCCCGGCTAGACTTCTGGCTTTTTGCTGGTTAATTGAAGATAAAAGTCTCACAGACTTTCCTGACTGGACTGGCTTCAAGCTGAGTTCTTCAGATCTCATCTTTCTGAGCAGCTAGCATCACAAGTGTGAGCATTGGTACCTGCCAGGTATGTCTTCATGAACTATTTACATTCATTTATAAACCAAGCCAGGTTGCTCTTGAGGATGAGGAGACAGTAGTTGATTAAAATGATAGGAAGGAGCCAGACATCAAGACCTGCATAGAGGGCTGGGTGGTATTACATGTAGTAAGAAAAAGGAAAGCAGGTCTCGCACTAGAGATTCCCAAATGAGTCTACCCAACACATTTGGAGGCATTCAATTCATGGCTTACCTTGAAGCAAGCATCTAGTTTGTCTGTCTTAAGCACTGCAGAGAAAGGCATTCCCAGCCATGGAAATAATCAATCGAGACATGTCACTAAGAGAAAGCAATTAATCCTTCCAATGAATCCTATTCCCTTCTTGCCGTGGAGACTTAGTTTGAGGCTCAGTAATCAGACACAAGCAAATACAGTGCAGGGAGGCTACACAGTGCTGCTGCCTTCTCTTGGACTGTAGGTCTCCTTGAGAGGGAAGGCCTGTGGTTGATTTAGGCTCTCAGCCCAGAGACCAGATCCAGGTGCTTGTCAGGTCATCTATATTTGGACTTGTGAGTGTTTGAAGTAGGAATATGACAATGTGCAAGGCGTTACTGGCTCATGCCTGTCACCTAGTTACTTAAAGACTGAGAAGCCATAGGGTCACATGTGAAACCAAACCATGCAGAATAAGATATACATATATATACATACATATATATGTATATATATACATATCCCCACACGTATACATGTATACACAAACATATATACATGCAGATGTATATATGTATATGCACACACATATATGTAGGTCTATGCATAATATAGATATACACAAAAATGTGTGAAGATATGTGCTTTGTGTACATCTGTGTGCGTATTTGTATATATGCATATTCATATGTATAGACATGGATATGGATATGGATATATATACATGCATGTGTATGTGTATGTGTAATTGTGTGTGTGTGTGTGTGTGTGTGTGTGTGTGTGTGTGTGTGTGTGTGGAGAGAGAGAATCAGAAGTTAAGTCTCATGTACTGTGCAGCCTAATGTTCACAAGATTGGGTAATATTTCTAAATAAATATTTTAATTGCAGGATGCTCACAGTGTTCATTTAAATATCTTGCTCCCCAGACTAAATAAGTTGGTAGTTATTGAGAATGCCCCAAACAGTAATAATGAATGATTAGAGCCCCATTTTCATTTAGGCACCAATTAAAAAGTTAATTATATTTCTCTTTGCTTCCTTCAGAGGGATTGTGGCTAGAAAAAAAGAGATTTACAAGTGAAGATAAGAACCTGAAGAGCCAGGTATTTTGGCTCATGCCTGAAACCCTAGCTACTCAGAAGGCTGAGATCTGAGGATTATGGTTCAAAGCTAGTCCAAGCATGAAATTTTTTTTTACATGCATAAATGGATTTATTTGCAATGGTATCTGCAGACTCTTATGTATTTTCTTTTTTATTTTATAGACACATATATACCTATATATTGCAAGATATCAGTGTTTTTTATTGTAATTAGTAAAAGGGTTACATGATATTTGCCAGATAGAAGGTGCATTAATTCACATACATTGATACCCTTTCACATGTCTTGGTACCCATTTCCCTCCCCCCCCACACCCCCCACCCGTCTTGGTTTTCCCCCCTTCCCTATCAAATTTCAAATATCAAAATACAAATAAATTCAATATATCAGATAACAAAGTGAGATACTATACCAATATGAGATAACCAAGGGACAGCAAAGGAGATGAGAAACAACATAGTACATTAAGGACAACAATCATTCATTATATGGCTTTTGTTTCACTATCCTGGAGGTCCTTTCAATTAGCTTCACATTATATGTCCTTATGTATCAAGATTTTGCTCTATTGCAAATCTCTGCTAGTAGAGCCCAAGGTTTCTACTGATTATGACGAATGAGGGAAACCATTGAGCCTAAGTTCCTTTGAGTCTGGCTTACTTCACTTAATATGATTTTTTCTAAGTCTTTCCATTTCCTAACAAATGGGGCAATGTCATTCTTTCTGACAGCAGCATAGAATTCCATTGTGTACAAATACCACAACTTGTTGATCCACTCATCAACTGAGGGACATCTAGGTTGGTTCCATATCTTTGCTATGGTGAATAGTGCTGCAATGAACATTGTTGTGCTAGTGGGTTTAGTATGTCCTTGTTTCTGGATGGTTGGGTAAATGCCAAGTAGTGGAATTGCTGGGTCATAGGGGAGTTCTATGTTTAGTCTTTTGAGGAACTGCCACACTGCTTTCCATAGTGGTTGAACGAGTTTGCACTCCCACCAACAGTGTAGTAGTGATCCCTCCTGGCCACATCCCCTCCAGCATCTGTTATTATTCGTTTTCCTGATCCTGGCCATTCTAGCTGGAGTGAGGTGGAATCTTAGAGTTGTTTTGATTTGCATTTCTTTTATGACCAGAGATGTTGAGCATTTCTTCATGTGTCTATAGGCCATTTTTGTTTCTTCTTCAGAGAAGACTCTCTTTAAGTCTTTGGCCCATTTTTTAATGGGATGGTTGTTACTTTGGAGGTTAGTTTTGGAGTGATTCAATTTTTTGAGTTGTTGATATATTTTAGATATGAGGCCTTTGTCCGTTGTTTGGTTGGTGAAGATCTTCTCCCACTCTGTAGGCTTCCTGATTAGTTTGGTAGCTATGTCCTTTGCCATACAGAAGCTCTGCAGTTTAATGCAGTCCCACTTATCCAGCCTTTTTCTGATTTGTTGTGATTCTTGGTCCTTATTAAGAAAGTTTTGACCTGTGCCAAGGAGGCCTAGTGTATCTCCTATTCCTTCTTGTAAAGTTTTCAGTGTGTCAGCTTTTACCTCCAGGTCTTTGATCCATTTGGAGTTAATTCTAGTGCAAGGTGACAAAGAAGGATCCAGCTTTAGTTTTCTGCAGGTGCTTAACCAGTTCTGCCAGCCAACTTGTTGAAGAGGCTGTCTTTCTTCCATTCTATTTTTTTGGCTCCCTTGTCAAAGATTAGGTGGCCATAGGTCTGTGGTTTAATATCTGGGTCCTCAGTTCTATTCCATTGATCTTCAGGCCTGTTCCTGTGCCAGTACCAAGCTGTTTTGAGAATTATAGCTCTGTAATAGAGTCTAAAGTTTGGAATTGAAATTCCTCCAGCGCTGTTCTTTCTGCTAAGATGTGTTTTTGCTATACGGGGTCTTTTATTATTCCATATGAAATTTTGGATTGCCTCTTCTATTTCTTTAAAGAATGACATTGGTATGTTGATGGGTATTGCATTGAATTTGTAGATAGCTCTTGGCAAGATTGTCATTTCACAATGTTGATTCTTCCAATCCAGGAGCATGGGAGGTTTTTCCATTTCCTTAGTTCTGCTTTAATTTCCTTTTTTAGGGTTTTAAAGTTTTCGTCAAAAAGGTCCTTTACATTCTTAGTTAAGCTAATTCCTAGGTACTTTATTTTCTTTGAGGCTATTGTGAAAGGAGTTTCTTTCCTGATTATTGCCTCGTTCCTCTCACTGTTGGCGTAAAGGAAGGCAGTTGATTTTTGAGGGTTGATTTTATAGCCCCAAGCATGAAAGTTTATGAGACTCTTATCTCCATTGGAAGTGGCTCTGTGGCTCAAAGTGGTAGAGCACTAGCCTTAACCTGAAGAGCTCAGGGACTGCACCCAGGCCCAGAGTTCAAGCCCCATGACCAAAACAAAGCCGTCGTTTCTCACACTGATGACACAGAGAGATGAATGTTGGACCTCTAAACATTCACTGTATGGTGAAATACAGGCATTTCTGTTTGTTTATTCTTTCATTCATTTCTTTGGTGATACTGGAATTTGAATTCTTGTTCTTCTTTAGCAGTTCCTTTACCACTGAACCATGCCCCAGCCCTGTTTGGGGTTGGTTATTTCTTTTAATTATATTTTTTCATTATCTTTAAATGGTTGTACAAAGTTGTTCCATTCTCCATGTCACTTTGTGCGTATAGCATGTTGTGATCAAACTTACCTCCTCCATTGTTCTCCAGCTGTCCTGACCCCACACACCCCTCAAGTCATCTGGGTCCATTGTTACACGATTGCTTTTGAGCTAGGACCTTGCTTTCTATCTGGTTTGTGTGTGTGTGTGTGTGTGTGTGTGTGTGTGTGTGTGTGTGAGTGTGTGTGTGTGTGTGTGTGTGTGTGTGTGTGTTGGCATGGGGGAGTCTCATGAAATTTTCTGCCTAGAGTAGACATGCTGATTACCAAAAATCTGTCCTAATCTTTACTTCTTGAATCCTGTGATGTCACCAGTCCAATTTTATCATCCCATTTCCCAATAAGAAACCAAACTCCAATAAAAGCAAGGGTCTTGTCCCAGCAATTACCAGGAAATTCACAAATCTAGTCTTGGCTTGTATAACCCAACATCCTTTCCAGCCAGGTTAGGAACAGTAAGTACCATGTTAGCTAGACAGGCCAAGTGCAAAGAGTCTGAATAAATAACCAATCCCAATATGGTGTCTTTAGCCTAAGAACAATGTCCATAATCATCAGTATTCCCATTTTCTCTGCTCTCTACCTTATTTAATTGCCTGTTTTGCTGATAAACTGCAATGATAAAATTGCAAAATCACAAATCTATCATGATTTTTACCCACAAATAATGCCTCTTCCCAGCACACAGCCAGATTTCATCCGTATTCACCATTACTTATTCTTCACGCATGCTCTTATACAGCCACAATTTCTTTGAAAACAGTTTTATTTATTTGTTTATTTGTGCCAGCACTGCAGTTTGAACTCAGAAACTATATTCTCAATTGTTTTTTCTCCCCACTCAAAACTGGCACTGTACCACTTGAACTACAGCTTTACTTCTATCTTTTTATTGGTTAATTGGAGGTAAGAGTCTCACAGACTTTTATGTCCAGACTGGTTTTGAACCGTAATTTTCAGATCTCAGCTTTCTGAGTAGCTGAGATTACAGGCCTAAGTCTCCAGCACTAGCTTCTGAAAAGAATTTATCTCATTTCTTCTTCAACCTCAGATCAAGACAAGACCTAAGTAGATGGGGATCAAGGTCAGAGTTTATAAAGATACATTGTATGGTTTTATAGATCAAAACAGATTGTCTCTTCCATTTATGTCATCTGTGGGGGGCCTTACAGGGAAAGACAAGTCAGAACTAAACTGAGAGTCTACCTCTCCCCAGTCAACAGTTATCATCAAGACCATGAGCACTTGTGGCTCATGCCTGTAATCCTAGATACTTAGAAGGATGAGACATTGGATCTTAGTTTGAAGCCAGCTAGGGTAGAAAAGTTCATGAAACACTTATCCCCAGTTAACCAACAATGAGCTGAAAGTGGTGAGATGGGTGGCTCAAGTGGTACAGCACCAGTCTTGAGGGGAATAAGTTAAGGGAGTACACCTTGGTGCTGAGTTTAAGCACTCCTCCAGAAAAGAAAGCTAATGTAAACATTCATACATATAACTAATTAAACAGTCAGAAAGTCTGGTAACACCTGCATGACCTTTCTACTTTGTAATAGCCTCTAGGGAGTCACAGGTTTCTCAACCTCTCTCAGTCTCTGAATCTGCTACTTATCAATCTGTCATCATACTAAAATGTCTTCATTGTTACTGAAGCACAGAAACAAGACTATGAAGATGGAATTACTTTAGAAAGTCAGGTCCAAATTACATTGTTACATAAACACTTCAATTAAGAAGGATGTTTTTGCCATGTTTCCGTGCTGCCCTGCATTTTCTTTGTTCCTCTATCATTCTGATTATCCTCAGCTTTCTGGTAATTGAGCCTAAATTGTCCCTCACTTTTTAGAATGGAAACTGAGGCTCAGAAAGAGAAAGAGATAATTCTTAAAGTCACAGAGTGAGTGGAGGTGGTAAGGAGATAGAAAGCCAGGTCTCCAATATTTGGACTGAACCCTGCCTCCCTGAAGAGAGAAATAATCTGATTAGCACTATATCGGTCATGTCATTGACAGAACAGCTCAGCAGTAATCATGACAATTAAATACTACACACACACACACAAACACACACACACACACCCATGCCCAATATACATTCAAAGGATACAAATTGGATGGCGATAATGCCATTAACCATATCTTTAGAGATGCCTTATTTTGTTGCCATCTAAATTTCTGGAGCAATTTCTGACAGAAGACTGGTGATTGAAAATCAAGCTCAGACAATTAGTTATTAGACAGAATGGTGTGTCACAGATTGATGGGCTGAGAAATAATTATGGGTCTAGAAAAGAGAATTTAAAATCAGAATATTTGGAATAGATAGCTCGTTTAAGATCTTATCCCCAGGGTGAATTCAGAATGTTCTAAGAGGCCACAACTGGCTCCCATGTTTCTGCCAGTGAGCTGTCAGAGGGCTGGTAATGCCACAGGATCATTGGATGCTGATTTAGATTTCAAACACAAGAAGCCACTGGAGATGGCCCTTGATCCCCTGTCTCTTGACCCATCTCTGCTGTCTCTATATGGACATCCTCTGTTGCTTCAATTCCCCCGAGACAGTCCCCCTACTCCTGATGTATTCCAGCTTCTCTCATCAAAACATACTTAGTATTCACCCACTCAAGGCATTCATCCCATCTAGTGACTTACCAGGCAGTCTACTAAATGGTAGGGAATTATAAGGAAGGCAGGCATTCCCTCCCTTCTCATTGAGACTAGAGTCTACCCAGAAGGTGACCCTTGTATAAATATCATAGTATTTGCTTGCGGTGGATTGAAAGAAAATAGAATTTTTGTCTTTCTTCTTTGGCAAAACTCACTGTTTGCCTCATGTAGGTGTGGTCATCTTTAGAAGAGAATGACTTAAGAGGAAAAATGTAAAAAGGAAATGAAGGAAGTTGGTCCCGGAAGGTAGAATGACTCCTGACCATGTGGCATTTTGGAAAAGACAAAACAGTGAAGACAGACAAAGGGTCAGTGGGTACGGACATGGAGGAGAATGGACAGGTGGAGGGCAGAGATTTTGAGATGGGGGTGCAATGATTCTGGATGATACAAATGAAGGTCATTTGGCATTTGACAATTCTCTCCAGACCCACAGAGTATAAAGAAATTGAACCCTAATAGAAACTGTGAACTCTGGGTGATGATGGTCTGTCAGTGTAAATCTACCAGTTATAACCAATGTACTGCTGTGGTGTACGATTAGGGAGGAAGTCAGTGTTAAGGACCAATGTATCACAAAGGTGTCGGAGACAGGATAAGGGTCAGTGTAACACGGTGAGGTGAGAAGCGGAGAGTCAGCAACCTATGACCAGCAGGGCGCAGGTAGCTCATTCCTCTAATCCTATTCAAGAAGCTAAGATCTGAGGATCACAGTTCAAAGCTAGCTCAGGCAGGAAAGCTCAAGAGATTCATATCTCTGGCGAACTAGCAAAGAGCCAGAAATGGAGCTGTGGCTCAAGTAGTTAAGAGCCAACTTTGAGCACCAAAGCTCAGGGAAAGCACTCAGGCCCTGAGTTCAAGCCTTAGGACCGGTGCTGAACACACACATACACACACACACACACACAAGAACAATTGTGCCTCTGTTGTGTGGTGATATGTTGGAGGGTGGATTAGAATTAGGAAGCCATGATATCTTTCTTTATGTCAGTTTCAGTAATGGGGTAAGTGCTCTGACACCACGAGGAAGTAATAAATGTTTCCCACCATGCTTGTTTCCTCAGATATTTTGTTATCATGATAAGAAAATTTTCCAAGAGAGTAAACCAGGTGGGACCCTAGAGGAATGTTCTGAATCTCAAGCATTAGCTTGAATGTATGATGCATTTTGCACCATCAAGAAGGAGGAAGGACTGGGTTGTGCTGGGCTAATTGCTTTCTACCAGAGTTCTTGGGAAGGCTCAGCACCAGCCAATATTTTCAGTAAATGTTTATTTCATGGTGTTCCTCAGATCTGAGGTAAAAAGGCCTATTTCTTGAATAAAAAGCTTTCTAGGGCAGCTTCATCTTTCTTTTGATTACCTTTTATATATGTTGTGTGTATGCTTCATTTCTTAAGGTTTTCTTTTTTTCACACTGCATCCTGACTTATCTTCAGGGTATAGAGTTTGAAGCTTTTAAATCAAACAGATGTTTTCTTTTTTACAGAAGGAATAATTTAGCTATTTTTATGCTAAGGATAAACTTTAACAGCTTTAATGGCTGAGAGAAGGGGAAAAGTAGAAGTTAAAAACAGTAACTTTCAAAATGGATGTTGAAAACACAAGGAGATTCTGAGTGTTGGAACTGTCGTCCTGGTTTTCCACTCTGGTGACCATGCAGGACATAGTCAGGTCTTTTTTCCCATTGGCCACTTGGCAATCTTGGTTATTTACCCTTAATTTCTGATGATCATCCCTTTCTCTTTGTGTAATTTTTCCAGAACTTGCACAGTAAACTTTATTTCACCGCCATCTGGGACAAACAGAGAGCGTTTATCTTGTTGACAAAGCATACTCATTTCTCATTTTAGATTAGGTGTTTAAACTAGAGAGTGTTTGAAGGAGAATCTGATGTGAGCTTGCTATCCAGCCACTTAACTGGACTCCAGCATGGCCAGTTTAAGTGGTGTATGAGTGGGCAGTCTAGAATAGCAGATGCCAAGAATACCAGGTAGGGTCAAAGGGTTCTTATCCCTGAGAGAGGCTGACAGTAAGTCACATTAGAGACATTAATTCCTTGCAGGTCTCAAATATCACATCCAGGACAAAGGCTTGTAAAGACCAGCTGGATGATGACCTAGCACGATCTAGTCATTGAAAATAATCTCCATCCTCCAGTGTTCTAAACCAACAATCAATAGTCATCCAGAACCTAATTAATGAATGAGCAAAGCAGCTAAGTAGAGGCAGTGATGACAATGGTGAGAAAGAGGAGGCAATAACACATGAAGAAATGGTCAACATCTCCAGCCATGAAGGGAATGAAATCAAACAACACTGAAATTCCATCTCATTCCAGTAAAAATGGCCACTACCAAGAATACAAACAACAAATGATGGCATGGATGTTGGGGAAAAGGAACCCTAATACACTGCTGGAGGGAAAGTAAATTGATGTGACCACTGTGGAAGGCAGTTGAGAGATTCCTCAGAAAAACTGAACATAGGGCCATGAGTTTGGGTGGTGGTAGAGCGTTTGCCTAGCATGCATGAAGATGCGGGTCGAATTCCTCAGTGTCACATACATAGAAAAAGCCAGAAGTGGTATTGTAGCTCAAGTGGTTGAGCTCTAGCCTTGAGAAAGACCAAGGACAGTGTTCAGGCCCTGAATACAAGCCCCATGAATGCCAAAAATATATATCTAAACTAAACTAAACTAAACTAAACTAAACATGGTACTCCTAGCCATGACATTCTTTTTTTCATACATTTTTTATTGTAATTAATAGAAGGGTTACATTATATTTGCCACATAGAAGGTGCATTAATTCACGTACATTGATAACTTTTCTCATGTCTTGGTCCCCATTTCCCTCCCCCCACCCCTACCCCTCATCTTGTTTTCCCCCCTTCCCTATCCAATTTCAAATAACCAAACACAAATATATCCAATATATCAGATAACAAAGTGAGATACTCTAACAATATGAGATAACCAAGGGACAGCAAAAGAGATGAGAGATAACATGGTACATTAAGGACAACAATCACTCATTATAGGGCTTTTGTTTCTATATCCTGGAGGTCTTTCATTTAGCATCATACTATATGGCCTTATGTATCTAGGTTTTGCTCTATTGCAAGTCTCTGCTAGGAGAGCCCAAGGTTTCTACTGATTATGACAAATGAGGGAAACCATTGAGCCTATGTTCCTTTGAATCTGGCTTACTTCACTTAATATGATTTTTTCTAAGTCTTTCCATTTCCTAACAAATGGGGCGATGTCATTCTTTCTGACAGCAGCATAGAATTCCATTGTGTACAAATACCACATCTTGTTGATCCACTCATCAACTGAGGGACATCTGGGTTGGTTCCATATCTTTGCTATGGTAAATAGTGCTACAATGAACATCACTGTGCTCGTGGATTTAGTAAGTCCTTGTTTCTGGACAATTGGGTAAATGCCAAGTAGTGGAATTGCTGGGTCATAGGGGAGTTTTATGTTTAGTCTTTTGAGGAACTGCCATACTGCTTTATAGTGGTTGAATGAGTTTGCACTCCCACCAACTGTGTAGTAGTGATCCCTCCTGGCCACATCCCCTCCAGCATCTGTTATTATTCGTTTTCCTGATCCTGGCCATTCTAACTGGAGTGAGGTGAAATCTTAGAGTTGTTTTGATTTGCATTTCTTTTATGACCAGAGATGTTGAGCATTTTTTCATGTGTCTATAGACCATTTTTGATTCTTCTTCAGAGAAGACTCTCCTTAAGTCTTTGGCCCATCTTTTAATGGGATGGTTGTTACTTTGGAGATTAGTTTTGGAGTGATTCAATTTTTTGAGCTGTTGATATATTTTAGATATGAGGCCTTTGTCCATTGTATGAAGATCTTCTTCCATTCTGTAGGTTTCCTAATTAATTTACTAGCTATGTCCTTTGCAATACAGAAGCTCTGCAGTTTAATGCAGTCCCACTTATCCAGCCTTTCTCTGATTTATTGTGATTCATGGTCCTTATTAAAAAAGTTTCGACCTGTGCCCAAGGAGGCCTACTGTATCTCCTATTCCTTCTTGTAAAGTTTTCAGTGTGTCAGCTTTTACCTCCAGGTCTTTGATCCATTTGGAGTTAATTCTAGTGCAGGGTGACAAAGAAGGATCCAACTTTAGTTTTCTGCAGGTGCTTAACCAGTTCTGCCAGCAGAAGAGGCTGTTTTTTTTTCATTTTATTTTTTTTGGCTCCCTTGTCAAAGATTAGGTTGCCATAGGTCTGTGGTTTAATATCTGGTCTTCAGTTCTATTCCATTGGTCTTCAGGACTGATCTTGTGCCAGCACCAAGCTGTTTTGATAATTATAACTCTGTAATAGAGTCTAAAGTTTGGTATTGAAATTCCTCCTGCGTTTTTCTTTCTGCTAAGAAGTGTTTTTGCTAAAGGGGTCTTTTATTATTCCATATGAAATTTTGGATTGCCTCTTCTATTTCTTTAAAGAATGATATTGGGATATTGATGGGTATTGTGTTGAATTTGTAGATAGCCCTTGGCAAGATTGTCATTTTCATGATGTTGATTCTTCCAATCCAGGAGCATGGGAGGTTTTTCCATTTCCTCAGCTCTGCTTTAATTTTTTTTCAGGGTTTTAAAGTTTTCATCAAAAAGATCCTTTACATTCTTAGTTAAGATAATTCCTAGGTACTTTATTTTCTTTGAGGCTATTGCAAAAGGAGTTGCTTTCCTGATTGTTGCCTCATTCCTCTCACTGTTGGCGTAGAGGAAGGCTGTTGATTTTTGAGGGTTAATTTTATACCCTGCTACCCTTCCAAAGTTTTGAATTAGCCATGACATTCTTGGGCATCTATCCAAAATATTTCAAGGCAAGATACAATAATAGCATTTGTATACCTATTTTCATTGATGTACTATTCACAGCAGCCAAGTTATTAAAATAGCTCATATGCCCTACAATGGATGAACAGACTTGTGTGTGTGAATGTGATAAATGAAGTCAGGCTCAGAGTGAGAAATATGCATGTTTTCTCTCATATGTGGAGGAAAGATCTTAATTATAAGTCTATATAAAAACATATACAGAGTCATCTGCACATATATTCAGATATATTAACTATGGTATGCACAGGGGAGGATTCTAATGGTGTTACACCTTGGAAGAACTAACTTACAGTTTAGCAATATGAATATCAGAAAGCTGGAACTTGTAGTTGGTGGTGGCTGGAGGTGGGAGGGTGGGGTGGTGAGATGCTGTCAAGAGGAGGTGAGTAGACAGACAAATGGAGAGAGAAAGGCTGGGTGAAATAGTCATAATCTTCAATGTACACATGTGAAAATAATATTCAGTGTACAAATTTGGAAATCTCTGGGTAACCTGAGGGGAGGGGTGAGGTTGGGAGAGATGGAAGGGCATGATAGCAGGGATGACATCACAGATCAAGATCACAGATGGTCAAGATCACTGACTGACCTGATCAGCGTCAACCCTGACCAAGTCCTCAGAAACTGATATGTTGAGTTGAAAAACCTTTGTACAACTACTTAAAGATGATTTTTAAAGGGCATGAAGAAGACCCAATTATTTCTCTCTAAGTGATCTTCTTTACCATGCTCCCTCCCTGCAAGAGCTAAAGAGAAGCATGAATTCTTAGGCCCAAAGACTGGCAGACTTATGTAAATATGATCCTACCTTCTTTCTCCTGCTACAAAGGCTTAGCCCTGGCTGGGCCTGTGCTCTTTTCTTTCTAACCCCAGACCCCTTTCAGCTGACAATCAGAGGTTCAAAAGGCTGACTTCTTGTTCCTAGTGTTCGTATACAGCTCTGGGTTTTCAGGATTGGATTAATAATGCATTAAAAGGGTGTGACTGATCTTCTGAATGTGTTTCCAAAAGTGAAATGTGCACTTACCATAATAAGTAGCATCTTCACTGCAGGATAAGGAAAGTCTCACAAGGTGAAAAATTTAGCAAGAATTTATTTTAGCAAAAGATTTCAAAAAGTAGGAAATAGAAACAGAGAAACATTTCCTGCAAATGGGATATATAAAGAAATGCTGGCATTGTTATGAGAGAAAGGGAACTGATTGATAGACAGACAGACAGACAGACAGACAGACCGAGATATCTATATTTTCTTATAATACATATGATGCATATTCATATGTTCATATATGTAGATATACTTGGAGATACATCTGCATATAGATAGATATATCTATAGATAGCTATATAAATAGATATCTACAGATATATAATATTAAATCATTAATTAAATACTTCTCAGGCAACCAGTTCTGCCATTATATAGTCTCTGAGGTCTATAACACTTCGAAATGTTTTAAAGAAGGTCCAAGTGATTTCTTGAAAAAAAAAATGGAATGATATATTATTTTTTGTTCCAAGTAGTAGTTTGGGTTGGATATTGAGCTTAGTTATGAGCCTTTCTTAGAGATTCTGGAATATTTGAACTTTGAGGCGCTAATTTTGTATTTTTATGATTAGGGCTGGGGTTCTGCCAGTCCTCACAGCATTGCATGTGTCTACCACAAGAGTGGAAATGAAGGTCTGTGGTGATCATGTGAAAGAAGCATTAACACTTGGGCGGGGAGTTGAGATGAAAGAGTCCACAGCATGATTGAGACACATGCATTGCAGGCAGGGGACAATGATAAATTAGAGCAGAGTCACGCAGGTTCTTTTATATTCTGTCTTGGATAAAGTTGGAAGTGGGAATTCGCTGAAGAAGCCATAGCTTTATTTAAATGTGTGGAGAGACAGAACCCTACAGGTTAAGAACCAAAATGATCCCAGGTTTCCTACATCCTCTACTAGCTACTTACCTTACACTGGTGTCTGGTCAAACATTCTGACAGGCTTCCAGCTCAGTAAATCTTTGGTCTTTACCAGCCCTGACACTAAGAATACTGTGAGCCAGTATCTGACACCAGCTTTGCTGGGGTGTGCTCTGGTGATGAATTTATAGAACGTATTAATATATGCCCCTTTTTTGGTTCTATATCTACAAAAGTTCATGGACCACCCCGTCAGGCAGAACATGTCAATCAGAGTAACTTGAATTCATGTTCTCAGACTATGAGTCACTCAGACTTGGCTTTGAATAAACTATTTTTCTTAGTCTGATTAAAGAAGTTGTTATTTTGTGTTGATAAAGGCAATGCAGAAGCTTTTTATAGCTCCATGATCTCTTTCATGAATGTGGAACTTGGCAACTTTCCTGGGCCTTGCAGAAAGGTGGTATGGAGAAAGTGAGGGATATGAATCTGACTGGAGCTGGGCAGTCAAGGATAGAAGGCATCTGGAATGAAGGTCTGTCACCAGATTCAGGGGAAGCTTGTAAAGTGTGAGCTAATGGTAGAATGAGGGCCTAGCATGTATGAAGTCCTGGGTTCAATTCCTCTGTACCACATATACAGAAAACACCAAAAGTGGTACAATGGCTCAAGTAGTAGAATGGTAGCCTTAAGAAACCTCGAGAACACTGCCCAGGCCCTCAGTTCAAGCCCCAGAACCGGCCAAAAACAACAACAAAAAGTAGAGACCCTTCATTTAAGACTGAGATCGCAGAATAAGAATTTCTGGACACAATGGTAAAAAAAATTGGCGGGTCCTTACTGAGTAAGTAAGCAAGCAGGCAAGCAGACATAAAGTAGAGAAATAGCCAAGCAGAAAGAAAGGGGGTACACTCTAACAGAGTGTGGATGCTCTGGAGGAGAGACAGAGCTCCGTGGCTGTAGGGGATATTTATATGGCAAAGGCAGGGGGTCTTAGGCAAAGGCAGTAGTGGTCCTAGTGTTACACTGAGTTTCTGGATGTTTGAGCATTCTTTCTAGGTAAGAATGCATCCTGCTGGGGCCGGGAGTTTGGCCTAGAGGTTAAAGTGCTTGCCTAGCATGCATGAAGACCCGGGTTCGATTCCTCAGTACCACATACATAGAAAAAAAAAAGCTGGAAGTGGTGCTGAGGCTCAAGTGGTAGAGCTCTAGCCTTGAGAAAGTCCAAGGACAGTGCTCAGGCCCTGAGCTCAAGCCCAGGACTGGCAAAAAAAAAAAAAAAAGAATGCATCCTGCCATAAACAGATGCTTATCCTTAAGATCATGAAGGCATCTAGTTTTCTCCATTTTGGGGGAAGCACCTTTCTTAGGAAGGCATACATCCTGTCAGGCAAATGTTAATTTGGGCAGTGAGAAATGCATCTCTCAGGAAAGAATGCATCCTGTTGTCTCTCTTGGAAACAAAGATAGTGCTTCTGTGATTTGAATGTCATGTTTCTCAGTTGCCTTCACCAGTCCTCATTTTCAATTTATCCCATGTCAGGCCTACATGGCAGGAATCAAAGAAAACGTATAAATTATCTTCCTGGTTCTCTTCTGAGTTGGCAGGTTCCCATTCTGCATGTGTGCTTAAACCAGATGCAAACGCAGAAGACAAGCTGGGTGAGGGTGGCTTGTGCCAATCATCCTCAAGAGGTGGAGTTCGGAGGATCATGTTCAAAGCCAGCCTGGGCAGTAAAGGCAGAGAGATTCTTATCTCCAATGAACCACCAGAAAATCAGAAGTGAAACTGTGGCTCAAAGTGGTAGAATGCTAGTGTTGAGCAAAATAGGTCAGGGAGAGAGCTCAGACCCAGAGTCCAAGCCCCATAATCGACCCCCGCCCCCCAAAATACATAAAAACAAATTCTGTGTCCTTCAGTGTCCTCTGTAGTCTGCCAATCTGCCTGTGTGGCACTTCCAGATTCCACATGTACTCTTGAAACTCTGAGTGCAGAGACACCCCAAAGCACAGAGCCTAGCAAGAGGCAGAAACTCACGCAATATGAGGCTCTGAAGAAAGGAGGGGTGACATTCTTTTTTCATATTATTCATCTATGTGTGTGTACTTCATTTGGAACATAAATTCGCTGGTCCAGATGTGGCCAACTTTCTCTCTCTGTCATAAAGCACAAGTACTCCTCCCCTACCCCCGCCTCAAATCTGGCTTATCCTGAGAGCCAGTGAAGGAGAGATGGCAGTTAATCTAGCTGTTTTGGCTTTTATTTTGACTGCAGAGGCAGAAGAGATGACTCATTCAGACAGCCACCTTGAAATCCTCACAGGAGATTAGCTTCATTCTTTTTCTCCAGTAACAATGCATTTTGAAATACGTCAGCTCTTTAGCTTTCTTTTTTTTTTTTTAGTTCCAATCTTACATCATGATACACTGCTCTCCCAGTCCCCATAGTACAGTGTCTTTGAGGCGGTAAGTTTTATGGAATGCCTTGGAATCAGTCAATTTGCAATTCGCACATTTGGAAAAGTTGCATTGTTCTTGGCAGTATATAATGACCCTCTCAAAGACAATTACCCTTTCTGCATAGATTCTTCCACATGATGTAGGTGCCCATCGTAAATCTGTACATTTTTATTATTCTACGTACAATATCAAGACTACTGTACTTGATTCAGAAATAGCTGTGATTTTGCTTTGTACCTAGATCTTGTGCTGTGATATGTTATAAGTAAAGGCTGGGAGTTTGGCCTAGTGGTAGAGTGCTTGCCTAGCAGGCACAAAGACCCGGGTTCTATTCCTCAGTGCCACATACACAGAAAAATCTAGGAATGGTGCTGTGGCTCAAGTGGTAGAGCTCTGGCCTTGAGAAAACCCAAGGACAATGCTCAGGCCCAGAGTTCAAGCCCCAGGACTAGCAAAAAAAAAAAAAGTTATAAGTAAGCAAACATGCTAGAATATGCCAGGTACTAGAGGTTGTAATCTTAGCTACTCAGGAGGCTGAGAACTGAGAATCTCACTTCAAAGCCAGCTTGGGAAGGACAGTCTGTAAGACTTTTTTTTTTCAAATGAATCATCAAAAAGCCAGAAGTGGAGCTATGTTTCAAAGTAGTAGAGTAACAGCTGTGAATGAAACAACTCATGTTCAAGCCCTGTACCCTATCCCTGCCACAAGAATATTTGAATGACATGTTAATTTAAATATTTATTTTCCTTCTTCCATTTGCCCTAATTATTAAGTCATATAAATGTTCTGTTTCTGTTTTTGTCTGGCCTGTGTTTTACTGTCTTTTGCAAATTAAAATTTCTTGATCACCTTCTTCAGTGATTGGGTCAGGCTTAACTTTTGTGCTCAGTCTTTGGCTTAGTATAAATTGTCACTTGTTTCCCTAGTTAAGGACAACTGATTTAAATCTTTTAAAAAACATAGCAACAGCTAGGTGCAGTGGCTCATGCCTGTAATCTTAGCTACTCAGGAGGCTGGGATATGAGGATCACGGTTCAAAGCCAGCCCGGTTCAAAGCCAGCCCAGTACTAAAGTCTGAGAATCATATCTCCAATTAACCACTAGAAAACTGGAAGTGGGGCTGTGGCTCAAGTGGTAGGGTAGTAGCCTTGAGCTGAAGAGCTCAGAGACAGTGCCCAGGCCCAGAGTTCAAGCCCCCATAACTAACAAAAAACAAACAAAACAACAACAAAACATAGCAACAACTGGGCCTGATGGCTCACATCTATAATCCTAAGTATTCAGGAGACTAAGATCTGAAGGTCAAAGTTTGAAGAGAGCTGGGGTATAAAAGCCCTTGAGACTCTTATTTTTAATAAATTAACTGAGCTGGAAGTGTAGCTCAAGTGGTAGAGTGATAGCTTTGAGTGGTAAAAACTAAGAGACAGTGCCTAGTCTCTAAGTTCAAGCCCTGTATCAGAGGGTAGGGGGACGAGAAAGGCAGAGAGAAAGGAAGGGAGGAAGATTGAGATGAAGCAATGAAGGGAAGGATGGAGGGAGGGAGGAAATGGGCTAGTGAGCAAGCAAGCAAGCTAGGGGTGAAGCAGGAGAAAGCACTATGAAGCAGATCACAAACACACACACACATACACACATACATACATGCAGGCGCGCACAATACTAGGCAGGACCATAAGGCAAGGTTATACTGAAAGTAACTTTGCCTGGGTCAGAAATAGTTCAAAATCAATCTGTATTTAAGAGGGAAGGATAGAGGTAGACCAGTGCCAGGGAATTACCATTTTTTTAAGTAGTTCCATTAATTCATTGAAATGGCTTTGCAACACTTCAGAAAGACAATAAAATATTTTTAATTTGCTTTATTAAACTGCAGAAGGTAGATTCCAATTCATCTAAGAACGTCTGTGGATTCTGTAAATCAGACTTGAAAGCTAAACCACTTGTGTGGGCCTGTCACCACATCTACCCCTCCCTATCTACCTGTCAGTCTGCAAGTCAGCCTCCAGCTCTAACCAACTACCAGATAGTTTTATTTGGGGCTACTCTGATGGATTTCTTAAGGCCTGGCCTGGCACAAGCTACCACTTCCTGGTTCTTCTCAACAGACTCCCTCTTACCTTGCTGGCTCCCTATTTCTCTGGCAATAACAATGTACTGGAAATGAATGATGCAAAGAATAGAATTTCAAAGCCAGATGTGATGAGTCATGTCTTTAGTCCTAGCTACTCAGGAGACTCAGACCTGAGGATCATGGTTCAAAGGCAGCCCTGTCAGAAAAGTCCATGAGACTATCTTGAATGAATAACTAAAATTTGCCACAGATGGCTCAAGTGATAAAGCACTTGCATTGAGCAAAAGATGCTCAAGAACAATATTCAGACCCTAAATTGAAGCCCTGGGACGAGGGAAGGGAGGGAGGGAGGGGAAGAAAGGGAGAGAGGGAGAGAAGAAGGGGGGGAGGGAAAGAAGGAGAGAGGGAGAGAGGGGGAGAGAGCGAATTTCAGACTAAAAATGATGGATCTGAGCTCAAAACCTAGCCCTGTGGCCTTCATAAAGTTAGTAGTTGTTGAATAGTTAGTTGACGTAGAGGATTCTGGAAGATTTCTCCTGAATTACAAGGGTTGTAATCCTCTGACAGAATCGATTGTCTGGCATGTTGCATGTATTCAATAAATATTGTAAAGTGCATTTGGAAGAGAATTGTTCTTTTCCATTCTGTAAAAGGAAACCCGCCAAGGACAGTGGCCGATATATCTAACCGATTTTATAAGAATAATTGAAGGCAAGGATTTGAGAATTTGGGATAGAACAGATGTGAATGTTTACCTATATAAATAATATGTGTATATATATAATACACATAATATGTATATGTGTGATGTGTGATATGTGATATATACCAAATACATCTAACTCTTGGCCCAAACACAAAAGCACTTGCATTTACGAATATATTGTACATAACTCCTTTAAAGGATAATTGCCATTATCCTCAATTAAATACCGAAAAGCTGGAGGTATGATTCACATAGTAAAGCATCAGCCTTGAGCAAAATAAAAAAAAATGTCAAGGCTCTGAGTTCAAATCCCAGTTCTGGCATATATGGTGGGGGGGGGCAAGGTTTGATCTTCTTATTTCAAACACTGAAAATGTAACTGAAATGAAATACCTGTCTGAGCTCTGAGAAGAGGACAGTCACACCTAGAAACAGTGTTCCAGCCATTCTATGCTGTTGAATGAATTATTTTGGGGGGCTCTCTGAGCCTTGAGGCTGTTTTCCCAGGTCCTTGATTCTCTTCTGATTTCTCAGTTCTTCCTCTTTGTAATCTCTTATTGGATATTGAATTTTTATAATCATTTTTGTAATGGATGTTCTTTTATGCTTTTGGTTTTTGGTTGACTAGCTTGATAAACATGGCAATATA
Source organism: Megascapheus bottae (assembly GCF_031878675.1). Classification (NCBI taxonomy): domain Eukaryota; kingdom Metazoa; phylum Chordata; class Mammalia; order Rodentia; family Geomyidae; genus Megascapheus; species Megascapheus bottae. Next base: position 11,983,688 of record NC_143539.1, read on the forward strand.
TCAACAAACATATATAAAAGTGTGCTAATTTACATGTTCATAAACGTGAAAATTTATTCTCATGTCGTTGTGTAATCAGGGTGGCTGCTCTGATTCCTGCTTCTCCTTTGGGAGTTCTAGTAACACACTCTAGAACTTTTCTCTGCTCTCCTCTCCTATTATCTATGTGTCTTCTATAAGATTATTGGGATTTGTTTTATTTGGAATTATTTTATTTGAAATTTTTGCTTTTAAAAACTAATTCTTAAGCCAGGAGTATGGCCTAGTGGTAGAGTGCTTGCCTAGCATGCATGAAGACCTGGGCTTGATTCCTCAGTACCACATACATAGAAAAAGCTGAAAGTGATGCTGTGGTTCAAGTGGTAGAGCTCTATACCTGACAAAGCCCAAGGACAGTGTTCAGGTCCTGAGTTCAAGCACCAGGACTGGGAACAACTACAAAAAAAACCCAAACTAATTCCTCTCCCAGGCACCAGTGGCCTCACACCTGTAATACGAGCTACTAGGCTAAGATCTGAGGGTCCTGGTTCAAAGCCAATCTGTGCAGGAAAGCATGAGAGACTATCTTCAATTAACCAAGAAAAAATGGAATTGCAAGTATGTAACTCAAGTGGTAGAACACAAATCTGAGGGAAAAAGCCAATCCAGAGTGTCAAACCCTGAGTTCAAGGTAGCAGAACACACATGCCCATGAATGCACACACATGCATGTGCACAGACATGTGTACACACACATGCGCACACCACAAGGATAAATCATTTGCTCAAGGTCCAATATGAAAGAGAGGAGAATGAGACTCAAGTTTAGATAATCTGATCTAAAACATGTAAGAATTATTTCAACACACTTCTTCATGAAGAAGCAATAAACACAAATTTCATTGGGTAGGCATCCTTTTGCTGGGGCTTTAAAAGCGGAAAGGGATGTGGAGTCCGACTTTTGAAAATTAAAGAGGAAATTTAGAGCAAAGAAAATTCCTTGAAGATCTAAAACACAGAGGCAAGAGGGAAGAGAAAAGGAGTTTAAATCATTCTCTCATAAAGTTAACAGTTTGCAGTTTTCATAAGGTCACAGATTTGGTCCCCTCTGAATATTAAATCATTACAATAAAGAACACACAGCGGGTGCAGTGGCTCAACCCTGTCATCCTAGCTACTCAGGAGGTTGAGAAGAGGATCACAGTTCAAAGCCAGCTGGACACTAAAGTCTGTTGAGACTCTTATCTCCAATTAACCTCTAGAAAACCGGAAGTGGGGCTGTGGCTCAAGGGGTAGGGCAGTAGCCTTGAGCTGAAGAGCTCAGGGACAGAGCACAAGCCCAGGGTTCAAGCCCCACAACTGACAAAAAAAGGATATGCATAAACTCCTGTATTTGTCAACCCATTTACCAATTTATCCAACTATTGATGTTTTCATTTATTCCTATAATCAAGATTTATTTTAAACATCGTGATGAAAACATTGTGCTAAGTGCTATTTAATCCCTTTTCCATATTACTAAACCCATGCCTTGTATGTAAAAAGAGAAGATGTAACAGGTCCCTGGCTCAGTAAGGCATTTTTCTTTCAGATTATTCTTACTTTTTTGAACTGAAAGTGAAATAATTATTTTTTAAAAAGCTCAAAGAATAACAATAGTAATAAGAACATAAACATGAAGGGTAATGATAACACTAATAAAAACTCAAAGGGTAATTATAATACTAAAACAGAGATATATACTGACCTAATTTTACACAGCTTTATGGGTAGCTAATGGCCTTGATTTTTCTCCCTTTCATTTAGGATTTCTTTCCAGAAGTCTCACATTTCTGCTTTTCTTCTTAGTAAAAAAAATATTCAAGAAATCACATGAGTGAAGAATTTTACAAAACAAAATAGAACAATATAGAGCTGGAGAGTTGCAAACAATGACCCTCAACATGGAATAAAGAAGCATCTCTTCAAAGGCCACCAGCGCGGTGCTCAAATTTCTTTGCCCAGTTTGCATCTAGTCCATCTATCATTTTGAAATCCCTCAAGCTAGAAATGAACTTGGAAAGTACCTGTGGCTCACACTTGCAGACCTACATATTTAGGGCGCTGACATTGTGGTTCAAAGACAGCCTAGGAAGGAAAGTCAATAAGACTCTTATCTCCAGTTAACAACCCAAAATCTTGAAATGGAGGTATGGCCCTCCTGGAGAAAACTAGCCTTGAGTGAAAAAGGTAAGGGACACCATGCTATCCCTAAGTATGAGTTCCAATAATGGCACACACGTACACACAAATGAAAGCTAATAAATATAACTAAGGGACCGGGAGCACAGCCTAGTGGTAGAGTGCTTTCCTAGCATGCACAAAGCCCTGGATTCAGAAAAAGCCAGAAGTGGTGCTGTGGCTCAAATGGTAGAATGTTAGCTTTGAGAAAGCCCAAGGACAGTGTGGAGGCCCTGAATTCAAGCCCCAGGACTGGCAAATACATATATACAACTAAGTAAATATCTGTATCTATATACACACATACATACAACTAATATCTGTATCTATATCTAAACATCTATCTACCTATCATCTATCCAATCTATTTATACCTATGTGCCTATCATCCCTCCATCTATCATATATATCTATCAATCATATCTATTGTCTATGTATCTATCTTTTAATCTATCATTTACCTACCTACCTACCATTTGGGCAAACAAAAGAGCTCTGAGAAGCTGCACCTTTTCCTAGTTTGGTGCAATTTAGGGACAGTTCTTTCTGGAGCCATGGGTTCAAGTTTAACCAAGATAGAATTACCAATAAGGTTTAGTTGAGGAGAAGAAACCCAGTTAGCAGGAATCTAGGAGAGAGACCCCTCTCTGAGGAAGGAGAGATTAAGGCCGAAAGCTCAGGAGGGATCTCCTTCCAGGCTATGTGATGTGAAAACAGAACAAGTTCCTTCAGTTTGACCAACATTCCTTTGGAAAGAACCAATAATATATATATATATATATATATATATATATATATATATATATATATATATTTTAGTTGTTGTTGCTTTAGTACCATACCAGTACTGGGACTTGAACTCAGGGTCTGGACGCTGCCTCTAAACTTTATTGTTCAAGGTTGGTAGTCTGTCGCTTGAGCCATATTTCCACTTCCAGCTTTGGGGTGTTTAATTGAAGATGAAAGTCTCATTGACTTTCCTGCTCAGGCTGCTTTGAAGAGTCTCAGCTCTCAGCTTCCTAAGTAGTTAGTATAAACATATGAACCCCCAGTGCCTTTGTACTTTCAGTTTGAAGTATTATCAGAGTTCCCAGATGTGCATGAGTCAAATGAGAGGGGATGGCCTAGACACAAGAAGAGCTTGCCCCTGTGCTGAGCACCTGCAAAACTAGATAATGGGTGAGAGAGTAAGAGCAATGGTAGCCATGTTGGGACTGGAATAGGCCATTGACAGCAGGCATTCTGAAGGCTGTCACTGTGAGCATGAGGCTCACCATGGCTTGAGGAAGAAATGGGGTCAGGCTGGGCTTTGGTGGTTCATGCCTGTAATCCTAGCTACTGAGGAGGCTAAGGTCTGAGGATTGTGGCTCCAAGACAGCCTGGGCAGAAAAGTCCCTGAGACTCTTCTCTGCAATGAACCAGCAAAATGTCAGAAGTGGAGCTGTGGGTCAAGGGTAGAATACTTTAGCAAAAAAAAAAAAAAAAGCTCAGGAAAAGCACCTAGGCACTGAGTTCAAGGCCTAGGGCTAGCACAAAGGAGGGAAGTGGGGAAGAAGGAAGAAAGGACACAAGGGAGAGAAAAGGAAATAAAGATGAGAGAGAGAGGGGGGCAGGGGGAGGGGGAGGGGGAGGGGGAGGGAGCATCGTTGTGCTACTGGATTTAGTATGTCCTTGTCTCTGGACTTTTGGGTAAATGCCAAGTAGTGGAATTGCTGGGTCATAGGGGAGTCTTTTGAGGAACTGCCATACTGCTTTCAAAAGTGGGCGAATGAGTTTACACTCCCACCAACAGTGTAGTAGTGATCCCTCTTGGCCACATCCCCTCCAGCATCTGGTTTTATTAGATTTCTTGATTATGGCTATTCTAACTGGAGTGAGGTGGAATCTTGAAGTTCTTTTGATTCACATTTCTTTTATGGCCAGAGATATGGAACATTTCTTCATGTGTCTGTAAGCCATTTTTATTTTCTCTTCTGAGAAGTCTCTCTTTCAGTCTTTAGCCCATTTTTTAATGGGATGGTTGTTTCTTTGAAGATTTTTTTGAGAGATTCCATTTTTTAGCTGTGGATATATTTTAGATATGAGGCCCTTGTCTGTTGTATGGCTAGTGAAGATCTTCTCCCACTCTGTGGGTTTTCTATTTAACTTGCTAGCTATGTCCTTTGCCATACAGAAGCTCTGCAGTTTAATGCAGTCCCATTTGTCTAAACTTTAATATTTTGTGTTTCTGGGTCTTCAAGAAAGTTTTGACCTGTGCCAAGGAGATCTTGTGTATTTCCTATTCCTTCTTGTAAATTTTCAGGGTATCTGATTTTACCACAAGGTCTTTGATCCATTTGGGGTTAGTTATCCTGGTGCAGGGTGACATAGAAGGATCCACCTTTATTTTCTGTAGTTGCTTAATCAGTTCTGCCAGCACCATTTGTTGAAGAGGCTGTTTTTTTTCCATTCTGGTTTTTTTTTTTTTGGCTCCCTTATCAAAGATTAGGTGGCCATAATTCTGTGGGTTGATTTCTAAGTCTTCAATTCTATTCCATTGGTCCTCAGGCCTGTTCTTGTGCCAGTACCAAGCTGTTTTACTGTAGCTCTGTGTTGTTCTTTCTGCTAAGGAGTGTTTTTGCTATATGGGTTCTTTTTTTATTCCATATGAAATTAATTTTTTTGGCAGTTTTGGGGCTTGAATTCAGAGCCTGGGCAGTGTCTTTGGACACATTTTGCTCAAGGCTAGAGCTTTGCCACTTGAGCCACAGCACCACTTCCAAAAACCCAGGGCTTTGAGTATGTGAAGTGAGCACTAGTTTATGCTCCTGGCCCTGGATTTAAGTTCTAATGAGTCACCATTCTCTAATTTCTGCTGGGAATTTTCAACCTAACTTGCTTCAATTGGTTTAGTGTAAACTTAATATGAAATGGTCAGGGCCAGGAGTGTAGCCTAGTGGTAGAGTGCTTGCCTAGCATTCACTAAGCCCTGGGTTCAATTCCTTGGTACCACACACTCAGAAAAAGCAGGAAGTGGTGCTGTGTGACAGAGCACTAGCCTTGAGCAAAAAGTGTCCAAGGACACTATCCAGGACCTGAGCTCAAGCCCCAAGACTGGCAAAAATAACAACAACAACAACAACAAAAATGGTCAGCAATTCACTACAAGTACGGGAAAGAATAAGGCCTTTCCAAACTGCTGCCATCACGCTTCCTGACACCCTGACACTCAATCAGCACACACATGTAGGCAGCTAGATGGAGCATCACTGAGACTAATTCTCAACCCTGACGTCCATTTCCGCTTTCCTAGAATTTTGATTTGAGATAGACAGCTGAGGCCTTTGTTACCAGAGAGAGTCTGCTGCTTGTTTCCTCTGCAGACGCTGTGGGCTAAGGTACGGGAGAAGCAATGCCACCTTATCTATAATGAGGACAGGCTGTCAAGTGACCAAGGCCTAATGAGCTAATTCACTGGAACACATAAGGCTTCTCATTGTTGAAGCCCTGGTGGTGCTTGGCTTCAGTATTGTGGAGTGTGATTATGATATTGTGTGTGTGTGTGTGTGTGTGTGTGTGTGTGTGTGTGTGTGCGCGCGCGCGCGCGCGCGCGCGCATACACATGTGCATAGTAGGGCTTGATCTCAGGTCCTAGTCTATTACCTTTTTTACTCAAAGCTGACACTCTACTGCTTGTACCACCCTTCCATTTCTGGTCTTTTGCTGGTAAATGGGAAAGAAGAGTATTACAATTTTCTGTCCAGGCTGGTGGTCCTCACAGTAGCGAGGATTGCAGGCAGGAGCCACGGGTGCCTGGCTCAGTCCTGTGGTTCATGAGCCTGATTACAAACTTGATTGGACTAAAGAGAACCCTAGAAGATCTGGAGGTACATGTCTGAGGGTGACTATGTGGGCATTTCCAGAGGGGAGGCACTCACAGAGGAAGACCTGCCCTCAATGTAGGTAGCACCATTCTGTAGATTGCAACCCAGCTAAAACAGAAGGGAACAGGAGAAAGCCAGGCATAACACAGGCATTCATTCTCTCCACCCTTCCCTTCCTTTCCCTGCTTCCTGTTAGCAGAGATGTGTTAGTCTGCTCTACAATGATGGACCAAAAAAAAATTACAACCAAAAATAATGCCTCCCTTATGCTGAATATTTCCTCATGTTCTGTCACAGCAACACACAATGTAAACTGAATGTCACTCTTCCAATGGGCTAATCAGTAAGAAGAGACTTGAAGACTGCTGTCTCTTACCTGAACAACTATAGAAAGTTGTATGTATTTGGGGTGGGTATTTGGGCTTGAATTCAGAGTCTCATACCCTTGTCTGACTTATTATTATGACTATTTTGCTTAAGCCTAACATTCTATTACTTAAGCCATACCTCCGCCTGGGCTGGCTTGAATCTGCAGCTCTCACTTCCTGAGTAGCCAGGATGGTAGGCTTGAGCACCTGCACGTAGCTACAACTGTGTTTTAATCTCCTGTTTTCTGGTTCTTGCAAGTCACAGTACTTGGTATAGTAGCTGAGTCAATGTTAACTGAGTAAATAATTAACGTGCTAAATAGCTCCATCCTTGATTAGTTCATTTAGAAGTATAAATATTTCCCCCAAGTCTTTTCATTACCAGCTTTAAAGTGGGTGAGGATTTTATGGAAAGAGAGAGGGAGAGAGAGAGAGAGATTTAGAGATAGATAGGTATAAAGTTTTTAGAGCTGGTAAAGATTGTCACACTCACAAATGAAAAGTCATTCTCCTAAAAGAATAATTGGAGAGCTAGGCTGTAATTGCTACATTATTTTTACACCCATTTAAAACCCACTATGAATCATCTTGTAGCTGCTGTGGCAGGAAAGGGACAGATGGAGGAGAAATGTCAGCCCTCAGCTGTCTTGTCTCAGCCCAGAAGTGACATGAAGGCTTTCCAGTCATATTCATGGAGCTCAGACTGGAAATGTGGCTTCAAGCCAGCGACCAAGGTGTTGAGATGGCAATGGACACATTGTCAGGTTTGATGAAAACAGTGGATTCTACAGGAGACTACATCATCAAGACTCAAAGGGGTTTTTTGGTATTGTTTAGTCTGTTTAGTCTGTTTAGTCTTAGGGCTTAAACCTCAGACCTGGGTTCTGCTCCTCAGCTTTTTTGTTCAAGGTTAGTAGCGCTCTACCACTTTGAGACAAAACAGCACCACTTCTGGTTTTCTGGTGATTAGAGAGAAGAGTCTCGCGTGCTTTCCTGCCCTGACTGACTTTTTATATTTATTAAGAAGAACATCATTTCCTTGTCTCCTCACCCATTTCTCCTACCACACTACAATACGTAAGCACCTAACACTCAGAAATTAAACATCCCCAGTGAAGCTCTTCTACAGCTATGTGCAAAGCTAGAAGATGACAGTCGAGCAGAATTGAGTACAGCTTTTTTTTTTTCCCTAAATGCTGGTCCTGTTCTCATTTATCCCTTCTTCAAGCTCCAGATATGGCATCTAATTCTCACAAACCACACTATATTCCCCACTGTCTGACCTGGCGATTCCTTTCTCTCTTACTGTTTTGAGCCCTTGGAATTTTATGCCAATTAATCTTTTTCTTGGACCCCAGCTGGTCAAAACTTGATAGTTTATATACAACATCCCTATCTTGCCTGAGCTTGCATTCCTCTGCATAGTACCCAGAGAATCTCAAGGTTCCAAATTCACTATAGATCCTAGAGACCACAGCAAGCTTTCAGTAAGAGTTAAAACATGCACTGCCATTACCAAACAAATGGTCTTGCAATACACAGGAGGAATTGAGCATTTCTAAAGAATGTTCTGTGGGTGGTCTATTACAGAATGGTAGGCATTGTTCCCCCATTGCCAAGGCTAAGGTGTCAGATTTAGAGAAAGAAAGGGGACCCATTAGGTGGATAAGGATACAATGTGGCTGACATTAGAATGGACACTAACATGCCTTATTATGGTGTTTTTTATTCTGGTAGTGCCTTGGGCTTTCATTCAAAAGCTTCTTCCCAGGATGCTAGGGGGTTCTACTCAAATGCTTTTTCTTTTAGTAATACCATGGGTTACCTTGCACATGCCTCTTCTTCCCATAACGCTGAGGGTTCCCACTCAAATGCTGCTTTCTCCCCAAAAGCCAGGAGTACCTGCTTAACCAATGAAAAGAGCCAGGGCAATGGCATTCACATGCCATCACCAATCAGCACAAAGTCCAGGGGAGGAGACATGGAAGGAGCCCCTTACCAGAAAAGCTGCTCTGAGGGGATTCCACTGAATTTCTTTGTAGCCCTTCTCCTAATAGAGAGTCTCCATACTTTTGTGCTGCTCTTTCACTTTCAAATAAACTTACTCCATTTAACCTTAAACATATTACTGTCTTTTAATATTTTTTTTTGTAGGTCATGGGCCTTGAACTCTGGGCCTGGGTATTTTTCCTGAGCTCTTTAGCTCAATGCCACAACGCCACTTCCTATTTTCTAGTGGCTAATTGGAGATGAGTCTCTTTCAGTTCTTTAGTACCCCTGATAGCTTTGAACTGCAAATCTCAGATCTCAGCCGCCTGAGTAGCTAGGATCACAGGGATGAGCCACCATGCCAGCTGTCTTCTAATTCTTTAATGAGCAAGCAAAATAAATAAATTTACCTCATGCCCTAGAAGGCATGAATGCCACACAACAAAAAAGGATGCTGCTTCTTTGTGCATATAATGATTCTGATTCAAATGGAAACTGATGGGTAAAACAAATGTAGCTTTTCATTGTCTATTAATAGGAAAGGCACAGGCTAACAAGGTCTCCGAATAAACCTAGTAAACACAGGTGTTAAATTCTAGCTATTATTCTGCTTTTGTAATGGGCAGTATAGAAAAATACTAATCATGGATAATCCTTTAAGGTAATTTGGGGATGTGGCTTTTGAAATGATTATCAGATGTAGAAACAAACTCATCCAATTTGAATGTTCACTTTTTTACTGTTTTCATCCTTCTGCCCATAATGTATGGGGTGTGTGTGTGTGTGTGTGTGTGTGTGTGTGTGTGTGTGTGTGTGTGTTGATATTGGGGCTTGAACTCTGTGCCTAGCCTCTGTCCCAGAGCTTCTTTTGCTCAAGGGTAGCATTCTACCACAGTTCCACTTGCGACTTTTTCTGAGTCGCTTACTGGAGGTAAGAGTCTCATGGACTTTCCTGCCAAGACTGGCTGTGAAACATGGTCCTCAAATATCAGCCTATCCTGTAGCTAAGATTACAGGCTTTAGCGACCAGTCCCCAGCTGCCTTTTAATTCTTTAGTGAGCAGATGAAACAAATCTGTAGACCCAGAAAGCATCAGGAAGGGAACTGAAAAATCTCCTCTAGTCCCGAGAAAAAAAGGGGACTATATGACTTGGAAATAATGCTAAGTGAGAGGCAGAGACCCACATTAATCCTCAAGTAGAACTTTCAAAAAACCAGTTTCCCTCTGCCTGACCTCCAGGCCAACATCACAAAGGAACCCAGCTGAGAGAGTCCAGCAGCTGCAGGGTAAAAGAACAGCTGTGATTAACAGGGTGTAGAGTGTTGGTAGAGCATGTAAAGTCTCTAGTACCTCAGTGGTGATAGCCACGGCCCATATCATTTTCTAGGGAGTAAATAGATAAAAGCCACTTGTTCCCCAGTGAAGAGGAGAAAGCCCCTTACCTAACAACCTCAAAAGAAACTTCCAACTCCCGACATTATTAACCCTGAGCCAGCAAACACCTGACACAGAGCCAAGGCAAGGCTGCCATCTGGGGGCAGAAGAAACAGGAGTTCTTGTTTTCTTGGATGGATACAGTTGCAAGTCTAACAGAGGAATTGATGGATGATTGACAGATTATAATTGACAGAAACCCCAGAAACTGCAGGACTGAATCTACCACCCCCTTTTTGAAGGCTCTTTGTTTATCAAAAAGAGAGCAAAGAGTTTCTTTTGAACTGACAATCTTTTCTCAGCCTCTCCAGTGCTGTGATTACAGGCATGTAACACCATGTCCTTATGTCTTCTTTCTGTAGTGTAGAAAATACTCGATTTGTTAATGGGGTAACTTACAAAACAGCGGATACATTGAAAGCCATAAAACTGTACACACAAAAATATTAACTGAGACATGGTCTCATTTGCAGCATTCATGCCTATAATAGACCAGCCATATTTGGGTTCCTAAACCACCCAGTAATAGAGTCACCAGCACTCAGTGAATGGAGCTAGGAGTCAGTTTAATAGCAGCGCAGTGATTCCTCTCCACCTTTGGGCAGATGGAGAAGAGCTGCAGCCTTCCCTGGGGCTGAGCTTTTAAAGGAGAGCACCACACGCAGGTGGTCAAGCAGCTTAAGCATATTTACAAAATAAAACCAACAGAATTAGACAGTTAATCCTGACATGTTACTATATACCCAACTCCTTCTTTGTATGTAATCAAATCTTTGGTAGCTGTAAGACAATAGGCCAGGTGAAAGCCATAGTAATTCAAGGCTTCCAAGGAAAGACGCATGCCAATTGTCATTCTCCTGTCTCCTTTTTTCTCTGTCCTGCCTCATTAAAGAAAAAAAAAATGACTCTGGTTCTTTCATTGTTGGGTTAGTGGGTGAAGATTCTTATCTTCTGTAACTTCTTCCAGCTGACACAGGGGCCTTGATCCTCCCTAGCCAGAAGCTGCTAGCTTTACCCTATTTTTGCTAATCATTGCTTTAACACTTTACACTTCAGCAGCTTTTATTTTCATTTGAAGCCTTGAAGCACTAGACATAGCCCATGGCCTTGGGGTCACCTATTTTAAAATAAGCATTTTTTTTTCCAGTCCCAGTTTAACTCTTAGAGAACTTTTGAATTCAAATAATAATTTTTTGGTAATGCAAGAATTTTAAGCACCATCACTGTTCCCAGAATTCCAGACTAGCACATGTTCTTTTTTTTTTTAAAGAAATACATTCAATTATGAAATAGTATTGAGAACAAATTACATCACACAGATAAACTTTTAACCATCTTTGAAACCTTTTTTAATCCTCTTTCTAAAGTTTCCTAAGGGGCAATGCTTAGAAATATCAATCATCATCCACATCAGATTTCCAGTGTCAGTCTGCAGGAAGGAGTATGAAGTTGGTAGATTTGGCTCATCTAACTAGATTTAGATGAACCGTCTTCATACCAGCTTATTCTCTTCTACCATGTGTGGATTCTTCCTAAGACCTGCCCCATCATATGTGGACTTCTAGGCCTATCCCTTCCTCTTAATATTCAAGCAGTTTTAGACAGAACAGACTAAGTTTCTGATACTAATAGACCATCACATTTTAATTTCTAATACTTGAAGGACTGACCCCCACCCTGTTTTCTCAGCTGCATACAGACACCAGGCAAGCCACCAAAGCAAGTGCAGACTTGCTTGATGTCAGCTGGGCAACCTATCCAAGCCTAGCCGTAAGCATTCCATCACCGGCTCAGCAGAAAAGCTCTTCATGTCCCTTTACCTCCTTATTTAGACCTTATAGAAACCCAACTCTTGCTTTTAGTTTGGACGCCCAGTCTCCAAGCCTGAGAGAAGGCTGTGTCCCTTATTGCTCTATCTCACTAAGCCCTCACCTATGGAAGATTAAGTCCGGTCTGTCTCCTTTCTCCTTCATTTTCCTAATAATACTTGACCCCAGATTTTAGCCAAAGGAAATAAATCCCAGATTCTCTAATGATTTTTTCTTAAGCGGGGATAACCTGATTACAGTGTAAACAGCTTTATGCCTTGAAATACCAGATCTTTTTGCAAATCAAAAGAATCTTAAAAAGCCTTCTTTTCCTTTCCTTGGTCAGTCCTGAGACTTGAACTTGTCTGAGCACCGTCCTTGGGCTTTCTCAAGGCTCAAGCTCTCCCACTTGAGCGATAGCACCACTACTGGCTCTTTCTATGTATATGGTACCAAGGAATTGAACCCAGGTCTTCATGCATGCTAGGCAAGCACAACCACTAGGCCAAACCACTGCCCCCCCAAAGGCCTTTTAAGCACTAAAACATGATTTGGGGTGGAGCTTAAACTCAGTCACTCATTTACGTTTGAATGTCAAGCTCATTTGATTTTTTTTCCTGGAGATTTAGCAACATGAGTCACAAATACTGGCCTGTTGTCAGGTCCAAATACCTGTGGGAGACCAAACCTAGGCACTATCTTCTGTGAAAACTTCTTAACATCCCGAAAGTCTCTATCTTAATTGGGTAAGCCTCCAATCAACCCGAGAAAGTATCTACAAAGATAAACAAATACATATATCCATACTTCCCTAGCTCTACCTCAGTGAAATCTAATTGCCAAAACTCTCCAGGCAAAAGTTAGCTCTTACTCCTTCTGGAACAGAGGTTGTCTTGCTATCTACTCACTGGCAGCTGACACACCTAGAATAGTATGCACAAGATTTTTCAGGTGGGGAATAAAGTAGGTTCATGACAAATGGTAAAGCTTCATTTCCCCCAATCTGGGTGTTTTGGTGTGCTTGTAGCATAAGTTGTTTTCCTAACGCACGAGAAATTAAAATTCTTTGGTCTTCCAATGTCTTCAATCTGAAGGCAAAGTATTTAGAAGCATTTGTTCCTCCTATAGGTCCTCATCTGAGGAAGTAGGCTTTTAGGGAGTTCTGGAAGAGGGGTCACGACTAAAATATCCATAGGCTTTATTTCTCTTTTTGCTGCCAGCCTGGCCGTTTTGTCAGTAGCCCTGTTTCCCTTTTCCTCCAGGGAATCATTCCTTTTGTGGCCTTGGCAATGTATAACAGCCACCTTCTGGGGAAGCCAGACTATGTCCAACACTGTCAAGATCTCTTCCACATTGTTTATCTGCTGAGGTTAATCAGCTTCTTTCTTTGTATAATACCTCATGGACATGAGCTATGGCAAAAGCATATCTGCTATCTGTGAAGAAGTGTAGTCTTTCCTTTTGTTTACCTTTCAAGCTTTAGGGCAATCAGTTCTGCTTTCTGAGCAGATGTGCCTCTATTTAGGGCCTGAAATCAGTTCTCAAGGGACCCAAGCCCTGAGCCAGCACCCCTTTAACTATTCCCCTTTGCTCAGAAATAGAATCTGGAAAGGCTTTTGCAAATTGAGAAGGGCCAAGGCTGGTGCCAATATCAGGGTCTGCTTTCATAAGTCAAAGGCCTGTGGTTGCTCCCCCCCAGTTTAGTAGAGTTGAACACAAAGGCTTAGCTACTTGAGCAAGTTCTGGTCAAAGAGGGAGGTTATTGTTAGAATGGCTTCAATTCTTCTCCTTCTGGACAGGGTTCACTGTCCCTCCTTCAACTAGTAGCTCGGGTAAGTAGCCTAGAACATAAAACTGTGCTTTCTTAGCTGATGCTTAAAAGCTTGAGCATTTGAGCTACAAAGTAAGTCTCAGTCATATAGGAGGAGACTAAAGGAATGCTAGGATATGGAAACAAGAGCTTTATATTGTGTGATTGTTGTTCTTAATGTACTATGTAATTTCCCTTCTTTTTTGCCCGCAGCAATAGAGTCACCAGCACTCAGTGAACGGAGCTAAGAGTCAGTTTAATAGCAGTGCAGCAGCTACTCTCCACCTTCAGGCTGATAGAGAGCAGCCCCAACCTTCCCTGGGGCTGAGCTTTTAAAGGAGAGCACCACACACAGGTAGTCCTGTTTACCAGGAAAACATCACACTCAGGTGGTTATAGGAAAACACCACACAGCTGATCAAGAAGTTTAAGCATTTTTACAAAACCTACAAAACCGAAAAACAGAATTAGATAGCTAATCCTGACAGTTTACTACAATGCCCATGTATTTGTGGACTTCCTAACTAAGCCATCTATTCTTCCAAGGAATATTTATCCTGTCATTTTGAGGGTGATGCATTTCCTGGCTATATAAATATCTTTAAGAAAACATCCACAGCTCGGTACTGATGGCTCACACCTGTCATCTTGGCTACTCAGGAGAGTAAGATCTGAGGATCACAGTTCAAAACCAGCATGAGCAGGAACGTTCAGGAGATTATCTCCAATTAAAAGCCAAGAAACCCAGAAGTGGAGCTATGGCTCAAGTAGAAGAGCATGAAAGCTCAAGGAAAGAGTCCAGGCTCTGAGTTTAAGCACCAGAACGAGAAGGAAGGAAGGAAGGAAGGAAGGAAGGAAGGAAGGAAGGAAGGAAGGAAGGAAGGAAGGAAGAGGAGAAAGAGAGAAAGAAAAGAACGAGTGAAAGAAAGAAAAAGGGAAGAAGGAAGAAAGAAAGGAAGGAAGAAAGGAAGAAAGAAAGGAAGGAAAGGACAGTCATTTCAATCAAAGTTGATTAAGAAAAATCACCCGCTCTTGATCTGAATAAGATAAGCTTAAAAGGGAAGTGGCACTGTGGCTCAACAGGAAGGTTGGTAGTTTTGAGTTGAAGAAGTCAGGGACAACATCCAATCCAAGAGTTCAAGACCCCCAACCAACAATAACAATAAAAAAAGATAAGCTTAAAAGTCTGTGGACCAACAATCCTGCTTCTCAGCCCTGAACAAAACAGTTCATATCAAGTGAAATTCATATACAAAGACAGAAAATACCAAATAGCTTTGAATGCTGGTGGCTCCCACCTGTAATCCTAATTGCTTAAGAAACTAAGATCCAAAAAAGTCACAGTTCAAAACCACCTGGGGCAGGTAAGTCCATGAAATGCTCCATTATCAATGAATCAGCAAAATGCCAGAATTGGAGGTAGGGCTCAAGTGGTCGTGTACCAACCAGCTTTTAGTGTGAAAGCTAAGTGAAAACAAGAAGCCCCGAGTAAATACTGCTGGTAGTAAAGGGGCTGTAGTTCTGGCTCTAGTGAAGAAGACTTGCTTCGCAACTGCTAAGCCCTAAGTTCAATCCTCTCTCAGAGGGTGGAGGGAGGTATCACAAATGGCCAATATTAATATCAGATGTGAGTGAGTGTAAATTAGAACTTCAATTATTTATAACTTCTCTCCCTCCCTCCCTCCTTCCCCTCTCCCCCACCTCTCTCTCCCTCCCTCTTCCTCCTTCTTCTTCTTTCTCCCTCCCTCCCTGTCACCCTCTCCCTCTCTCCTCCTTCCCTGTGTACCAGTCCTGAGGCTTGAACTCAGCCTGGTTGCTCTTCCTGAGCTTTTACTGCTCAAGGTTGGCATTCTACCACTTGAGTCACAGCTCCACTTCTGGCTTTTTGCCAGTTCACTGGGGATGTGTCACAAGGACTTTCCTATTCAGAGTAGCTTTAAGCTGCAATTCTCCAATCTCAGTCTCCTGAGTAGCATGGATTACAAGTATGAGCTACCAGTGTCAGCTTCTTCTGCTCCTTGATTTTTTGATCTGTTATAATAACCAAAGGAGCTGGGAAGTCTCACCCCATGCAGGCATCACAGCTGGGCACATGGGCATTTACTATATAGGGACTGGGTGTTCCAGAGAGGACAATCCACCACACTGGAAGTCTCAGGAAAGGAATAGTGGCCAGGCCTGTGGAAGGAAGAGGGCTACAGAGAGGAGAGGCCTGTGGAGAAGAGAGGAGAGGGAAAAAAAACTTGCCCCCTTGAAGATTGCAGCTGCTCCTAGTTCTGAGGCAGCCTGAACAAGACAGTTGCAAACTGACTAATAAAACTTCTTCTTTTTTTTTTTTACCTTTAAATGTGCCTCTGTGGATTTTCTCGCTCTCTGGTTATTTCACTGTTTATCTAGAATTGTGTTAATGTTATTGCCCTTTCCTACAAAACATGTTAGGGTTCATCAATATTTCCAGGTGATTTTTATTTATTTGATTTTTATGTGTTTGAGCTCAATTTGCTCTCCTCCTTTAGCATCTTGAAGAGAAAACATGGATCATTGACATATCCTTTCTTAAAATCCCCATGTTTCCCTGTAGTGTTATTTAAATGTTTAAATGTTGAGCTTTTATTATATCCACTTCAAAATATTTTCTTGTTATGCTTTTAATTTCTTGTTTGACCTGTCAGTTACTTAGGATTGTTAGTATACTTTTTAAATGGTTGGAGATTTTTCACATGTCTGTTTATTGCTTATTTCTAATTTACTTAAGGAAAGAACAAAATTTGTATAATATGAAGATTTGTAAGTATACGGAAGTGCACTTTACAGAAGAAAATGTGGTCTAAATTTATAACTGTTTTATGTATAGTTAGACAATCCCATCCTCTGTCATTGTTTCCTGTGATGTCCTATGTTAATTTGTTTTGAGTGTCATTCAAGTTTTATCTATTCTTTATTTTATTTTTTAGATCATGGGGCTTGAATTCTGGGTCTGGGCGCTGTCCTTGAGCTCTTCAGCTCAAGGTTACCGCCCTACCCCTTGAGCCACTGCCCCACGCCCCCTTTTCTAGTGATTAATTGGAGATAAGAGTCTCATGGTCTGTAGTGCTCAAGCTGGCTTTGAACTTCCATCCGCAGATCTCAGCGTCCTGAGTAGCTAGGAGTACAGGTGTGAGCCTCTGCATCTGGCTAAGATTTTTCTGTTCTTGACGGTTGTCTTATCTCTCTCCCTCCATTCCTTCCTCCCTCCTCTTCTCTCCCCTCCCTCCCTCCCTCCCTCCCTTCCTTCCTTCCTTCCTTCCTTCCTTCCTTCCTTCCTTCCTTCCTTCCTTCCTTCCTTCCTCCCTCTCTCCCTCCTTCCTCTCTTTCTCTCTCTGTCTCTGTCTCTGCCTCTCTTTCTCTTTCCTTTTGTACTAGTATTAGGACTTCAATTTAGGGCCTGGGCACTGTCCCAGCACTCAAGGCTAGTGCTTTACCACTGTGTCATAGCTCTACTTCCAGCATTTTGATAGTCTCATACACTTTCCTACTCATATTGGCTTTGAACTGAGATCCTCAAACTCATCATTTTAGGATTATACATGTGAGCCACCAGTTCCAGGCTCACAATCTGAAATATTAACTTATTAACTTAAAATGGAGTTAAATATTGATGAAGCCAGGTAGCAGTGGCTCATGCCTATAATTCTACCTACTAAGAAAGCTAACATCTAAGAATAATGGTTCAAAGTCAGCTGGGTTGAGTAAGTCCATAAGACTCTTAGCTCCTGTTAACTACAAAAACAAAACAGGAAAACGAACAAAACAGCAGCAAAGAACAGAAATAGAGCTGTGGCTCAAGTGGTAGAGAGCTAATTGTAAGGTAAGGCCCTGGAAGGCCATTGGTGGGGAAAGTACCACCCTTTCTCCTCACCCCTTCCTACATAAGCTGGGGCCAAGCAGCTCCATTCCCCTTCAGCCATATGTCTCCACCCTGCAAGGCAGGGCGCAGTTTGGAATGAAGTTCTCCTTCCTTGAGGAATACCATGTGGTGTTCTGGGGTTTTTTTTGGACTAACTTAATTTAAATCTTACCACTAACCTTGAACAGGAAAGCTCTGGGACACTGTCTAGGCTCTGAGTTCAAGCTCCAGGACCTACACATATAAATAAGTAAATAAGTAAGAAAGACAGACACACTAAATGATGTGGTAGGAAAAAATCCAGGGTTTAGTGTATGCTTGGCAAGCACAACATCCTCAGTTTTTGACATCTGAGGCAGGGTTTCATTGTATCTCAAGCTGGCCTGGAACTTGTGAGACTCTGTTTGAGCACAGTACTAGAATTAAAACAAAGTAAAAAAATTAATATTGTTCCCCCTTCAATGGCAGAGTACCATGGATACTCATTACCTTTGATACTTGGCTCTTCTTTCAGCCCTCTTGGGCTATGGATGCCTTGGAGACAGCCACAGCTAAGGAAATTCCCCCTTCCTCTTTTTTTGTGTGTCAATCAATGAGCTTGGTTTGCAATGGCTTCAAGTTTCTTTGTTGGCTATTGCAAAGAAGCATTGAATCAAAGTTCCCTGGGCTAGAGTTTACCCTGGATAGATTTTCTTAATGTGCTTCTAGGGCCTGGCTGACCTCTGATGTGTATCCAGGCCGTAGATGCCCCTAGAGGGCAGAGCAAATAATTGTACAGGGAGGAAGAGACAGGGGTCATATTTTGTTTTTACAGCCCATAACTATGGCTCTTAAACCCAGGCCCTGTGCACAGTCGTATGCACCTGCTCAGTGTATGATCCTCCCCAGCTCACTCAGCCCCCCTTTCCAGAAGAAATCAAGCTTTACTCTGTTTATGTCTCCAAGCCAAACCCCATTGCACACATATTTTAATGAGTTTTCTTTGGCCTTCTGCCAGGGCCACCATGAATTACAAGAGAGATGCTTTGTGAAATAGTGTAGCCATATCTGCTGTGAGTCCCAGGGGAAAGGAAAATCTAGGAACTTGTTTTCCAAAACAGCAATGGTGGACTTGACCTTCTCACAACGACTACTATCACATTGACATTCTCAAGACGTCTGCCATCACAGTGACCTCAAGATGGTTGATCTGCTCAAATGGCTTCCATTACAACACCATGATTTCACACTGAAAAATAGAGTACATCTAACACACTGGCCTTCTATGCTGGCTAAGTTCAGGCTGCCTTTCTCTGTGCTTGTTTCTGTGCCCATTTCCACAACTATAATCTTTCTCTTTCCCTTTGTCACCATATGCAGGTGGGGGCTAGTGAAGTTTTCCTTTAAACATAGGAACTCTTCACACAGGGTCCTTGACTTCAATGGCAGAATAAGACTATCTGGACAAGGAAACTTGGCAGAGCTTTATTGAGTAAGTAGACAATCCGGTACACAGAAAAACAGACAAGCAGAAGGGCAAGGGTACACTCAAACAGAGTGTGGGTACTCTCACGGGGAGATAGACACATGGCTTCTTGGGCTCTTGGGTTATTCACAGGGTAAAGGATCTGGCTTTAAAATCATGCAAAGATAGGTATTTTGTCTTTGCTGTAATCATACCTGGCGTTACTTTCTGGGTATCCAGGTAAGAATGCATCCTGCCATAAAACACATCCTCTTCTGTTATCTGCAGAAGAGGGCAGGGAGCAGGAGGTTGCTTAAGTTTGGGGGAAGCAGTTTTCTCAGGAAGGCACACATCCTGTCAGACAAGTGTGAATTCTTGGGTGAGGAATGCGTCCATCAGGAAGGACTGTACCCTGGTGTCTCTTTTTGAAGCAAAGATGGCACTTCTATATTTCTAAATACCATATTTCTGAGTTGTCTTCATCAGGCCTCATTTCCTTAAGTTACCCTGTTCCATCTTCCCATTAGGCTCACCTTCATGCCATGGCAGGTGAGCCCAATTCTAATAGACCATGTCTCCCCTGTTCTGACAGCCAGACTCTCTAGGTCTTCTAAATCCCTATCTATCCAGTACTGAACTTCAGTCACCCTTTGCAGAGAGTCTTTGTTCTCTAGCTCTTCATGTTCTGAGACATGGACTGAAATCTGTCTCTTCCCTCTGGGCCCAATCTTTTTATGCATCTAAACATGGAATATGAAGGATTGAGCGATCCCCCAAGATCAAGCAAGACACCAGGTGCACACAGACAAGCTTGACCACATATACCTGTCCGTAGGCAGGCTATTCCAATCTGGGCGGACACCACCCTTGGTCCCCTGGGGACATTAGCCCCTTAAAACTGGTGGAGCATCCTACTGTGGCCTGACCAAGAACATCGTCCTGGGTCCCCAAGAGACCCATATTGTATTTTTTGCTTCCTTGTTAAACTCTATATAAGTCTACCCCAAAATCTAGTCCCTAGCTCAATCTCCAATTCTGTGGGAAGGTCCATGCCTCTCACTGTTCCTCAATAACAAGTCTGGCCTATTCCTTTTCCTTTCTCTTCCATTTTCCCAACATACTCAATCCAGCTTTCTCCTAATCTGTCATCCTGGCTCTTTAACAAGAAATATTTTTAAAGAAATCTCTTGGACTTTGGCTCCTTCACAAAAGCACAGATCTGGCTTGATTATCTGTTGAGAATCAAGGATTTTAAAGTGTTTTGTTCTCTCAGTAAATGAATACACCTATCCTAGTCAATAGACATATGTGAAAATGGAACCAGATACCTTGAGAGGATGGGCTGGGATTGGGAGAAATGTGGAGGGAGGTGCTGGGAGGGGTGACATTGATGAAGATTCATTGTACTCATAAACTGACCTGTTGAATTGAAATCCCTTTGTACAAATAAATACCTAAGGATGATTTTGTTTGTTTTGATTTTGGGGCCTGAACTGTTAAGGGGAACAAAGACTGACTCCATCTTGAACGTGCTAAGAGCTCCCTGCCCCACTGGGGAATGCTGAAGGTCACTAATAGTAAAACAGCCCAGCCACCCTTGCCCTTCCAGGGTGGAGTAGCCTTATCCCCACCCCTCATGAGAAAGGATATCTGCTTGGTTTGTGAGAGGGACCTGTTTGTGTGGAGAATCTCCAAATTCTCACACCAGTTGCAACCAAGATGATAGGTTGGTTCAGACAGTTACTATGAGGCATGCTGTAACCCTATTGGCTACCGGCATGTACTGGATATGACTGTACAGTCCCTCTGTGGATGTAACAATCCCATTGGCTGCCTGTGGGCCGGGCTTGACCAGAGAACCGCTCAGGGTCACAGTGTTATTTCCTGAGTCTGCACTGTGTCCCTGGCCAGGCAGTTTACCATCTACATTCATCCCATACATTCCACCTTTTTGTATGAGACTGTCTGTGTGTGGTGGACTCTGGTGAGATGTTGAATCCCCAGACCCCATAACAGAACTCTGGACCTGGACATTGAGCTGTTTAGCTCAAGACTAGTGCTCTACCATGTTGAGACACAGTGCCACTTTTGGCAATGATTTTTTCTTTTAAAAGAAGGGTTTTGTTCTCTTTTTTGTGCCTCTGTAAAATAGTACATTAAAAAAAAATGAATAAACAGGGCCGGGAGTTTGGCCTAGTTGTAGAGTTCTTGCCTAGCATGCATGAAGACCCAGGTTCAATTCCTTGGTAGCACATATATAGAAAAAGCCAGAAGTAGAGCTGTGGCTCAAATGGTAGAATGCTAGCCTTGAGCAAAGAAATACAAGGGCAGTGCTCAGGCTATGAGTTCAAGCCCCAGGACTTGCACTTACACACATGCATGTGCATGCGCTCGCTCTCTCTCTCTCTCTCTCTCTCTCTCTCTCTCTCTCTCTCTCTCTCTCTCTTTCCCTCTCTCTCCCTCTCCCTCTCTAATACACACACACACACACACACACACACACACACACACACAAAAGTAAACAGAAGAGGAAGATTAGAAGAGAAGGGGACAAGAAAAAAAAGAGGAAAAAAGAAGAGCAGTAGAAGGAGGAAAATGGAGGAGAAAAAAGATGAGGAGGAAAGAAGGAAAAAGAACAAAGAGGAGGAAAAGGAGGAGGAGAAGGAGAAGGAGGAGGAGAAGGAAGAAGGTAACCTATTGTTTCATTACGGAATCACATCCCTGTAAGCTGACAGTATTTACAAATGATTCCTTGGAAGAGCTGTTCTACTTTTGAAGTGTTTCCTTTAAAAGATGCTAAGTATTTATTTTGCTTCTCAGGAGAGAGTAGAGAGAAAGGTCAGTTACTACTAGCGGGATATTCTGAGCTCAGATTCCAATGTCTTAGACCTAGGAAGCCAGCTTCAGAAAAGAGCTCAGTCATAAATCATCCACATACATGCTCCCATCTCCACACACTGCATTTTTCATTACAGCAGGGAGCTAATAAATACCATTATTTATTAATGTAGGGCAGTGCCTTTGACTCAGAGAATTTCATTAAGGAAAAAAAAAATCTGGGTTTTCTGTCTAAGGCTTCACTTTGAAGTGCTGCTGAGATACTGTATCATTTGTAAATAATAATGATATTAATAATAATAAGAAGAAAACCAAAAGAAAAAAATAGAACCTATAATAACATCAGACAGTAATTCTTGATTAAATCTGTTTTCCTTTTTCTTTCCTTTTCTGGCTTCTGGAATCACAGAAAGACCATGGGGAAATTTATGTTTGGACATAATAAATAGATAAATGCAAGGCAGAGATAATACGAGAAAATGAGGGAAAAATCTTATCTACTAAGATCTGAGGATCATGTTTAAAGCCAGCTTGGGCAGACAAATCGGAGACTCTTATCTCCAGTGATTCATCAAAAAGGTCGAAGCAGATTTGTGTCTCAAGTAGTAACGTGCCAGTTATGAGCAAAAAAGACTAAGGGGTCAGTGCTCCACAAGTTTCAGCCCCAGTACTGGAGCATTCCTCTGCTCACGTTCACACACACACTCATACTCATACTCACACACACAAAATGAGGCAGAACATACTTATAGGATGTTGTCTAAGTTTTGCTCTTTCCTGTTGGAAGATAAGCCTCACATTCTTGGCTGCCAAATGCTCTTGGAAGATGTTTTTATATCTTCTGTGTCTACCACAGACTTAGTCAATGCTCAGCAACGGCTGGTAGGATGAACAAATGAATCAATATTGTAAAGTCACTCCCTAAATAATGCTGCCAGCATTCCTGGAATTCCTCCACTCCCACACTACCCTGAAGCAATTACATTTCCCCACAGGAGCAATGCCTTAGGGGAAGTCCGTTCTAAATGAAGGTTTAAACATCCAGCTCCTCAGAATTATAGCCAAACTGTCCTAAACACAAATGGGTCATTGCTGCAAATCTCTAGTTACTCAGGACAGTGACACCTAAGCTGGGTGTGGTGCTCACATCTGTAAACCTAACTACTCAGGAGGCTGAAATCCGAGGATCACTGTTTGAAGGCACCTCAGGCAGAAAGGACTTTATACCATGAGCCACCAAAATGCCAACAATGCTAGAGCACCAGCTTTGAGTGACAAAGTTAATGACAATACCTAGTTTCTCACATCAAGCTCCAGTACAGGTGGTACACACACACACACACAAATATACTTCTCATTTCATAAAACACATCAGCTACCACTGCTCATTTTCCCTTCCTTCCTTCCTTCCTTCCTTCCTTCCTTCCTTCCTTCCTTCCTTCCTTCCTTCCTTCCTTCCTTCCTTCCTTCTTTCCTTCCTTCCTTCCTCTCTCCCTCCCTCTCTTTCTTTCTTTTCCTTCCTTCCTTCCTTTTACTCTCTCTCTTTTTTCCTTTCTCTCTCACTGTCTCTCTCCCTCCCTCCTCCTCCTCCTCCTCCTCGTCCTCCTCCTCTTCCTCCCCCATTCTTCTTCACTGGTTTTTGGGTTTGAATCCTGGGCCTGGGTTCTGTTTCTGAGTTTTTATGCTCAAGGTTAGTCTCAGCTGCACTTCCAGCTTTTTGTGGTTAACTGGAGATAGGAGTCTCATGTCTGGGCGAGCTTTGAACCACAATTCTTAGCTCTCAGCCTGCTAGGTAGCTAGGATTACAGATGTGAGCCATTGGTGCCTGGCTTCTACCTGGGAATTCTTATTTATTTATTTATCCATTTATTTATTTCCTAGTACAATTAAATTCAAGTACTTTATTTAATTAAAGAAAACTAGACATTTCCTCTGCAATTAAAGATAAAGAAGAATTTAAAATGATGTCCATATGCTATAAGAAGCTAGACATGTCTACTTGGATTTTATGTCCTGCATTTCAAACTAGAAAGCTAAAATTCAATGGACCAAGTCAAATCATTTTACCTCAGGTCACAACCTCCAGTGAAAACTTTCTAAGGAGTTTAGCAACCAGGAGGGGGAGGGAATGCTGTGTAGGATTCCTTGACTATCTTACCTGGAACAAGGGAGGAGAGGATAATTGACTCTGGAAACTTCACAAACTCTGAACACAGCCATAAGATCTTTGCAAGCTTTGTGGGTGACATTTCACAAGAACAGTATCTAAATATACAGAAAGAAACACCAACAGAAGGAGTCAGCCTTTCACAGGCAGGCGCTTGGGTATAAGCATAAAAGGGAAAGTTATTGCATCATAGATTTGTAGACATACCCGTGCCCTTCTCATCAACTTGTTTATTTTATTTATTGATTTATTCTTCTGTGGCAATACTGGGGCTTGACCTCAGGGCACAGGTATTGTCCCTTAGCTTTTTCTACACAAGGCTGGCACTCTAGCTCTTGATCCATAGTTCTACCTGTTGGATTTTTGCTGGTTCATTGGACACGAGAATCTCAGAGACTTTCTTCATTGGGCTGGCTATGAACCATGATCCTCAACTCACAGCCTTCTGGGTAGCTAGGAAGACAGGCATGAATTACCGGCTTGTAAACTGCTCTTGAAATACAATGATTTATGTTAGTTTAGCAACTGTTGGTAGTTTTGTGATTGTCTTAGGTTATGCATTGTGTGTGTGTGTGTGTGTGTGTGTGTGTGTGTGTGTGTGTGTATTATATTCCCTGGCAATGGAGAAGATTCCTTCCAGTATAAAGCTGGAGGAGCAAGTAATACCCCTTTTCTACCTCTTGGAGGCATATCTTGAACAGTAAACTCATGTATACAATTGAATAGAGCCACCTACCAGCAATTCATGCTTATCATCTTAGATATGTAGTCTGATATCAGGAGGATCACTGTCCAGTCACAAAACTTCCCTTCTCAATGAATAACCACACATAGTGATGCACACTTGCTATTTTTGCTACATTGGAGGCTCAGATTGGGAGGATGGAGTTTCCAAGTGTTCCTGGACAGAAAAGTCCATGAGACTAAATTTCAGTGGAGGGGAATTGGACACAGTAGTACGTATCTATAATCCTGGCCACCACAGGAAGTCTTAAGTAGATGGATCAGCGCAGACGTGCTCTCAGGTGGGAAATAAGACCTATATTAAAAAAAAACAACAAATTTATGACTCTATAGACATAATGTTTTACTACATAGATTAATATGTATCTATGACATACAAACCCTCAGCCTAATTTTAATTATGTTCTAAAATCTAAGTGCCAGTGATTGTGTATAGAGATTCCCTTGTTTAATACTTGTTTGTTAAGTATGTCATTTGAAATATGATGTAAAAATCAATGTTAATAATTTTTTAAATAAAAAAACAACAATCCCCCCAGCAAAAACCAAGACTAAAGGTGTGAGACTGTCTAAGAGTGCCTACCTAGCAAGCATAAGGTCTTGAATTCAAAGCCTTATATTGAAAAAAACAAAAAACAATGGACCAAGGCACTGAGATCTGAGGATCATAGTTTAAAACCAGCCTAAGCAGGAAAGACCATGAGACTCTTTTTTTCATATATTTTTATTGTAATTAATAGAAGGGTTACATTATATTCACCAGATAGAAGGTGCATTACTTCACAAACATTGATACCCTTTCTCATGGCTTGGTCCCCATTTCCCTCCCCCCACCCCTACCCCTCATCTTGTTTTCCCCCCTTCCTTATCCTATTTCAAATAACCAAATAAACATATATACAATATATCAGATAACAAGGTAAAGACTTATCTCCAATTAACCTCTAGAATACTGAAAGTGGAGTCCTGGTTCTAAGTGGTAGAGTATAGCCTTGAGCAACAAAGCTCACAGATAGCACCTTAGCCAAGAGCTTAAGCCCTATAGCCAATCAAAACAAACAACATCAAGGAAAGGCTGGGGTTGGAAAATTTGGACTTTAATTCAGAAACAAGAGAGAGACTGAGAGTTGCATTTCTTTTGTTTCCTTCTATACATTGCAGCATTGTGCTGTACCCTTCATGAGGAACACTGAAGGCTGAGCTTCTCTTGTCCTGATAAATTCCAGGCATATCTCCCTTTTCTGCTGCAAGGTTTCCCCCCCTCCCCTTTCTCTCCCTCCCTCCTCCCTCTCTCTCCCTCCTTCCTCTTCCCCTGCTCTCATCATAGAGCTTGAATTCAGTGTCTGAGCACTGTCTGTGAGCTTTTGGGCTTAAAACTAGTGTTCTAGCACTCTGAGCCACAGCTCCACTTCCAGGTTTCTGGTGGTTCATTGGAGATGGAGATAAGGGTCTTATGGACTTTCCTGCCTAGCTGGCTTCTAACTATGATCCTCAGATCTTAGCCTCTTGAGTAGCTAGGATTACAGGTGTGAGCTACCAGAATCCAGCTGTTGCTGCTCCCTTCTTCTCTGCCTTGATCTTTCTTACAGACTGATTTACGCATGCTCTTTCAAGTTTGTGTGTTGAGGCCCTGCCGCTATCCCTCTAACCTGAAGCCATGAAGGAGGGAATTAGAGTTAATTAAATTCTAATGATTGAGTTGTAATTAATTTGTATTGTCTTCTTTATGTTATTTTCTTTTGTCTTATTTGTGTATGTTTCACGATTGGAGCGTGAACTAAAGGCTTTACACACTCATTTGGATTTTTCACTTACGGAGAATGCTGTACCGTTTGAGACAAACTTCCTCTTCTGGTGTTTTATTGGTTAACTGGAGATAAGAGTCTCATGAATTATCCTGCTCAGGCTACATCTCAGCCTCCTGAGAAGCTAGGCTATAACTCATGAGTCATCAGTGCCTGGCCACAATATTTTAGTTTTCTAAGATAAAGTAAATTGTTCATCATTAGAAAGTTGGGGAAACTGGGAAAGAGCAATAGAGTTGATTATTCTAATTAAAATACAAAATATGCATGTCTGTACTAAATCCACTAGCACAGTGATGTTCAGTGCAGCACTATTTACCATAGTAAAGATAAGGAACCAACCCAGATGCCCCTCAGTTGATGAGTGGATCAACAAGATGTTGTATTTGTACACAATGGAATTCTATGCTGCTGTCAGAAAGAATGACATCGCCCCATTTGTTAGGAAATGGAAAGACTTAGAAAAAAAATCATATTATGTGAAGTAAGCCAGACTCAAAGGAACATAGGCTCAATGGTTTCCCTCATTTGTCATAATCAGTAGAAACCTTGGGCTCTCCTAGCAGAGATTTACAATAGAACAAAACCTAGATACATAAGACCATATAGAATGACGCTAAATGAAAGGACCTCTAGGAAATAGAAACAAAAGCCAGATAATGTGTGATTATTATCCTTAATGTATTATGTTATCTCTCATCTTTTTTGCTGTCCCTTGGTTATCTCATATTGTTACAGTATTTCACCTTGTTATCTGATATATTGTATATATCTGTATTTGGTCATTTGAAATAGGATATGGTGGGGGGGGGACAAGATGAGGGGCAGGGGTGGAGGGAGGGAAATGGGGACAAAGACATGAGAAAGGGTATCAATGTTTGTGAAGTAATGTACCTTCTATCTGGTGAATATAATGTAACCCTTCAATTAATTAAAATAAAAAGATATGGAAAAACAGGCATGTCTGAAATAACATCGTGAAACCCCTTGGAACAATTAAGACACAAGTGTGTGTATGTGTGTGTGTGTGTGTTTTGTATGTTGGAGAGAGAGAGAGAGAGAGAGAGAGAGAGAGAGAGAGAGAGAGAGAGAGAGAGAGAGAGAGAGAAAGTAAGAGATTCTGTGGGGAAAAACAATATCAACAAGGAGGAGGGGAGGGGACTGGGAGTTTAGCCTAGTGGTAGAGTGCTTGCTTAGCATGCAAGCTGGGTTCCATTCCTCAGTACCACATACATAGAAAAAAGCCAGAAGTGGTACTGTGGCTCAAGTGGTAGAGCTCTAGCATTGAGAAAGCCCAAGGACAGTGCCCAGACCCTGAGCTCAAGCCCAGGACTGGCAACAAAAAAAAAAAAAGGAGGAGAGGGGTAGAGAGAGGATGAACAGAACAGAGATGAGGATAGCCATAGTACCCTTTGCATATGTTAAAGTCGAACAATAAAACCTATTGAAAATCGTATTGAGAAAGGGAAAGGGACAATGGAGAATGGTTAGAAGAAATGAGTTTGACTGGGATACAATGAATGATGATACAACTAATGTTCGCTAATAAAAATATTAAGAAGCCGGGCACAAGCTCACGCTGTAATCCTAGCTACTCAGGAGGCTGAGATCTGAGGATCAAGGTTCAAAGTCAACCTGGACACAAAAGGACCAGAGACTCTTATCTCCAATTAACCTCTAGAAAACAGGAAGTGGGGTTGGCTCTAGGGTAGGGCGGTAGAGCTCAAGGACAGCGCCCAGGCCAATTTCAAGCCCCATGACCCATAAAAAAAATATTAAGATTAATGTCTGCTGCCTGGACTCACACTTGCAGTCTCAGCTACTCAGGACCACAGGAGCTATAAGGACCACAGTTTAGAGTCATCTGTGAGAGGAAATCTATGAGATTTATCTCCAATTAAAACCTGGAAGTGAAGGTGTGGCTTAAGTGGTAAAGTGCCAGCATGAGTGAAAAAGTTGAAGAAGAAGAAGCACAAGGCCTTGAATTCAAGCCCCAGTACTGGTACAAAATGATAGTAACAACAATAAAATATATAAAAAAAATAATGCTAGGTACCTGTGGCTCACACCTATAATCTTAAGTACTCAATAGTCTGAGATATAAGAATCATAGTTTGAAGCCAGTCAGGCCAGACAAATCCAAGAGACTGCTCCAGTTAACCAGGAAAAAAAAAGCTTGATGTGAAGGTGTGGCTTAAGCTGTAAGAGTACCAGTGATGAGCAAGAAAGCCAAGGAGAATTGTGAGGCCTCGAGTTCAAGTCCCAGTGTTAGCACACATGAAGATAAATAAAAATTAAAAAAACTACAAAAAAATACAGTATATACCCCCAGTCAATGGTAGATTGCACTGGTAGCTGTTCCATAGAAGATCTTATGGCACATGTCTAAATCATTTTTCTGTGAGTAAGTGATGTCTGATTCTAATAGAAAAAGGAACACTAAGCAAAAATGACCAACTTCCAGCAGAACTCAAAGGAGCATCTTCTTCCTGTCATTGAACTAATTTTCATTTTTATTTATGTTTATTTTTGCCAGCCTGGGGCGGCTTAAACTTAGAGCCTGGGCACTGTCCCTGAGCTTGTCTGCTTGAAGCTAGTGCTTTATCACTTGAACCATAACTCTACTTCCAGCTTTTTTAGTATTTCATTGGTGACAAGAGTGTCGTAGACTTTCCTGCCCAGGCTGGCTTTGGACCTCCATCCTCAGATCTCAGCCTCCTGAGTAGCTAGGATTACAGGTCTTAGCCACTAGTACCCAGGCATTGACCTTATCTGACACAAGGAAACCATTTCTGATTTTTTATGCTATTTAATTTTTGCATTTTCTGAAATGAGAACCAAGGTTATCTTTACACTTGAAAAAGGAATTCATAGCTACTGACTAATTTAAGAAGCCAGTATGAAGGTAAAGAGCTATGGGTTTCGTAACCCTGGTTATATACATGTCTCATCACTATGAAACTCACAGAGGGACATGAACCAACACTTTGAAGAACTTCAACATTAATTATATTCCATATTGTATGATCGCACCATATCATCTCCTCTCCTGTACCAGTGCTCCACACTCAGCTGCTTCCCTATGGAGCTTAGCTTTAGTTCCCTTGGAAACAGAAGACAAGACTGTCATTGCATATTGCTGTAGAGAACAAGGGTCAGGAACTGAAGCAGAGAGAATAGGAGAGCAATACAAGAATGTATTATTGAATGCATTCAATGTATTCAATGTACCCCAGTTCTGGGGGTACATGCCTGTAATTCCAACTATGTGGGAGACAAAGATGAGAGGATCTCAGTGGGTAGAAAACACAGACCAAAAGAAATTAGAAATTAGTGAGGCCCTATCTCATAAAACATGAGCCAGTGGCTCATGACTATAATCCTAGCTATTCAGCAGACTGAGATCTGAGGATTGAGGTTCAAAGCCAGTCTAGGCAGGAAAGTTCACGAGAATCTGTCTTTAGTTAACCAGATAGATAAATAGATAGACAGACAGACAGACAGATAGATGGATAGATAGAGGAAATGGAGCTGAGCTCAAGTGGTTGAGTTCCAGCCTTGAATGAAAAAGCTAAAGGAGAGTGCACAGGCCCTGGGTTCAAGTCCTAGTATTAGGACAAAAAGAAAAAAAGCTTAGTGGTTCACATATGTAATGTAGAACCTTGTGAATTATATTTGCAAACATCTGCATGCATCTCAAATCTATCCACTGAAAGGATGAAACAGAGGAGTATTTTTAATTAATTTGTGTCCTCCACTGGTCAAAGTTTGCTACACAACTATCAATTTTGCAAACAGAATTAAGGCAAGAATTCCACACGTTGATGAAGAAACCCAGATGAATGCATTGGAGATAAGAAAAGAAACAGCTTCCGCAATATAAGGAGTACTGTTGAACCAGCTGGTTGCACAGTAGCAGGAGGTCAAAATGGGTAAAAACTAGCTCCGAGTTGGAACTCACACGCCATCCTAATTGTAAAGCTACAATATGAGGGTCACAATTCAAAGCCACCTCAAGCAGAAGCATCTGAAAGACCCTTATCTCTTAAGTAACCAGCAGGAAACCTGAAGCGGAGTTGTGGCTCCAGTTTTATAGAGAGCCAGCCTTGAGTAAAATAACCAACAGTTGATGAACAAAGTGAGAGTAAAGGCACTGAGTTCAATTTCCAGTATTAGCAAATTAAAAAAAAATAGCTTCCCTTAAGTCAGTCTGTCATTTTGTCAGGTGAACGTGATAACCAGTACACTACGGAAACCTGCTAGTCTGTCAATCTGAAGTGACGGTTTCACAGGAAGAGGAGGAGCCTGTGGCTCACTCTTGTAATACCAGCTATTCAGGAGACAGATCATAGCTCAAAGCATCTCAGGGTGGAAAATCAGAGAAGTGCCTTGTCTCTAACTACCCAAAAGCCAGAAATAGAGCTATGACTCAAGTAGTAGAGCACCAGTCTTGAGTGAAAAGCTCACAGACATTGTCCAGGCCCTGAGTTCAAGCACCAAATGCCAGCACAAAGAAAAAATAAAGCAAATCAGAAAGTACTATGTTTCCAAGTCTATCCCATGAATTCACCGCCTCAGTGGTAGGATGTATCTCCAAGAAGCTCGAGTTCTTTTTTCCCCCCCTTCTCTGTAAAATACAACTTGGAAAAGTAATTTATGTTTCACTTAAAATTCATCTTGTGTTGACAATGTTTAGGGCTGTGAGCTGCAGAGTCTCCAGGCACTTTACACACCAAATGCAAGGCCATATTACTTTCATGACAGGTTTCATATGTGGACAATTGCTTTTAGCAAAGGGGGGGGGTTCAAAGACCCCAAAGATTTCATGTGAAATGTATACATCTGTCTATCAACTTCCATGCCCAAGGGAAGTAAACAAAAGAGTGAGAGAGATCAGTTAATCAGGGGAGACTGTCAAGTATCGATGAACATTGGCAGATGTGACAGTTTTTAATAGACAGTGGTAATAGAAAATCTCAGATGACAAGAAGTAGTAGTTTCTACAGATTACACCAGCAGGAATTTGTATGGATGTCCTGTGTGCATCCTGGAGGCACGTGAAGTGTTAAACAGAAGAGATTTTGGAGAGAAATGGTATCTGAAAATAAAACCCCAGATTCAAATTTTTTAAGTTGGAAAAGTTAGCTTTCTCCAGAGAGCCTTTCCCACTCCATTTCAGACAATTAGGAAAAGTTCCTAAGCATCCTGTTAGAACTTTGGGCAGAGTAACCTGTCAGAAAGAATGGTCACCAGTCCTGCTGGCTCAAGCCTATTATCCTAGCTAATCAGAGGCCAAGATCTGGGGATCAAAGTTTGAAATCTGTGAGACTCTTATCTCCAATGAACTAGCAAACAAACAAACAAACAAAAACAAAGGTGAAGATGAGGCTCAATTGATAGAGTACTAGCCTCTAGTAAAAAAAAAGCTAAAGGATAACATCCAGGCCCTGAGTTCCAGTTCCAGTTTTTACACACACACACACACACACACACACACACACACACACACACACACACACACACACACGCGCCCCACACACTCACATGAATGGCCCATTGGACCATGAGGGTCCATCTGAGTTGTACAGGATTTCCTATCATTATATAATTTTCAATATTATTTTTTGTCCTGATCTTCTAGTCATATTTCTCTCATAGATGTTGGCCAGAAATTTTCTGGGCTTCTCAATACCATGAGAGAAGACCCTGACCTTCCTTCCTCCCTAAGCAGATGCTGGCAAAGGAGACTAATTTCGAATTAAATTTTGAATTGAAAACAGATTGATTTCCTTACCCCAATACTTTCTCGCAGCCAACCCTTGAGCAAAGTTTCTTAGATGGCAAATCATCTGTAACATTTTCAATTACACCCATACAGTCTTTGGAGAACATGTTTGCCAATGATTGCAATAGCATGACAAATATTTCCCACAGACATTAATTGGGGAAATAATATGAAATATTAGGAAAAGTCAGGAGATGGATGGGGTTGGAAGAAATGGAAAATGGTGGATTAAGATGTACTGTACTCACAAACTAAACCCTGTTTGTATAACTACTTAAAGAGACTCTAAAGCTGGGCACCAGTGGCTCAAACCTGTAAACTTAGCTACTCAGGAGTCTGAGATCTGAGGATCAAAGTTTGAAGTTAGTCTTGGCAGACTGATACTCACATCCAATTAACTAACAACAACAACAAAAAAGCTGGAAGTAGAGCTGTGGCTCAAGTAGTAGAGTGCTAGACCCTTGAGCAACCCCCCACCCCTAAAATCCAGGAATAGCACTCAGGCCCTGAGTTCAAGCCCTAGGACTGCTCCTGAACTCAAAAGAAAGATAACTTTAAAATAGAGAGGAAAACAATTTAAAATGAAATATGAATGTTAATATGAAATGTTAACTAAGATTTGAGCTCAACTATATATTGGACGACTATCATGTTTTTCTATTTTCTGTACCATTCTATAGGATTTCCATATTCTTACCTAATGAACACACATTTTCTCACTGAAGTGTAATTCTTAGGCCAGATGCCTGTGACTCAAGCCTATAATCCTAGCTACTCAGGACTCTGAGGGCTGTGGTTTGAATCAAGCCCTCACAAGCAAATCTGAGAGACTCATATGCAATTAGCAAAAAGCTGAAAGTGGAGGTGTGGCTCACATGGTAGAGCACCAACCTTATGAAAAATAAAAAGCAAAGCAAGAATTTAAGGGTCTGAGTTCAAGTCCTCATATCAGCACAAATAGTTACATCATTGCTAAGAATTTTCCAACTCTTCTACTCAAATAACCAACTGTTAGCATAATGTCAGATATGCATGAACTTTCATCTGATTGTTGATTCACTGTACGTATTAATCTATACTTCTAACTTTTCCCACTGGGGTAGTTGAATTAAAAAAAGTTGGCAGCAGAGTCATTGCAAATGGAGCTTCCTTAAGATGCCGTTTTCAATATCCTGCCCCGTCTTAGATAATTTTATTGCAAACGTCTGCCTTCTGTCTGATGCATGAAAATGCTGAAGCAGATCATCATGTTTCTTGCGCATGACGCTGGTAAAGTGTGGTAGGAAAAGATGAGGAGATAAATTCGGAGGTTCCACTTAAAAGAAGGGGACTTACTGGGCATCGATGGCTCACACCTGTCATCTTGGCTTCTCTGGAGTTGGAGATTTGATAGTTGTTTTTTTGTGTCTACTTTAGTACGATTTCCTCTAGACTTATTCATGATGGTCACGAAAGAATATAGGAAGGTTTTCTTTGCTACAGCCCACTTTGTTCAAGCAAGTTGAGTGACAAAAAGCATCTGAAGAAAGCAATATGAATTTATTCCAGCTCTTTTCTGTCATGGATTGGGAGCAGTAGGAGGTCCACAAAACCATTTGGTATGTGGTGGAAAAGTCAGAGATTCTACTTAGACACTTCCCATTGGCTGTTTGCTTGTATTGGTTGCTTGATATGATCTGTAAATGATGTTATAAATATCAAAATGGCCTTTGGCAGAATAAAGATTCTCCTGCAAAACCCCATTTACTGATGACTTTGCATAAGCCAAATAACTACCAGAACCAGAAGCTTGGGAGCTGACTATATTTCCAAATCTTTGCCTCTTTTACCCTTTGCAAAACATAAATTACGAAAGAGCCTGCTCATTGAGGTAGACACTTTGAGAAAATCAGCCCTCGGGATTTCTAGCTATGAATATTTATGATATAATATCTGAGATACTAACTGTTAGAATTTTGGATGAATCGTGACAACTTGAAGTTCTTGAAATCGATGTCCTAAGAAGTCATAGCTGTTAACAGAGACAAATTTAGAACTGATTTGAATATTTTGGGTTTTTTTTTGCTTTTAAGTAACTTTAAAGGTTGGTATGAGAATGAAAGACAAGAGAACAGACAGGTTTTTGTAAAGACATTTTTCTTCAGTGGCTACAATTGCAAGCTATCCTCCAACAGGCTTGAAAAGTCTTTGAAGGATGATGTCACTTTATTGTAATAGTGGGATGAATTATTCAGATTTAAGATGAGTTTCTTTGCAGAAGTTGTCATAGGCTACTCTTCCCATGTCTCAAGAGGGTTATGTATGAGGTGTTTTTTTATATAAATATGTTAGAACATTTTTTTCCAGCTCTAAGGAAATTAGTGACAAGTTCTTCTTTGGAATTTGAATGAAGGTCCCTTATTATATTTTTCCATAGCTTCTCCAATCACATCTCACCTTCAAGATGGTAGATTCACACCAGAAGTGTCAATTGCTCATGGTTCTTCTGGTGGAAATGAATGCAGTACAAGAATGTTCCCAAGAAGGTACACTTCACATATTCAGTCATCTTCATTCTCAATGAAAGTGAAAATCAAAGATAGATGCAGAATTCTTGAATTGCGCTTGGTCCTTGGAGAAACTGGGGAAAAAACCGGTATAACCTTCAATGTGATATAATAAAGGAGCATTTCTATCCTTTTCACTTTCTCCAGGCCTGAAAAAAAGGTGAATAATGCATAGGTATTCAGCTTCACTCCACGGAGACAGCATTGCAATGACTCTTGTGCCTGGAGTTGACTGGATGCTTCCAATCTCAGTTACTCATTTTACTTGAGATGCTAGTCATGTATTCCTGTGCCCACATATAGAATAAGAAGGGATCTGATGACTTTTCTGCCTAGTTTGGCCTTGAACTATGATTCTTTCATTTTCAGCCTTTCAAGTAACAAAGGATTTTGCATCAGTTACAAGTTAGGTACGAATTTTTAAAGCCAAGACTGTGCTATTTTAGTCAAGAAAGGTTTATCATCTACTTGATGTGGCCAGCACTGGTTCTACCCATTGACTGGGGCCTAAGGAGCCTGCTGCTTACTGGAGGATGACTGCATCAGAATGGAAAGACTTAGAAAAAATCATATTAAGTGAAGTAAGCCAGACTCAAAGGAACATAGGCCCAAGAGTCTCCCCCCATTTATCATAATCAGTAGAAACCTTGGGCAGAGATTTACAATAGAACAAAATCTAGAGACATAAGGCCAAATAGTATGACACTAAAAGTAAGGACCTGCAGGATAAGGAAACAAAAGCCATATAATGAGTGATTGTTGTCCTTAATGTACTATGTTATCTCTCATCTCTTTTGCTATCCCCTGGCTATCTCATAGTGTTACAATATTTCACCTTGTTATCTGATATATTTTATATGTGCTAAATATGATATTTGAAATTGGATAGGGAAGGGGGAAATCAAGATGAGCGGGGGCGGGAGGGAGGGAAATGGGGACCATGTCATCAGAAAAGGTATCAATGTTTGTGAAGTAATGCACCTTCTATCTGGTGACTAAAATGTAACCCTTCTATTTTTTTTTATTTTTATTTTATTTTTTTTGCTTTATTTTTTTTATTGTAATTAGTAAAAGGGTTACATGATATTTGCCAGATAGAAGGTGCATTAATTCACATACATTGATGCCCTTTCACATGTCTTGGTACCCGTTTGTAACCCTTCTATTAATTACAATAAAAAAGAAAAAAATGTGATGCATATATACAATGGAATTCTACATAGCCACCATACAAGATAAAATAATTTTCTGGGAATTCCCAGCATTCACTGAAAAGTGGGTGAAACTAGAGCAAATCAGATTGAGTGAGATAAGCCAAGACCAAAGGAACAAAGGGCTCATGGTCTCTTTGATATGTGATATTAGATTCAAATAGTACAAGAGTGATGACTCAATATTCGGGTACTCAAGGTCATTGACACGGTCTTAGTGATATAAATAGAACTCCATAGACATATTCCATCTATGATGGGATATATACTCTATAGACATGTTATATAAATCGACATACAAAGTCTCAGTTTAATTTTAATTATGTTCTATAATTTATGTGCTAGTGATTTTATACACAGATTCCCTACTTGAATACTTGTTTGTTAAACACGACATTAGAAATATGATGTTAATAAAATCTTTTAATAAAAAAAAGATACCAAAAAGAACCAGACACTAGTGGCTCAATCCTAGCTACTCAGGAGGCTGAGATCTGAGGACAGCAGTTTAAAGCTTGCCGAGGTATGAAAGCCCACGAGACTTTTATCTCCTCTAAACTACCAAAAAAGCTGGAAGTGGAGGTGTGGCTCAAATGTTAGAACACTAGCTTTGATCTAAAAGAAGGTCAGAACAGAGCCCAGGCCTGGAGTTCAAACCCCAGCATCAGAGTTCAAACTCCAGAACTGGAGTTCAAACCCCAGGATCATATACATATATATATATATACATATACATATATGTATATATATATGAATGAATGAAAAAGAGCAGATCTATTGAAGGAAAAATTGGCTGTAGTCAGAGACATGAAAAAACCCAGCAAGCAAAGTCCTCATCATTAAATAGTAAAGGAGTAGGTCTGGCAGGTCTGATCCTGCAAATCAGTATTATTGTATTCTTAAATCTCCAAACAGTCTGGGGAAGTTGTTTCAAGAGATGAAAGAATAGGACCTTTACATATAGTTTCTTGGAGAATATGCTGTATATAGTATGCTTGTACATCCAAGAGAATTTGTAAACCCTACACAAACAGAAGGATAAATCAAGAGAATGATCCCATTTGCAATAGCTCCCAAAAGAATAAAATACTTAGAAATTAACTTAACCAAAAATGTAAAGGAATTATTTAATGAAAACTATAAAAGCCTAACAAAAGAAATTAAAGAGGACACTAGGAAATGGAAAGACATCCCATGCTCATGGCTAGGGAGAACCAACATAGTGAAAATGGCCATACTGCCAAAATTAATATAAAAATTCAATGCAATCCCCATCAAAATCTCAAAGATAATCTTTACTGAATTAGAAGATACAATGCAAAGGTTCATATGGAACAAGAAAAGACCTAGAATAGGTCCTCAGCCTAATTTTGATTATGTTCTAAAATCTAAGTGCCAATGATTGTATATAGAGATTCTGCTCTTGAATACTTGTTTGTTAAACACTTCTTTTCAAATATGATATAAAATAAATGTTAATAAATTTTTTAATTAAAAAATATAAGAGTTTATGGGGGCCGGGAGTTTGGTCTAGTGGTAGAGTGCTTGCCTAGCATGTACGAAGGCCTGGGTTCAATTCCTTGGTACTACATATACATAGAAAAAGCCAGAAATGGTGCTGAGGCTCAAGTGGTAGAGCTCTAGCCTTGAGAAAGTCCAAGGACAGTGCTCAGACCCTGAGCTCAAGCCCAGGACCGGCAAAAAAAATAAGAGTTTAAAAAAAATCTAACATTGTAAGACTACTGTGACTGTCATAATGATGGTGAAGAGTTCATTCAGCGAGAGACTGGATACGTGAGATCCAATCTCATCCATACCCACAGGCCACATTAGAAGAATTATAAATATATCACAGTAAGAAAAGAAAGAACTCTGGCCCAGTGCTGGTGGCTCACAGCTGCAATCCTATCTACTCAGGAGGCTGAGATATGAGAATCATGATTTGAAGCCAGCTTGGTTAGGAAAGTTCATGAGATCTTATCTCCAATTAAACACCAAAAAGCTTCAAGTGGAGCTGTGGTTCAAGTGGTACAGAGCTAGCCAGAGCTAGCTAGAGAAGGAGAAGGAGAAGGAGAAGGAGAAGGAGAAGGAGAAGAAGAAGAAGAGGAAGAGGAAGAGGAAGAGGAAGAGGAGGAAGACAGGGAGAAGGAGAAGAAGAAGAAGAAGAAGAAGAAGAAGAAGAAGAAGAAGAAGAAGAAGAAGAAGAAGAAGAAGAAGAAGAAGAGGAGGAGGAGGAGGAGGAGGGGGAGGGGGAGGGGGAGGAGGAGGAGGAGGAGGAGGAGGAGGAGGAGGAAAAGGAGAAGGAGAAGGAGAAGAGGAAGAGGAAGAAGAAGAAGAAGACAAGAAGAAGAAGAGGAAGACAAGAAGAAGAAGAGGAAGACAAGAAGAAGAGGAGGAGGAGGGGGGAGGAGGAGGAGGAGAAGGTTGTTTTGGGACAGCTCTCAGGCCCTGAGTTCAAGCCTTCAAGCCCAGGACTGATACATCTACCCCCCACCACACCCCACATGCAAAAGTAAATGGAAGAAAACTTGTGAGGCTCTTGCAATGTATGGTAGTGAACCTTCCCTATAATAGGTAAGATTTTATCTGAGTTGTTTAGAACATGCAGTACAAGAGACAGAATTGCATAGTGAGAAAAGCACAATGAGAGTTGCCTTTCCAGCATTTAAAATCTTCCCTGCTGGTTCCATCCAATAGACATTGTGACCACAGGAAAAAGATTGATTGTGCATCATTATTCATAATGCCAAAACACAGATTCATATTTTCATGAGAGTGAGGAAAAGCTTAAGGATTAGACTCCACAAAGATCCAGAATATTGTACCTCCTTCGCTTTTAAAGGGTCAGATAGTATACACTAGCTTGGGGGCAGTTTTGTGAGTGCCTTTCAAGAGGCAGGTAGACAGGATATCAGGAAGGAGTAAAGATTAGCGACACTAAAGAGCAAGCACTTATCCTGTCTTTGGATCACTGTGTAATAATAAACACTAAAAATCCTGTGAAAACAGGACAGGGCAAATATTTTCTTCTCCTGATCATAGCTTATGCAGGACTCCAGCTCCCCTCCCCCACCAATACTTTCCATTTATCAGAACCCAGTGCTCCACCCAGGGCCAAAACTAAACCCATCATCATAAAGATTCTCAGGAATCATGCCCAGGCTCTGCCCTCCGATTAATTCATTTCTCTCAGGCTCCCATTATACTCACTTCTCGTACGTGTAACTGTTCTACCTTTCCTTAATCTTGGCCTAGATAAACAGTCTACATTTCAGGACCCAAGACAAAAATTCCTGAAAAGTCTTCCTGGATATTCCTGCCAATCTTCAATGTATAGCTCACTCATCTGTCTCATGTGTTCCCATTCTGCTTTCATCAAAGCACTACCAAGATGTAGCATGGACTGTCTTACTTGTCTGACCCCAGCCTTAACCTGAAATCTCCCTATCCTATTCAGAATACAACATTCAATAACTATTTGTTGGACTTACACTGCTTTCTTCCACACCAGTAAGTTAGCAAATGTATAATCAATTCATTTTGGACAGGCGCCTTCTCAAATTGATTATACATTTTCTCCTCACACAGACAAAGCTGAGCATAGTTTAATTGTGAGCACAAGGTCATCCTTGTAGATAAAGTCAGAATTAAGGACTATCAGAATTTCTTAGACATTCCATAGTCTTAACAAACATACTTATTTTACAGATGGGTAAACTAAGGTCCAGAGAGGTAGAAGAATCATGGTCTGTGGTGGTAAATCTATGATTAAACTCTCAGCACCCGGGGCAGGGAGCATAGCACAGAGGGAGAGGGCTCATCTAGCAGCCATAAAGCCCTGGTTTTGATTCTTCAGTACCACATACACAGAAAAAGCCAGAAGTGGTGCTGCAGCTCAAACGGGAGAGGATACCCTTGAGCAAACAGTGTCCAAGTACAGTGCCCGGGCCCTCAGTTCAAGTCCCAGGACTGGCAAAAAAACAAAACAAAACAAAATCTCAGCACCCTGGCTCACTTTTGCTTATATCTAAAAGGTTTATGAAAACATATACCT
This sequence comes from Megascapheus bottae, assembly GCF_031878675.1. Classification (NCBI taxonomy): domain Eukaryota; kingdom Metazoa; phylum Chordata; class Mammalia; order Rodentia; family Geomyidae; genus Megascapheus; species Megascapheus bottae. The sequence continues at coordinate 12,023,640 of NC_143539.1, forward strand.
GCAGTCATATATACACCGAGCAACCATGTTAATAGTGATAAAAAATTATCAAAAAGTAAAAATATAATCAATATATATAATCAAAACATAGAACTACCATGATCATAGCCCCAAGCAGTCACTTTTTCTCCTTGTTCCTCTCCAGAGGTAAGAAAACTTAAAAGCAAAGATTACAACTCAATTTCATTCTATTATAGAAAAGTTTAACTATATAAAAGATAAACTGAATGGTAGACCCGTCACACAGATGCCAGAGGTAAAAATTACTAAAACATTAAACATCTTTGTTTCCCTCATGGTCCCTGTTTGACTTCATACACACATGCACACACACACATACACACATATATCACATATACTTATGTATGTATGTATCATATATATAGTCATGTAAATAAAGCAGGGATTGTGGTGGAGCACAGACCAAAGCAGCCCTGACTTCTAATTTGGTCCTAGAGACAGCTGTGTATAGAAGACCTGAGTCCCATCCTCAGGATGTATTAGACAATATAAACTCTGTTCCAGTACCTTATAGATGTAGTACTGTATAATACTATAGTATCTGCTCTAATTCCTACCGTGCTATTTTCATTTAGCTCTTGTTCCATATTTTCATACCTTTCTGCACCTTCCTCTGTTATCAATTTTTGCTTCTTACTGTATGCAACAAACCTTGTCTATATTTGTATACAGGCTTGGGAGCCAGAGAACATTTATCACTCTCCCAAATAGCACAACACTTAGCATTAGTTCTCTGTTATTAGTACATTATTTGGGCTCAGAGCTTGGGTACTATCCCTTAGTGGTTTTTGCTCACTACTGATGCTCTGTGACTTGACACACAGCTCCACTTCTAGCTTTTCTCTGGTACATTGGAAATAAGAGTCTTGCCATCTTTTCTGCTTGGCTGTCTTGAAACCAGAATCCTCAGACCCGGTCAACTGGGTAGCTAAAATTGCAGGCATGAACCACTGGTGCCCAGCAGTCTGATTTCATATGTTCCATAAAACTTAAGCATTGATAGATTACAGCAAATTATAAACTCTAACTTATAGAATTTATTACCAGTTTTTTAGGGATTTTCTTTCTTTCTGGTTTTTGATTACTGAGGCTAGTCCTAGCACATAGGCTTTTTGAGTTTTGTATGGTTTTTTTTATGTACACATTTAGTTTTATTGTAACAAAACAACTTGTACACTTTTAATGTTTAAAACTGAGCATCATCTTTCCTTTCCAGCGAAAACAAAAGAAAATTTAAAAATAAACGAACGAAATTGCAATAGAGAAAGTCAATTCCAAAGAAGATCCTATAGGGTCTGCTGTTGTATGTTGTTTTGTTCTCTTCTTCTTTTTTTAATTAGCAAGTGCATAATGAGGGATCAGTATTTCCCCTTTTGATAAGAAAATTGTTAGGATACTCAGAGACTGAGGATCCTTTTTTGTGTTAGGTTTTAAGAGGTACATGTTCAAGTATAAGTTTCCCCTGTGATTACCCTTCAGGGTACTTGAAGACATGCTGCATTTGGTCTTCCCAGAAGCAATATGCTCCCATTTTTCTTGAGAATAGCATTTCTCTGAGTTAGGCAGGGAGTCAGGCTTCATGGCCACATTTGGTTTAGCTTATAGATAGACACATAACTGTAGCTAGGATTACAGATATTTGCTGGCATTATCTGGATCATTTTTGTGTAAATCCTGGGGCTTGAACTCAGAGCCTAGGTGGATTCTGTCTTAGGCTTCTTTTACTCTACCACTTGAGCCACAGCCTGCAACATTTGTTTTAGTAGTTTCTTGGTGACAATAGTCTCACAAACATTCCTGCTTAGGCTGATTTCAAACTATGATTCCCAGATCTTAATCTCCTGAGTAGCTAGAATTATAGGCATGAAGCCACCAATGCTGGGCTATGTGGATCATTTTTAACAGCTCTTCCAGTCTATGACATTATACTAATATTTGATTGTTTTATATTTAATCCTATGTTACAGCACATCTGGCAAGCTCAATTATTACTAGATTATAAGCTCCATGACAAAAGAGAGATAGCAATGGCATAAATAGAAATGTTTTAGGCCAGGATCCAGCCAGGATGAATCTAAGTAAAGAGAAAGTTAATTCCAGCAGTTCCTGGGGGATCTTTTCATATAGAGACAGAGTTCATGGGCAAGGAGAGAGATGCTGCCCTGAAGAGTAAGTTTTGTTTTCTCCTCCACATTGGTGAGAATTGTGAATTTTGCTCTCCATTTGACTGAGTTCCTGATGATTAATTTTGAAAAGTTGCTTTGATTTCTTTAAAGGGCCACTATGAAAAGCTTTCTCAAGCTGTATCTCAATGTGCTTTTTCAATTGCAAGGGCAAACATGATTCTCAAGGTCAAGATGAACAAGTGGTCAATTAGCCATATAAGAAAGGACGCAGAAGCACACAGACCTTGGCAGTATTTTACAGACATGTCAAGTACTATTGGAGGAGAAACATGCATTTAACTTATTGAATATTAAGATGATCACTGTTAAGTGTATGGAAATCTCTCTATTGAATATCTTCCCTCAATGTCTCCCCTGAAACACATTATTTCAGTTCAGCCTCAATTACACTATCAAAGTTCCAGAATTCAAAAAATATATTACCATTCTGGAAATGTACTTGATGATATTTTTATACTGTTCTATGGGATTTAAAAAGAAAGAGGAGGAGGAGGAAGAATAGGGGAAGGTAGAAAGCAGTGGGGAGCGGGTAAAAGAGAAGTGGAGGAGGCAGAGAAGGAAAAGGCATAGGAAGAGGGAATGTGGATAAGAAAAGAAGAAACAGGAGAAGAAAGAGAAGGAGGAGCAGAAGGAAGAGGAGGAAAGGAGGAAGAGGGAGGGGGAGCAGGAGGAGAAAAGAGGAGGAAGAAGAAGAGAGAAGAAGGGGAGGAAAAGAGAATAAAGCAGAGAGGAAGACAGGAGGAGAAAGATGGAAGAAGGAAGAGGCAACAGAGATGAAAGGGAGGAGGTAAAGACAAAGATAGAAAATGGAAGAGGAAGCAGAAGCAGAAAGAAACAGAAGGAAGAGTAAAAGTAGGAAGTGAAAAAGGAAGGAGAGGAGGAGGCGGAGGAGGAGGAGGAAGAGGAGAGGGAAGAGGAAGAAGAAGAAGAAGAAGAAGAAGAAGAAGAAGAAGAAGAAGAAGAAGAAGAAGAAGAAGAAGAAGGAGAAGAAGAAGAAGGAGAAGAAGAAGGAGAAGAAGAAGGAGAAGAAGAAGAACAACAACAGCAACAACAACAACAACAAGATGACAACGACGACAAAAACAACTAAGATATTGTGCTGGCCGTGGACAGACTGTGACATCACTGCTGACATGGTGCGACTCTAGACTGCGATGGAGGACCCAAGGAAAGAAAGGGTATTTGATACAGGAGCTAAGAACGTGCTCTGAATCTGGGTTGGGCCTCTGGCTCTGAGTTCTGACTCTGCCGTGTATTGACTGCTCTTCATTGGCTTTGTTTGTTAAGATGAAAGAAAGCAATGTGCGATAGTGATTTTTTTCTCTGTAAAATTTTTAAATTATCTTTAAATAGCTGTAAATGGGGTGTTAAATCAACATGTCACTCATGAGGACACAGCATTTTCATTGGTGTCACACTTTCCATTGTTCTCCCCACTCTCTCCCAGCCCCATTCGTCCCCTCAAGTTACCGGGCTCCATTTCTATAGGTGTTCATAGAATGTCAACATGGCATTCTCCTACCCTTTCATTCCCCATCCATTTGCCCCCTATAATTCTTCACTGGAGGGAGTCTACTGGTGTTTAGGACTAGGTGAAGAGTGGAAATGGAATCTGGGAAGCTGAGACAAATAGAAAACAGCTCATAGAGAAAGAGAAGCAATCCAAGAAAGCTTGACAGGTATGCATCCTTTTTTCTTTGAGAGGCAAGTACGAGTTAAAAGAAGCTAGGCTCTGGTAGTGGAAGCTTGTAATCCTAGCTACTCAGGAGGCTGGCATCTTAGGTTCTCAGTTTGAAGCCAAGCCTGAGTCTCTTATCCAATTAACCACTAGAAAACTGGAAGGGCCACTGTGACTTAAAGTGGTAGAGCACTAGCCTTGAGCAATGAAGGTCAGAGACAGCACGCAGGCCCTTAGTTCAAGCACCATGACTGGCATTAAAAAAAAAATGAAAAAAGCAGATGTGAGAATCAAAAGTTTGCTCTGGATCAAAAGAGTTGCATAATACTTGGCCTAAAATGTTCCAAGCTTACCGAAGAGTTTTCCTTCTCTGAAGGTCTATGCAAGTAAATCTCTTACTCCGAGCTATGGAGGTATTTAGTTTTTGTTGGGCAGGGTTGAGGGAAGTGAAAAGTATATGCATATAACCAGGTGCTAGCTGGTGGCTCACACTTGTACTCTTAACTGCTCAGGAGGCTGAGTTCCAAGGATGGAAGTTTGGAAGCCAGCTCAAGCAGAATACTTTTGTGGGACTCTTACCTTCAATTAGTAAGCAAAATGCCAAAATGGAAGTATGGCTGAAGTAGTTGAGCAACAGTCTTCAGTGAAAAAAATCAAACAAGAACAGAAGACACACACACACACACACACACACACACACACACACACACACACACACACACGCACGCGCGCACACACACATTATAGACATATAAAAGTCCCTAGGAAGCAGAAGGGAAATAGGAGAAAATGAAGGCTGATTTTGTGTGTGTGTGTGTGTGTGTGTGTGTGTGTGTGTGTGTGTGTGTGTGTGCTGATACTAGTACTTAAGCTCTAAACCTTGTAATCTTGATTAGCTTTTTTTGCTCAAGGCTGGCACTTTACCATTTGAGCCACAGCTCTACTTTGGCTTTTTGGTGATAAGTTGGAGATGAGAGTCTCATGGACTTGTTTCCCTGGCTTGTTTCCACTCTTGATCCTTAGATCTCAACATCCTGAATAGTTAGGATTATAGCTATGAGTCACCAGAATCTGGATTTGTTTTACTTTCTTTCTCCATTTTATTAAACTTTGTAGTTCATGAGGGAGTGTAAGACTCGAAGTCAAAACAATGCCTAGGGCTGGGAGCTTGGTCTAGTGGTCGAGTGCTTGCCTAGCATTCACAAAGCCCTGGGTTTGATTTCTTGGGATCACATACACAGAAACAGCTGGACGCAGTACTGTGGCTCAAACACTATAGCACTAGCCTTCAGAAAGCCCAAGGACAGTGCCTAGGCCCTGAGTTCAAGCCCAAGGACTGGCAAAAATAAATGCCTGTATGAGGCGTGATGGTTTCCCTCATTTGTCATGATCAGTAGAAACCTTGGGCTCTCCTAGCAGAGATTTACGATAGAATAAAACCTAGATACATCAGGCCATATAGAATGACGCTAAATGAAAGGACCTCCAGGATATAGAAACAAAAGCCATATAATGAGTGATTGTTGTCTTTAATGTACTATGTTATCTGTCATCTCTTTTGCTGTCCCTTGGTTATTTCATACTGTTACAGTATTTCACCTTATTATCTGATATATTGTATATATGTGTATTTAGTTATTTGAAATCAGAGAGGGAAGGGAGGGGCGGGGGTGGGGGGAAATGAGGACCAAGACATGAGAAAGGGTATCAATGTATGCACTTTCCATCTGGTGAATATAATGCAACCCTTCTATTAATTACAATAAAAATATACAAAAAATGCCTGTATGCTTATTTTTTGATAGGTCGTGGTACTTAAACTTAGGGCCTGGCCACTATCCCTGAGCCTCTTTGTGCTCAAAGTTCGTGCCCCATCACTTTAGTCACAGTTCCACTTCCTGTTTTTTTGAGTGGTTAATAAAGATAAAGAATCCCACAGGGACTTTTCTGTCCCAGTTGGTTTTGAACTGTGATCCTCAACTCTCAGATTCCTGAATAACTATGATTACAGGTGTAAGACACCATCCTTATGTGCTTTATTTAAACAGCTTTTCATCAATGCAATGTTTATCTCTAGATTCTTGGCTTCTGATTCCCAGGCCTTGTTTTCTCTGATCTCTCCTGCTTTCAGAAGATCTTGTGTGAGGGATTCCGAGTTTCTGCTTTCATCAGCAAAAGACTGCTGGAAGAATCCCCAGTGCTCACAACATGTGGGCTTAGTGGGCCTTGGAAGGGAGAAAAGAGGAATTGTGGGTAGTCTCCACAGACAGAGGCTGCCAAGGAGACAGCCTGCAGAAGCTGGCTGGACAGAAGCTAATCTCCACTTCATTATTAGCATCTTTTCCCAGATCTGTCTGGCTTGACTGACTCACTGCTTCATCTTAAAAGCAGAATGCCAGAATCATCAGCACATCTAGGAGTCAGTTACCAACTATTAGGCTTAGGTTTGCAACCCATTGATTTGACAGCAACACAAAACAAACATGCCCCTTGCATGAAAAAGTAAGTAAGTAAGTAAGTAAGTAAATAAGACCAGGCTGCCCCTCCTGTTGCTGAGTACTTTTAAAGTATGTTCTTTATTTGTTTGTTTGGTTGGTTTTATGTCAATTACTGGGGCTTCACTTCAGAGCCTGGCTGCTGCCCCTTAGCTTTTTTACTCAAAGGTAACATTCTACAGCTTGAATAGCAGCTTTTGCATGGCTCATGGAGATAAGAGTCTCACTAATTTTCCTACCCGAGATGGTCTTGGTGATCTTCAGATCTCAACCTCTTGAGTAGCTAGGATTACAGGCATAAGACATCAGTGTCCTGCTTCAAAGTATGTCTTTCATGTAGGTGGGCTACAACAGAGTGAGAAGTGTACATCTGAAGCCAGGAGCTGAGCCGGTGGTTCACACCTGTAATGGTAGCTACTCAAAAATATGAGATCTGAGAGTCATGGTTCAGAGTCAGCTGGGGAAAAAAAGTCCATGAAATTCCTACCTCTAATGAACCACCTGAAAGCCAGAAGTGGTGCTGTGGCTCAAAGTGGTAGAGTGCTAGAAAAGAATGCAAAAGAGCTCAAGCCCTGAGCTCAGGACAGAGTCCCAAGTTCAAGCTCCATGACTGAAATTTTTTTTTAAAAAAAGAAAAAAACCAGAAGCTGGAGAATAAGAGATAACCTGCAAAGATTATTTTCTCTCAAAAGAAAGTACAGACTGGGCACTGGTAGCTCATGCCTTTATTGTTTTTTTTAATATTTTTATTGTAATTAATAAAAGGGTTACATGATATTTGCCAGATAGAAGATGCATTAATTCACATACATTGATACCCTTTCACATATCTTGGTCCCCATTACCCTCCTCCCGACCCCCTCATCTTGGTTTTCCCCCCTTCCCTATCCAATTTCAAATAACCAAATACAAATATATCTGATATATCAGATAACAAAGTGAGATACTGTAACAATATGATATAACCAAGGGACAGCAAAAGAGATGAGAGATAACATAGTACATTAAGGACAACAATCATTCATTATATGGCTTTTGTTTCAATATCCTGGAAGTCCTTTCAATTAGCTTCATACTATATGGCCTTATGTATCTAGGTTTTGCTCTATTGCAGATCTCTGCTAGTAGAGCCCAAGGTTTCTACTGATTATGACAAATGAGGGAAACCATTGAGCCTAAGTTCCTTTGAGTCTGGCTTACTTCACTTAATATGATTTTTTTTCTAAGTCTTTCCATTTCCCAACTCATGCCTTTAATCCTAGCTAGCTAGCCTGGGAAGACATACCTATGAGACACTCCCCAATTAACCAGGGGAGGTTTGGCTCAAGTGGTAGAATGTCAGCTCACCATGAGCAGAACAAGCCAAATGAGAGTGTAAGGCTTTGTGTTCAAGCCCCAGAATCAACCCAAGAACCAGATTCTGGTGACTCACACTTGCAATCCTAGTGATTCAGGAAGCTGAGATCTGTGGACTATGCTTCAAAACCAGCCTGGGTGAGAAAGTCCCTGGGACTTTTATCTCCAATTAACTAACTAGAAAACTAGAAATGGAGCTGTGGCTCAAAATGGTAGAGCTTCAGCCTTGAGCAAAACACCTCAAGGACAGGTCCCAGGCCCAGAATTCAAACCTCGTGACTGACAATAACAATGTGATCCAATGTGATCTCACTTTAGAGATATTTTCTGTTTTAAGTACTCTGCTCCTTCAATTATTATCTTTAAGTTGCTTACAGGTAGATTTCAATTCAATATGTCAGTTTATGAGTACAGTGCATCTTGGTCAATAGCACCCCTTTCCACATTTCCCCCATCTCTAAACTGAACTTACTTTACTTAACACAAACTTTTCCAGGTCCATTCATTTCCCTGCAAATGTAAAATTTCATATATATATATTATTTATATGATATATACCCAGGGATTAAAAATGTGATATATACATATAAATGTTATAGATTAAAATGTGATATGCATATCACATTTGTTTCTGATCCATTCATTCATTGTAGGGCATTTGTGATGCTTCCATAACTTGGATATCATGAATAATACCACAAAGAATATGGATGTACAAGTGTCCTTACTAGATCCTGACTCAGTTTCGTATCTCAGGAGTTGAAAGAATGACAAGGAAAGGATGAGGGTAAAAAAGTTTATTCAGAAGGGAAATATCAAACTCAGAGAGACCATTGCTATTCTGCCAGTTGTCCATTCTCTCTTTTCCACGTGGCCTTCTGTGTCTCTGTGCCCCTCCCCTCCATTGTTTTTTTCCCAGTGGCTTTGAGTCTAGAGGTGCCTATGCCTTGAGCTATGTTCTGATTAGTTACCTTTATTCTAATTAGGTGCTTTGGATGGTAACATCTTATTGGTTGGGTTCAATACATTCTAATTGGTTGCTAATTCCTAATTGAGTCCCTTCCACAAACCCTCTCCCCAAGGTGATGAGAAGGTTGCATCTGCTAGGCCACTAGGCTGTCCCTGGGATCCTAAACCCTAATTGACTTTTAATATTATATCAATTAACCCTCATTGACTCTTTTAATATCATATCAATTTCTGTTCCAAATGCTGCTTTCCATCCATTCTCTTCTTCAACCAAATTCTTACTTGGTTCTCCATGTCCACAGGTCCAGCCTTCTGGCCTCAATTTGATCTACCTATAGCTTCTGGATTGAGTTTCAAATTACCACCCCAATACCAATTTTCTTCCCTTCCTCTACACTCAGACAGCTCTATCTACTTCCTTGCTCTTCCCCTAGCCCATCTAAATTTCCCACTGGTCACACTCCATCCTCACAGAAAGCCCTTTGCCCATAGCCATCTACCACTGAGCTCTGGCCCTTGTTCAGGCACAGTTGTAAGCTCCAGAGGTCAATGGTGCCTCCTTACTCTGTGATACTTACATCCAGTCAATTGTTCAGCAGTGTCCCCAGGAGGTCTGTCACCAGTGACAGATCATTTAATGAGCCAACTTCAGACACTACCCCTCGCCAGCCATTAGACTCTCAAAATCCTATGAGGCCTCAAAAGACTCCCATGAGAATCAGATTATTAATGATGAAGACTCTCCTTGGAGTCAATGCGAGTGTTCAACATTCCATCTTGAAAAACAGTGAAAATTTGAGTTATAATTCCAGAATCCATGTTTGTTGTTGTTGTTGTTGTTTGTGCCAGTCCTGGGGCTTGAATTCAGGGCCTAAGCACTGGCCTTGACCTTGTTTTTTTTTTTGTTTTTTCTTTCTTTAAACTTGAGGCTATGTAGTACTCTACCACTTGAGCCACAGCTTTACTTCTGGCTTTTTTTGGTGGTTAATTGGAGAAAAGAGCTCCCTAGACTTTCCTGTCTAGGCTGGTATCAAACTGTATTCTTCAGATTCAGCCTCCTGAGTAGCAAGGATTACAGGTGTGAACCACCAGTGTCAGGCTATATTTTTATTGGTATGAAATAAGGTCTTACTCTAGAGTATAGACTGGTCTTAACTCTTCATGCTCCTACCTCAACCTCAAGAGTGGCTAGGATAATAGATGTGGCCACCATGCTTGGTAAGCTTATCTTTATATTAATGCTAGTCACTAATATGGCTTGAGTTTTCATCTCAGCTCTGTCCTTATGACAGAGAGGGAAGACCAGGAATCAGCCTTTCTTTTTCTTCTTTTTTGTTTTCTCCCTCCCTCCCTTTTTTCCTTCCTTCCTTTGGTGGTACCAGTATTGGGACTTAAACTCAGAGCCAGGACACGTTCTATTAGCTTCTCACTCAAGACTGGCACTCTACCACTGGAGCCATGCTTCCACTTCTGGCTGGTATCTTGGAGATAAGAGACTCTCAGATTTGTCTCCCGTGACTGACTTTGAGTTGCTAATCACAAATCTCAGCTTCCTGAGTAGCTCAAATCATAGATGTGAGACATCAGCACCCAGCTTCTTCTGATTTCTTACGACAGGAGTCTCACTATGTTGCCTAGGCTCAAGAGATTCTCCTGACCAGGTTATTAGTGACTCAAACCTGTCATCCAAGCTACCTTCAAGAGGCTGAGATCTGGGAAGCTAGATTCAAAGCCAGCTAGGGGGCAAATATGAGAATCTCTTTCTTATTCTTTCTATCTGTGATGCCATCTGTCCTTTCCCCTCCTGTTGCCTTAGAACCCACTGACAAGGCTGACTTACCGTCCATACCAAGAGCTACTTTAGCACCCTATGCAAACTGTGTTCATAGCAGGCAGTAAAATGCAGGCTTCTTTTGAGCTCCCAGAAGAGAACGACTGTGTTTTATTCATCTGTGACTATCAAGGGTAAATTCATATGGCTTATAGATGTACAAAGGTCCTTTTTATTTATTTAGCTATGAAGAAATTCTCCTAACACCCATCACTTTCTTTTTTATCACTGTAGGTTATTTAAAATTACAATATTTCTTGGTAAACATTTTGACATGTGAAAGAAAAATACACAGACAGATACATATATTTATATACCGACATATAAATACATGCATATGTATATACATATATATGTACATATTCCTGCCTATACACAGACCTGGGCTGTGGATCCTCCAATTTATTTTTTTAACTTGAAAATTCCAACTATATATTTTAATGTTTTCATTGGAAATGCTTCTTCTATTTTTTAACACTCAACAAATCAGTTTGTGAGTACAATGCATTTCAATTAATGCGTTATTCCTTCATCATTCTCTCCATCCCAGTACAAGCCAGTTTATTTTAATTGAAAAATAAGATTATATTTATTCATCATTATATGTAAAATATATATCACATATACCGTATATATTAAACATACACATATACACATAAAATTGTATTTATTCTCCATGATGTTTGAATTGTCAATTTGGTATAGGTACTGTATGGTATATTATTATTCACCTATAAAGAAAAGTAGAATTATATCATTTTCAGGAACATGTGTAGAACTTGAGATGATTATATTTGGCAAAATGATCAGACCCAAAGGAACATAGGCTCAATGGTTTCCCTCATTTGTAATAATTAGTACACACCTAGGACCCTCCTAGCAGAGGATTACAATAGTGCAAAACCTAGATATATAAGGTCATACAGGACGAGGCTAAATGAAAGGACCTCCAGGATATGGAAATAAGAGCTTTATCTTGTGTGATTGTTGTTCTTAATGTACTATGCTATTTCTCTTCTTTTTTTTGTTGCCATTTGGTTAATCTCATATTGTTACAGTATCTGACTTTGTTACCTGCTATATTGTATATACATTTATTTGTTTATTTGAAATGGGAAAGGGGAGGGGGTAAATAAGTTTGGGAGGGGTGAGGGGAAGAAAATGGGGACAAAAATATGAGAAGGGGTATCAATGTGTGAGAAGTAATGCACCTGCTACATGGCGAATGTAACTGTAATCTCTCTATACATTACAATAAAAACAAAAAACAGGCAATACTTTGTAGCCAGGTTAATGTAGAGATAGAGTGTATGTTTGTGTACTCAGCTCCTGTTGTGTGGGGGCATAGGTAGATATATAGAAATTTAAATATGTAGATGTGAGAAAAAAGTCCCATACTATTCATGAGCAAACCTCAGTATTTTATTCAGTTTGGGGTACTACATGCACACTGAGAAATGACATGTAATGTTTATTTTTCTCAATCTGGCTCAGTTTGCCAAATATGATCCTCTAGGATTCCAGGTTCATATTATCATACCCATCTTCTTTTAGAATCACTTGGATTTTTTTTTCTGTTCTGCTTTACTGAAACCCTCATCCTCCCCATCTCAGCGTGCCATATAGATTAGGATGTGCTACTGCATCCAGCTGTAGGTTTCAAAGGGGGTCTCACAAACTTATCTAGACAGGCGAATCTCATATTTTGATCCTGCTATTCTTAGACTCTAAAGCAGCTAAGATTACAGGCTATCCTATCCTCAGCTACCTTCATAAAGATTCTTTTTTTTTTTGCAGTCCTGAGCTTGAACTCAGGGCCTGAGAGCTGTTCTTGGGCTTTCTCAAGGCTAGAGCTCTATCAGTTAAGCTTCAGCCCCACTTCTGGCTTTTTTTCTATGTATGTGGCACCAAGGCATCAAACCTGGGTCTTCGTGCATGCTAGGCAAGCACTTTACCACTAGGCCAAACTCCCGGCCCTTCATACTGATTTTTGATGCACCAAGCTACAACTTGGTAGTAGTGGGATGATTTTTCAGATGAGGAATCACAAGAACCTTCTGAGCATCAGGCTGTGTAGTGTGTGTGTGTGTGTGTGTGTGTGTGTGTGTGTGCGCGTGCGCGTGCGTGCGTGTATATGTGTACCAATACTGAGGGTTAAACTTAGGTCCAGCACATTCAAGGCTGGTGCTTTATCACTTGAAACATACCTCCACAGTCTCATGGATTTTTTTTGCCTGGGCTGGCTTTGAACCATGATCTTCAGATCTCAACCTCCTGAAGATCTAGAATTATAGGAGCAAGCCACCAGTACCTGATTTCTAGGATTTCTTTCTTTGGAGAATCGTTCCTTCTCCCTCCAACAATGAACTCATCAGAGGCTCATACATCGTACCTCATCTTTGTCTAATCTGAGGCAAGATGGTCATTGATCTTCTCCACAGCTTCAAGGAGAAGTGGCAGGGTCTTGGAGATGGTGATACTCGCAAGGACAAGGATGCTGGCAGGGGAAATGGATGCACAGGCTGAGCAGGTGAGGTTGTATTCAGCTCTTAATTTCTCAAGTGAAACCAGGCTCTGGTTTTTCTCCCCAGATTATTGTGTCTTCTTCCAAACTGCCCTTTGCTCAAGGTGGGTTGTGTTGATTTCTCTCTCAGGATTCCTCAAAGTCTCCATTTTGCTTTCTTGAGTCTTTGAGCTTCTTTAGACCAGAAACGGGGCTTAACACACCTGTATCTTGGGAGTGCAGCACTGTATTTGATAAATCAAGGTGAAAACTGGGAGCGATGGGGTGACATCTGCCCCTGGCCCAGGTGCTCACCTGTAATGTTGTCTTCCTCTCCTGGCAAGAAATCTCCATCTCCCCATATTCTGTAATATGCCTGCCGCCTGTAACTATGCAAGAGACAAATGTGTTGTCACCTTCTCTTTGTTTTATGATTGCATATTATATGTCTAAGGGAAGAAATGATCGAAACAACACTGTATTTTTTGTGTGTGTGTGCCAGTACTGGGACTTGGACTCAGGGCTTAGATGCTGTCCTTTAGGTTTGTTTGTTTGCGTGTTTGTTTGTTTTGGCAGTCCTGGGCTAGAACTCAGGGCCTGAGCACTATACTTGGGCTTTCTCAAGACTAGCACTCTACCACTTGAGTCGCAGCATCACTTCCAGCTTCTTTTCTGTGCATGTGTTACCAAGGAATCGAACTTAGGGCTTCATGAATGCTAGGCAAGCATTCTACCACTAGGCCATGCTCCTGGCCCTGACTTTTAGGTTTTTGTGTGTAAACCTAGAACTCCATCACTTGAGCTTTTACCCTACTTTCAACTTGTTTCTGGTTCATTGGAGATAAGAGTCTCATGGACTTTCCTGTCCAGGATGGCTTAGACTCTTGATCTACATGTCTCAGTCTTCTGAAAAGAGTTTTATAGACTTGGATCACTGTACTGCGTAAATCGGTACTTTAGCCAGATCTAAGCTACCATGAAATGGAAGAGCACTTCACTGTATTAAAATAAAAACCAGCTAGGTTCAACTTTTGAATATTTTAAACTTTCTCATGAGCTTACCTCTCTGGTGCAACATTACATTTCCTGAGGCATAAATTGTTTTTATTTTAGAGTCTGCCTCACAGAACCCAGCTGGGTGTAGAGCTGGTGAATTATAAATAGAATCAAATAAAATGAGTGAGTAAAAGAAGGAAGAAATGTGTACATGCAAATCTCTCAAAACAATAATGCTCCAGGTTTAAAACTAACTTCACATTGAGAGGATGGATGAGATTGGGAAAGATAGGGGAGATCTACTGCAGGGATGCCATTGATCAAAACACATTAAGTCTCTCTCTTTTCTATCCTCTCTCTCCAGAACAATGAAAAAAATATCCTTCCCATGGACCATACAAAACTCTTTTCCTACATCTGGGTTTTAGGGTTCCATTTCCTATTTCAGAAACTTATCAGAGCATGGCTTCCAAACCCAATCAGCAGTATTCCTAAAGGAAGGATAATGGGAAATGACAGGTTGTTCATTTCAGGGTGTAGTTAATATAACATCCAATAGAAATGGACAGTTTTTGTATAAGACTATCCTGGATTTCGTAAGCATGTAGGCTTAAGAAAGCAGAGAAAGACTCTGGATCCTTTGGACACTGGTGGTTTATACCTGTCACCTTAGCTACTCAGGAGAATGAGATCTGAGGATTTCAGCTCAAAGCCAGCCAGGACAGAACAGTCCACAAGACTCTTAGCTCTGCTGAATCACAAAAAATCCAGAAGTAGCTGTGGCTCAAGTGGTAGAGTGCTATTCTTGAGCACAAAAACTCAGGGACAGTACCCAGGCCCTGATTTTGACCCCCAATACTGGCAGAAAAACCAAACAAAACAAAGAATCATGATAGACACAAGAGAACTCAACATAGGAACAAACATTGCTGTTTTGACATTAATTGCCAAGAGATGAAGAAATAATTAAAACTAACACAAGTGGGAAGAACTGATTGGACCCATAGTATCTCTCAGGTATACTACCTTAAAATACTCAATCAGGGAGGAACTCACCTCGGAGGAAGCATTATGATAGGTGCTCGCAATCAATAGATTTGTTCCATTAAATAACAACAGACACTGGAGCAGGGAGGCTGGCTATGTACAAATTGGGACTGTCATCTCTTTGCAGATAATCAAAACAGGCCTGTGCTGATGAGGATGTCCTGAACTCACTGAGAGCAAAGGCAATCATTCTGATTGTGACTAAGAATAAACAAAACAGTTTGGAAACAAAGCGTGCACAGCCAGCCTGGGCACGATGCGTTGCTGTCTATCCAGTATGTATGGGTCTATTCCCCAGCTTTTGTGCTCACCCTGAGAACAAGTGTGCTTGTCCTCAGAGGTGAGAGGAAATTGTCCTTCATCAGGGAATGGAAGTGACTTCACTTTTTCTTCTGGGAATCCACAATCTTGCTTCTTCCACACGGGAAGGTTTCTGCAGATGAGCCTAAGATGGGAGATGGCATCAGCAGCATGTTCTCTGCTCAAATGTCAAGGAAAGTCTTTGTGCTCAAGACACAGATGATGAGAAGGCCACACATACAATAAACATCTCTCAGCTTAAAAAAATCAGACTACCAGATGACAAGAGTTAGCTGGGCACTGACAGCGGCTCATGCCTGTAATCCTAGCCACTCAGGAGGCTGAGGTCTGAAGATCACGGTTCAAAAACAGCCCAGACACAGAAGTCTGTGAGATTCTCATCTCCAATTAACCACCAGAAAACCACACACACACACACACATATGTATACGTATATTACATACAAATATGTGTATCTAAAAAGGTATTCATATAAGGATATACATGTATGTGTAGATAGGTGTATATATACTATATAGGTGTATATGTGTATAGACATGTTTATTTGTGTGCATAAGTGGGCACATACATGAATACATACATGTGCATGCATATAAATGCATTTTGTTGCCTTATGGATCCACATGTGCGTATACATACATATACGCATTGCAGATATGCACAAATGTGTGAATGTGTAGTTGCATATTTTGCATATGTGCATTGGCATATAATGTCTATATAAGTACATATCCATGTGGACAGGTGTGGTATATGTAGGTCTATGTGCATGCTAGTGTTTGTATGTGCGTGCAGATATGCCTGTAGCTATCTCTGTTCACACATATGCATGTGGGCGCGTGTATGTGTATGTGTGTGCATGCATGGGTATGAGTGAATGTTTCTACTTTTCTTTGTATGTTTTCAGACACACAAACCATAATTAGATACAACTGTACTCCAGTTAAAATATGAGCTCCATAGAGTTCACAGTTTATTAAGCATACTAATAAAACTAAGCATAGTTACAGTAATGCACAATGTCTGCCTGAAGAAAACTCCAAATACAGGGCCCTAGGGAGCTTGGGGTTAAGTCTGAGTGGGAAGGGAAGGTTTTATGCAGGAGAGAGCAACCAGACACGGTTCCAGTGTCTTGTCTTGTCTTGCTGTGTGTTTGTTATAGTGTTTCCAACAGAACTGGAATGTGCCAAGGCCCCTGGTGATGTGTGGAAGATCAGTTAGCTGGTGGGTTCTCCAGATATTTATGAGGGTAACCTTTATGCCATGGAAGGCAGAAGATGAGGAGGAAAAGATAAGGAGGAAGTATTTTCAATTCAGATGCCTGGGCTGGTGCAGGTGGGCAGAGGTGAAGAGCATATCTCCATCGATAGGAACAGCATTTAGAGAGAAAAAGACCTTCGGCAAGGAGATGAGATTATTTCCCTGAGGGATTTGGTAAGCTATGTAGGGCAGAAAAGCATGGTGTGTGTGTGTGCATGTGTGTGGCTTAAACTCAGGGCCTCACACTCTCCCTTATCATTTTCACTCAAGACTACCTTTAGCTTTTTACTGGCTAAATGGTGATCAGTCTCAAGGACTCAACTGCCTGGACTGACTTGGAACCATGATTCTCATATACCACAGTCTCTTGAGTAGCTAGATAGGAGCCATCAACACACAGCAATAGGTGCATCTGGTTTTTCAGCTTCTCTTCCCTTCTCACCACCACTGTAGCATGCCAGCTGTGCACTGAAGAGGTTAAATGGACTGGGTACATCATCAAGAGTCAGCTTCACCACAGGAGTGGAATCTCTGACCTTTAAGACCTTCTGGGGGGAGGGGGGCACTGGCAGGAAGTCAAGGTGCCTAGGCTGAGGGCAGGAGGAGGAGAGTCCAGGAAACAAATGTCTGGTAAGCCTGAATCACATGCCCTTTCCAAGGATCAGTCTCCACCACGTGGTTTGTCCTTTCTGCAGAAAGAAAGATCAAGGAGAATACAGGAGCTGAAAAGACCACAAAGGTTAAGGAAAACAGCATGATTGGAAATGTCAAGTTCTTGCTTTGATCTTAAGCTCCTGGTTTCCAAAGACAATGATCTGTTTTCTCCTCAAGGTGATGGTGGGTCCTTGGGCTGCCATTCTTCCTCCTTAAAATCCTTCCCATTTCAGCTCTGGCATATCTGAAACACCAGCCTTTCAAGAGCCAATCTCTCAGTCCTTTTTCTTTCCCCAACCTCACATTCCCCTGGGAGCTACCCACGCTTTTCCCTTCTTAACTCTATTTAGGGGACTTCACTCTTAGTTAAGTCCTCACTACTATCTATGACATGGGACCTTCATAGTAGGGATTCAAAATCCTGTAATTCTTTCCATAGAAAAATTCACTCCTTCTAAGCATTCTATCAGAACTAAAGCAACTCTCTTTTTCAGAAGTAGATACTGAGCCTAAGTTAGACAAAATGCCAATGATGGCAGCAGGGGTGAAACATACAAGTGGAATAACCAACATGGCAGTATCTAACTGGAGGTGATGGAGATAGTTCTTTGTCCTCTTTAGGCAATGCATTCTCTGGAATTCTGCAGAACAACACACTCAATGGAATAAATATCATATAAAGGAAAATTTTGTTGTTGTTGGTGGTCATGGGGAATGAACGTGGCCTTGGCACTGTCCCTCTACCACTTTGAGTTCCAGCTGAACTTCTGGGGGTTTGGTGGGGGGATGGTCAATTGGAGATAATTGTCTCATGGACTTTCCTGCCCAGGCTGGCTTCGAATTTAAGCTTCATGAGTGGTTAGGATTACAGGTGTGAGCTACCAGTGCTCTGCAAAGCAGGATTTATTGATGGAGTCTAGATAATCCCATAATGAGTCTGCACATTGAGAATGGAAAACTCCATGGCTGCATAGTGCAAGCAGCTAGAAGTCTTAGAACAAGAGGGACCACTGAGTCAGAGAGCAGTAGCTCATGCCTGTAATCTTAGCTAATGAGGAGGCTGAGATCTCAGAATCCTGGTTCAAATACAGCCCAAATGGGAAAGTCTGTGAGACTCTTCATTTTTAATTAACCAGCAAAAAGCTGGAAGTGGAGCTGTGACTCAAGTGGTAAGGCAATGGTCTTGAGCAAAAGAAGCTAAGGGACAGTGCTCAGTCCCTGAGTTCAAGCCCCAGTACCAACACACGAAATTATCTTTTCTTTAAATGCTATCCCGTATTTGTTATAGCAACAGAGTATAAACTAAAATTATCGGTTAGAGATCATGACTTTTTCAGAAGTACTGTTGTTGGCTGACAGATCCGTGTTGTTGTATAGCAGACCTGACCATGACAGTTGTACAACACACATAGGATAAGCTTAAGAACATACTTTCTTAAATATGTATTTGCTTTGTTGCATCCAATAATTCCTGTCATAGACTTCACATCTATGGATTATGAACTAGGAAATCCTAGAATGTAAAATGGTGTGAATGTGCATATGAGTGTACATGTGCACACCACCCTGAGGCTTCAACTCAGATTATTGCACGCTTGCTTAGGTTTTATTTGTTTGTTTGTTAAAGGCGAGTGCTCTACGACTTGATCTGTACCTCCACTTCCAGCTTTTTGGAAATAAGATTCTCATGGACTTTTCTGCACCAGCTGACTCCAAACTTTGATCCTCAGACCTCAGTCTCCTCAGCAGCTAAGATTACAGATCTTAGGTAAATAGGTCAATATTGCTGAGCTTGGAAGGTAAAAGTTGAAATGAAATCTACTTTAAAAATTTTTTTGGACAAATTGCCATTATATCTTTCTAGACTTTATGCTAAGCAAAATAAGGATTATGTGGGTTGTCTTCAGTAAAAATAAACTTGATATTGACAAGCTCCACTATCCCTGTTTTTATTAGTCAAGAGAACTGCCCAACTCTGGTGGCTCACACCTTTAATCCTAGCTACTCAGGAAGCTGAGGTTTGAGAATCACAGTCTGATGTCAGCCCAAGCAGAAAAGTCTGTGAGATCTTATCTCCAACAAAGTACGCAGAAAAAGCAGAAATGGCTCAAGTGGTAGAGCTCTAGCCTTGAGCAAAAGAAACTCCAGGACAGTGCCTAGGCTCTGAATTCAAGCCTCAGGACCAGGGCACATGCGTGTGTGCACGCGCACACACACACACACACGCACACACACATATTCAGGAGAACTTAAAGAGATCTGAACCTTAGGAAAGAAACTAGGCAGAGCTCCTATGTTGCACTGAGATGTGAGCACTCAACCCATCATCTCTTCTCTACCAGATCTGTCTCTGTGTTTGGTCTCAATGCTCAAACTCAGATAATGTAAGATCTTTACATTTGAAGGAAGTCCAAGTTTACCAGATAAAGATTTCTGCCAAACCCATACTGCCACTGTCCTGTCTACAGAATAGATGAATGACCTTCAGGTCAATGCCTTGAGTTTAAGTCTGTGATAGTAAAGCCACTGAGTAGACCTTGAAGTACCTGAACAACCATACAAAAGACTTTCTTCATGAGATGAAATGTATTCTTCCTTATATTGTTGGCAAACAATATCTGTCCTAAACAGTCTTTTGGAGCTTTACATTGTGTCTCCTTTAGGCCACATGTTTTCTTGTCCTCTTCCTTCTAGATCATCAGCTGGTGAGTTACTGACAGCGGACTGACTGTAACTACTCCATCCAGCTTCTGAATGGAGAAGAGTGGAGCTTTCTTCTCTATTGTTTTGGAAATTCAATTTATTAGTGCAGCCAAAGATCCCATTAACTACCTCAAAATCCTTTAAGATCCTGATGAATTTGGACAGGATCCAAGCATGCTAATGCAACCTTGTCACAGAGAATAAAAGTCAGTGTGACAGCAGCATCTGTCTTTCACAGACTTTTGTAAGATGTCCCCAAGTGTACCCACAACAGCACATACCACATCTAGCATCTAGAACTAGCATCTAAACCAATGTTTAGAGCTAGCACTAAACACTTTGATCTCAGCCGTAGATACAGATACCACATCCTCAGTGAAACACAGGAATTCTACTAGTTCTTGTGGTTTTGGCTTGCTGCTTCTATGTTCTCCTAAATGCTATCAATAGGGAGACTGTAGCTTGTAGATGTCAAGCTAATTTTGACTATAGGCAATCCAAACCACCTTTTTTTCCCAGCATAAATTCCAGAAAGGCATGATGGTATTTTGCTAATAGTATTTTTTTCAGTGCTAAGGACAAAAGTACATATATTCCTTTCAAGTTTTACACTCTAAGCCAAGTACTTGTGACTCACACTAGTTTTAGTTACTCAGGAGGATCAAGGTTTGAAGCTAACTAGCCAGGGCAGAAATGTTCATGAGACTCTTAGCTCCAAAGAGCTAGAAATGGAGATGAGACTCATGTGGTAAAGCACCAGACAGCCATGAGCAAAAAAGAAAAAGCTAAATGAAGTTGGCTCCTAGCGATGAAAAACAACGATGATGATGATGATGATGATGATGATGATGATGATGATGATGATGACGACAACGACGACATGACATCATCATTGTTACTGTAGTGGATCAAGGCAGCCAGAAAGATTCTTCCCAGCAAGGTTCTTATGTAGTGAGTCCTGCAGTGTGAGCTGTTTTGCTGAGCGTGAGGTCTTGGTTTGAGGAATATGTGCTTTGCTCAATGACCTGGGGAGGAAATATGATCTCTCTTCTTTTCCAGAAAATCTTTTTGCCTCTCTCCATTCTATCTGGACTATCAACTATTTCTCTGTCTCTGTAAACACTTCCCTTAAATATCCATTTCATATTACAGGAAATGAGCTGGAAAAGGCCTTAGAAATCTAGTGTGATCTGGTCATTCTGGCATAACATGGAAAGAGAAAAGTATTATCAATGTCCAAATAGGGCAGCAATTGCTGACAGATGGGTAGACAGATCTTTTTTCTAAAACATTAGGTTCTACTGAAGCCAGTGGCTCACCTCTGTAATCCAAGCTATTCAGGAGGCTGAGATCTGAGGATCACAGTTCAAAGCCAATCAGCACAGGAAAGTCCATGGCACTCTTATTTCCAATTAATCAGCAAAAATGCACTAAGGCTGTAGCTCAAGTGTTACCGCATAGGGTAAGCAAAAAAAGCGAAAAAAAGGATGTCACCAGGCCCCATGTTTAAGTCCCTGTGCCAGCAGATACACACATACACGTGTGTGTATATATAATGTAATATATTTTGTATATATACATATGTATTTATGTATCTATAAATACATATATATATATACATTTTGTAGCTATGAGCAAATGTATATGTATGTATGTATAGAGAAAGGGGGGCGAGAGAGAGAGAGAGAGGGGTAGGGGGATTCATCTTTATCCTGAAAGATCCAGATTGCTCTCTATGCTCTAAATTTGACTTCCCAGGGCTCATGGAAAAATATTTGAGGATTTACTCAATCCTATCCACTAATTGCACTAACCTTTTAACGAGTCAGCATCAAATAGAAATCCCCAGGCCTTTGTACAAATATCACAAGCAGGTTAATTCATCAACCACCAATGTTGTTTTTTGTGTTTTGTTTTTTAATCAACATAAAAAGAAGTGCTTGTAGGATTTGCCCACTAGTGGCATTGAAAAACTACAACATGTAGATCAAGTTCTTTGTCTCTATGGTCCACAGACATAAAGCAAGAAATAAAGTGGCACGGTTTATTGGGAAAAGAAGATATGCAGAGTTTATGGTGGACATGAAAGGCCTCAAGGCTGTCACCATCTGGGGTACATTGCACAGAGGTTGATAAGGGGGTCTCTAAAAAAGAGCTATGTTACTCTCAAGATCTCTGGACACATGTGGGCCATACTTGTAGTCCCCAGACTCAATGAGAGGCACCATGCAGCCTACACCAGCTTTCCATGCATCCTTAGTCCCTCTGACTGGATACCTGCTCTGGAGCACATCTCTGGGCTTTGATCAGGCCATTGTTCATGTACAAGTCTTCCAGGGACAAAGTGACACCTGAGGCATGCAGGAGGACCTGGACCTGCACATAGAACTTCTGGGGACCATGGTGAGAGACACAGAGCCTCTACAGGAGGAATCCTCTTTCCCTGGTATCATAAATTCATCTATATTATTATTTACTTTTATCATAAAGTTCATGGTGGCATGGTGTTCTCAGCACATCTCAATTTCATCCCATCCTATAGACAGAATGGGTCAACAGGACCTTTGTATTGTGTTACTTTGAGGAAAATGCTCTGTTTGAAACAAAGTCCTTTATCAAATGCTTCAAGTTTTCTAAGCCGGTGAAACAGGCAGACTCTGACAATGAGAGGTAGGAAAAATGCAGCACACTTAGGAAATAAATATTCCATCACATCCTGATGACCAGGTATGGGCAGTGTTGCATCCACCCTGTCTCATAAATCCAACAGAAAATGTAGTGCTTTGCATGAAAGAGTAGCTTCTGTCATCTGGTCACTCACATGACCACTTAATTCCAAATCCAATTTGCCACTAATTCACTATGCAATGTGACAGACAGGTTTGTTTTCAGTCCCCACAAATGGAATGACCTGCTTTTCAAATTGAAGAGAAAACAAAGAAGATCAGGAATTGCAAGCATCAGAGAAATGAAAATGCCTTCTAACTTTCCAGTGGCCAAGCTAAAGATTTGTCTCTCTAGCAGATTCAACTTACGAAGGCAGAAGAGCTGGTGCAGGTCACCGTCAAGCCACATTGGATTCCTGTGAATGAGAGCCGTGTCTTGGCAGTGCTAGAGACATGGAAGTTCCTAGTAAATATTCTTCTATGGCAAATGTAGTCAGAGCTTGTGTTTAAGCACCTTACATAACTAGAATTAATATTACATCTTCCTTTTCAACCCACCTCCCATTTTCCTTCTCTCCTTCCCTTCTTTTCTCTTTTCATTGCATTCACTCATTCTCTATTTTGTGCTGGTATGGGACTTAAAATTTGGGACTGAGATCTTTCTTTACCTAAGCATTTTTGCCCAAGTCTGACACTCTACCATTTGAGCCAAACTCCACTTCTGGCTTTTTGCTTGTCACAGACTTTCCTGCCAGGATGGCTTTGAACCTTGATCTCAAATCTCAGCCTCCTGAGTAGCACCTATCTCACATTTCTTTTTAGAAATACTTAGTTCTCCCTTTTTCAGTATCTCTGCTCCAAAGTCTTGCTTTCTAGCTAGAATTTTATTTTAATGCAGACAAAACATTCCTCTGCCTAGAATTCCCACTATAGATTTCTTCTTGCCTAACACTAAGCGCTATCAATGATAGCTAAGCTTTTTCTGCTAGCCCCACCTGTTTGAAACAATGAAAATCTCTATATCATTAACAGACCAGAGGCTAAAATCTGAAATTTATGGAGGGAGTGGAGGAATTAATTCCCAACACAGATGCACAAGTGAAGCAAATATATAATGCAATCCAAAACAATGCTTTTCTGAATCTTCCCTAGTGGACACCAGTATTTCTCCAGGGCCAAGACAGGTGCAGTGAAGTAGAGACAGTCGGTATTGTGCAATGCCAGTATCAATTTGGTCTATGCACTCTTCTTTATTTATTCTCATCATTGATTCTACAACTTTTTGCCTAGATAGTGCATTAAATTCTCTCTATTATGACAAGGCCTTAAGGATTTATAGCCATTTTTACTCCTGCTTTAACAAATAACCATTCTTGCTAGAGTTCTGGTAACAGTCTTCCGTGGAAAATGGTAACAACAACAACACAAAGAAGGTTCCATCAAAGTGATCCCTGGCTTCTGAAATGGAATTGAACATGAGTCATTTTTAGTTATAATCAAAATGAAAAAGTTACATCGCAACCACCTCTCAGGCTGTAAGATAAAAACAAATCTAAGTTCACTTCTAAGATGCCAGCCCTGAAAGATTAAATCTAGGAAAGCAGATAGAAATGTGAATTTATTGATGCTGTGAATACAATGATGGGCTCTCTATAATCAACCCAGATTGATGTATCTCTTGATTAGTCTGCATCCCCTTCATGGTCACTATTTTGTACCCCAGTTTTTGCTTCACGGCTAATATTCAGAGACTGCAAAACAAGTGGCTAATCTTTCACACTGACACTGTCACTGAATTTCTGAACTCTAAGCAAATGGAGGCAAGTTGGGGAGTATATACTAGCAGAGGAGTCATACACTGTGGGCTTTGATTTTTAAAATACTAATTCAGCTTAGCTACCTGGGAGGCTGAGATCTGAGGATCATGGTCCAAAGCTTCAAGCAAAATGTCTATGAGACTCTTATCTCTAATTAACCATCAGAAAGCTGGAAATAGAGCTCACTAGTTTTGAACAAGACACTTGGGGACAGTGCTCAGGCCCTGAGTTCAAGCCCCAGGATGGGGAAAATAAATGGATTCAAGGTAAAGGGGAGCATTCGCTATGTAGATATTACCAAAGGAAATATTTCACACCAGACCAACTTGTCTTCTGATTGGTGCTTTGTTTTATTTTGGGGTGTGTGTGTGTGTGTGTGTGTGTGTGTGTGTGTGTGTGCTACCAGTATTATGATTTGAATTCAGAGTCTTGTACTCAACTGGACTTTTTTTTTTTACTCAAGGTTAGTACTTGAGGCATACCCGCAACTTCTGGATATTTTGGTTGCTTAATTGAAATAAGTATCCCTTGTATTGGCCTGTCCTGGCTAGTTTTGAATTCTCAATCCTCAGATTTCTGTCTCTTCAGTAGTTAGGATTACAGGTGTGAATCATTGGTGCCCAACCTGTAAATGGATTTTCCATAGGAGTTGTGAAGCTAGTTAACTTTTTGGCTTGAAACATGTGTACTAGTTCACCTGAGGGTTTCACAACCAAGTTTCTAGGCCCATCTCAGTACCACAATGTACAGCTTTCCATGCTGAACTAAGTGGAACTTTTCAGAAACAAGACTTTGGTTTCTTTAACTTATTTGCTCTTTTCCAAATTAATAAGAAAATTTCTTCTCTATGAATGTACTTTTCTTCTTATCTTCAGCTTATCTTAACTTTAAAGGTAAGACTTAATCAGAAAAGGTCATGGAAATAATTCCCATGAAAAAAATACCTTCAAAAAGTTCCAAATCTCGGTTGGGAGTTTGGCCTCGTGGTAGAGTGCTTGCCTAGCATGCACGAAGACCCAAGTTCGATTTCTTGGTACCACATACATAGGAAAAAGCTGGAAGTGGGGCTGAGGCTCAAGTGGTAGAGTGCTAAGCCTTGAGAAAGTCCAAGGACAGTGCTCAGGCCCTGAGCCCAAGACCAGGACTGGCAAAAAAAAAAGTTCCAAGTCTCATATGCATGTGTCTGTTATAAAGGATCTGTTTCTTCATTAATAAAAACCAGTTGTGGAAAATTACATGATTCAGTAATGGCACAGATTCAAACAGAAAAAAATTTCCCCCAGAGGAACCAAAACAAAATTTTAATCAGGAAAGGAAACAGCTCAGAAAATCTGATTGCTGCTATTTGAGAAATCCAAGTCTTATAAAAACAGAAACCCCTAACTCATAGGGCAGCAAAACAACTTCAGTCCTTGCATCTGGCAAGCAAAGAATCCAGGGAAGATGCCAACACATATAAAAGTGATAGGAAAGTTTATTAAGATAGAGAAAGGAGCGAGCTGGCATTGATATACCACAGGAAGACAGCTCTTCAGACCACGTCATTCTAGTTGGTTGTCTTCCTCAATATGGAGCTTACTAGGGAGAATTGGAGTTCTTAAAGATGGCTTTCTGACTGGTGGGTCTCCTTTTCTAATTTTTTTTGTCTTTCTTGCTTCTTCATTCTTTTGTAGATTTCTGGCTCTATTTCGTTGTCAGGCACTATACGGTTTGTCAGATTATCTTGCCATCTGCAAGTTTTATAGGCTGTGATTCCCTGATTGGCTATTTTTCTATTAACCTGTATCATGATGAGGGTCTCTTGCTTACCTGTAATGAACCCACTGAGCAGGCTCTACCTTGAAAAACAGAGATAACCAGGTGCTCAATCGCTAACTTTGCTTCATCATTACCATTTTCCAGTTCTCTAAAAGCCCATTTCCTTTTAGTATATTCCAGAGATTTCAAATTTTGATTCAATTAGGCATGTGGCAAAATGCTACAAAATCTCAGCTAAATGTACATGAGCACATATACAGGATCACATGCATATATACACAAACAAATGGACTGAAGTATGGCATACACCAGAAGGTTCCAAGAGTGTTAACTCCTCTGGACAACTAATAAAGTTTATCAAGGAAACTCAAATATGTTTTACCAGAATGGGAGGTCAAGGGAAGAGAGGACAGATGAATGGAGAGAAGAAGGGTTGGTGAATATAATTATCCCTTTTATGCTGAATTATATGATAGAATTAAATGTATTGTGTTCAATATACATGATTGAAAATGGAAGCAGGTAACTTGAGGGGAGGGATGGGATTGGAAGAGGTGGGGGAGAATAATGGAAGGGATGATTTGTGGAATTGAAACTTCATACAACTACTTAAAGATACCTTAGGAAAGAAAATTTATATCATATGATGATCATATAAAGTTCTTTGACAATTACAGCTATTCTATTCTTTTTTTAAATCTATAATTTATTTCATATATTTTACTGTAATTAATAGAAGGCTTACATTATATTCACCAGATAGAAGGTGCATTAATTCACATATATTGATACCCTTTCTCATGTCTTGGTCCCCATTTCCCCCTCCCACCCCACCTCTCATCTTGTTTTCCCCCCTTCCCTATCCAATTTCAAATAACCAAATACAAATATATGCAATATATCAGAGAACAAAGTGAGATACTGTAACAATATGAGATAACCAAGGGACAGCAAAAGAGATGGGAGATAACATAGTTACATTAAGGACAACAATCACTCATTATATGGCTTTTGTTTCTATATTCTTGAGGTCCTTTCACTTAGCGTCATACTATATGGCCATATGTATCTAGGTTTTGCTTTATTGTAAATCTCTGCTAGTAGAGCCCAAGGTTTCTACTGATTATGACAAATGAGGGAAACCATTGAGCCTAAGTTCCTTTCAGTCTGGCTTACTTCACTTAATATGATTTTTTCTAAGTCTTTCCATTTCCTTACAAATGGAGTGATGTCATTCTTTCTGACAGCAGCATAGAATTCCATTGTGTACAAATACCACATCTTATTGATCCACTCATCAACTGAGGGACATCTGGGTTGGTTCCATATCTTTGCTATGGTAAATAGTGCTGCAATGAACATTGTTGTGATAGTGGTTTTAGCATGTCCTTGTTTCTGGACAATTGGGTAAATGCCTAGTAGTGGAATTGCTGGGTCATAGGGGAGCTCTATGTTTAGTCTTTTGAGGAACCACCACACTGCTTTCCATAGTGGTTGGACGAGTTTGCACTCCCACCAATAGTGTAGTAGTGATCCCTCTTGGCCACATCCCCTCCAGCATCTGTTGTTATTAGTTTTCTTGATCCTGGCCATTCTAACTGGAGTGAGGTGGAATCTTAGAGCTGTTTTGATTTGCATTTCTTTTATGACCAGAGATGTTGAGCATTTCTTCATGTATCTATAGGCCATTCTTATTTCTTCTTCAGAGAAGACTCTCTTTAAGTCTTTGGTCCATCTTTTAATGGGATGGTTGTTACTTTGGAGATTAGTTTTGGAGTGATTCAATTTTTGGAGCTGTTGATATATTTTAAATATGAGGCCTTTGTCCGTTGTATGGTTAGTGAAGATCTTCTCCTATTCTATTCTTTTATGTAGTTTTTTAAAAACCATCTTTCTTTTATAAATCTCTTTTTAAATTGTCATTATAAAGGTGGTGTAAAACAGGATTACTGTTTCATAAGTCAAGTAATGAGTACATTTCTTTTTGGATGTTACCCCTTCCTTCACTCTCTTCCAGTGAAAAAGCATCTTTCTGACCAGGCCCTGGTGATTGACTACCAGTGTTTAACCGGTGCTTCGCTCTCAGTTCAGAAAACAGAGGAGTTAAATATTGGACGGCCACACTTGGCCAGAGCTTCATGCTCTATTATAGCAAGGTTTTTGTCACAAAGGAAAACATGGCTGTTTGCAGAGCTGGGCACGGTGGCTCACACTTGTCATCCTAGCTACTTAGAATGCTGATCTGTGGCTTAAGATTTGAAGCCATCCAAGACAGACAAATCTGAAAGACTCTGATCTTCAGTTAATGGCAATAAAATGGAAGGGTGTGACTCAAGTGCCAGTCTTGAGCAAAAATACCAAG
Organism: Megascapheus bottae; assembly: GCF_031878675.1. Lineage (NCBI taxonomy): Eukaryota > Metazoa > Chordata > Mammalia > Rodentia > Geomyidae > Megascapheus > Megascapheus bottae. Next base: position 12,052,263 of record NC_143539.1, read on the forward strand.
CAAGAGTGAGATCCTGAGTTCAAGCCCCAGTGCTGGTACACACACACACACACACACACACACACACACACACACACACACAGTTTTCCTAAAAGAAAGCAAAATTCCAAGGACATTCTATTTTAAATTTATCCATTTCTCCCTTTTCCTGGGTACTTTAGCTAGAAACCTTTCTAGTGTTATAATTGTGCCTTTGCTCATCTGTGTATCTGTATTTGCCTGGTCATAAACACTTACCTGAGAAAGGCTCAATGATTGAAAAAGGAATGAGTGGGTGAAAGGGTTGATTTCTATTTCAAAACATATCATTAAATGCAATTTAGCGCGAGCAAGAACACAGCCTTTTGAGTTAGCTCAACTTGAGCTCATTAACCAAGCAACCATAGGCAAGTAACAGTCTTGGAGAGAGGGATAGACAGAGACAGAAACAGAGACAGAGAGACAGACCTAAAGACAGACCAAGAGATAGAGAGATAGAATTGAAACCTTATCAGGCTGTTGTGCGGAGAGAAAAAGATTAGGAATAAAATAATTTTCCTTAATTCAGACCAATATCCTGGTCCTACTGTGAGAAAACAAAATAAAAACCTGTCTTTTATTTCAAAAGGCAGTGCTTAAAAATTCCCAAAGTTCCCACTTGGCTCAAGGTTCCTGTTCAGGAAAAGAGGAAGTGCTTTGGGATAAGGGAAGGTTTTTGAAATGTGAGGTTTTGTCTTTAGTTTCCTTTCAAGATTGGACAAGTAATAACCCAGAAGGAGGGTATATTTTGAGATTACCTGTGTACTGTTAATTGTATTTCAAAATCACCTTATGTAAATACATTTTACTGCAGCATTTAAACTAGCCAGTCTTGAGCAGACTGTGACTCTGAGCTCAACCAATCAGAGCAGAGGGTCGGGGATAAACAGGGGAGCAGGCTTGCCTGCCAGATTTTTGGCTGATGGCCCCCTCCTTCTGCAGAAGCAAATTTTGCCTTGCTGAGGTACTTATTTTCATGTCTATTGTTACTCTGATGGGTTTTGTAGAGCATATGTATGACACTACCACCTTATTCCACTGTTTATGGAAAGGACTACAGGTCTGAAATTCAGGTAAAAGGGCTATCTTTGCTTCATACTTTTGTCTTTGCCCTGGGCCTCAATACACGTTATAGATGAGGCCGAGTGGTGTGACCCATAGGGAAAAGCACATTTCACCAGCATGGAGTGCTGAGTACCAGCTAGCGACCATCTGAAAGTGGATCCCTTGGTTCTTAGCCTTCCCAGAACAAACCACTTTGACTCAGTCACATTCCTGTCACCTGTAACTACACACCAAACCTGTAAAGACATGCTTCTACTCTATGCAATTTTTGCATAGAATATGCTTGAACTCAGGGCCTGGGCACTGTCCTTGAGTTTCTTTTGCTCAAGGCTAGCACTCTACCACCTGAGCCACAGCACCACTTCCTACTTTTTCTGTGTATGTGGTACTGAGGAATCAAATCCAGGGCTTCAAGCATGCCAGGCAAGCACTCTACCACTAAGCCACATTCCCAGACCCTCTACGCAATCTTAAATGAGGTTGGCTTCAAAGCTGGATGTCTGGTGCATAGCTGTATCCTTAGGAGGCTACGATAGGAAGATTGTGGCTTGAGGCCAGTCGGGGAAAGAAAATCCATGGGACTTATTTTCAAACCAGCAAAATGCCAGAAGTAGATGTGTAGCTCAAGTGATAGAGCACAAACCTAGGGTAGAAAAGGCCAAGTGAGAGCACAAGAATCTGAGGTTAAGCTTATGGAGAGAGAGAGAGAGAGAGAGAGAGAGAGAGAGAGAGAGAGAGAGAGAGAGAGAGAGAGAGAGAGAGAGAGAGAGAGAGAGAGAGAGAGAGAGACAGAGACAGAGAGAGAGACAGAGACAGAGAGAGAGAGACAGAGAGAGAGACAGAGACAGACAGAGACGGACAGAGAGAGACAAACAGTCAGAGACAGAGACTGAGAGAGACAGAGACAGAGAATTCAATTTCAGTGAGTCCAGATTCCAACAAACAAAATTCTGAAAGAAGCCTGGCACTGATGCCTCATACCTATAATCCTAACTACTCAAGAGGCCGAGATCACAATTCAAACCTAGATCAGACAGAAAAATCTTTGAGGCCTTTATTTAAAATGAATCACCAAAAATCCAGAAGTGGTATTGTGGCACAAGTAATAGAGCACTAGCCTTGAATGTCCAGGCTTTCATTTAAGCCCCCAGGATGGACACAGAGAAAGAAAAATCCTGAAAGAATATGGAACTCATAACAGGGAGAGAATGAAGCTGTGAAGAAGAGAGGGTGGGTGGTAAGCAGACAGTACTGGTAAGCAGAGAGCTGGCCTTCCACCTCTCTGGCTAGTGTGAGTGTAGGTAAAAACACCCAGTGACCCCTCCTGCATATGATTGGCCTTAGGGAGTGAACCAAAAGAGTTTTTGACAGTGCAGCTTTTCTCCCTAACAAGGCTAAGCCACCAGACAAGAAGCTGTCCCAGGCACTTATACTTTGAAATAGCTAAGTTCCTATCAGATAGCATCATACTAAAAGAAAAAAAAACATGAAAGAAAGAAAGAAAGAGAGGCAATGAGACAATTGCCTTCATAAATTAAAAAAAATTATTTTTCCATTACAACTTTCAAATTAAAAAACATAAATGATAATTACTGTTTCCAGTTGCTAGCGGTTCTCGCCTATAATCCAAGCTACTCAGGAGGCTGAGATCTAAGGACTGAAATTTAAAGCCAATCCAGACCGGAAACATGAACGTTAATGAGACTCTTATCTCCAGTCAAAACAGCTGGAAGGGGAGATGTGGCTTAAGTGGCAGAGTGGCAGCTTTGGGTGTAAAAGATAAACAAGAGCATGAGGCCTAGCATTCAAGCCTCAGTACTGGTAAAAAATACAAATCACTTAGCTGTGTGCTAGCTACTATCCTAGCTACTCAGGAAGCTAAGATCTAAGGATTATGGTTCAAATTCAGCCTGGGCAGGAAAGTCTGTGAGGCATATCTCCACAGAACCACCAAAAAGCCAGAAGTGGAACAATGGCTTAAGTGGTAGCCTTGAGCTAAAAAAGCTCAGGACCAGTGCCCAGATCCTGAGTTCAAGCTCCAGCTCTGACACACAAAAAAATATCACAATGTTATAATGATTTATTTCATTCTCTGGGCACAATAATTACTACATAAAAGATAACGTAGTTAGCAAACGGAACGAGCTTTAAGTACTTATTGAAACTACCCTTTTTTTCATTTTTGTTTTATTTTTTTCCAGTCCTGGGCTTGAGCTCAGGGCCTGGGCACTGTCCTTGGGCTTTCTCAAGGCTAGAGCTCTACCTTTTGAGCCTCAGTACCACTCGTGGCTTTTTTCTATGTAAGTGGTACCAAGGAATCAAACCTGGGTCTTCATGAATGCAAGGCAAGCACTCTACCACTAAGCCAAACTCCCGGCCCTGAAAATATCCTGTTTTAAGTATTTCTTAATGAACAATACAATCATAGTCCATTAAGGCGTAGAAAAAAAAACATGGCAGCTGTTCATTATAGATTGATCACTAGGTTTAATTTTTGTTAATGTGTCAGAAAAGGCAATAAGCGAATACTTCTCCAATGAGAGGAAAGGAAATTACAAATTTGATTAAAATACATCTTTTTTTGTGTGTGTGCTGTCAAGGATTTAGGTTGAGACTTTGGTTAATGCAGGTGACAGCCCTCTCGGCCTGCTACTTGGCATGTGGTTATTGGGAACCATTTGTAACCTTCCCATTTCTTCTGTGAAAAGACATTTTAATTGAAAAATCATTTGCCCATAAAATTATTATCATCAATTCACATTCCACCAAAGGGCTCCATTATGACCATAAAACAATTTGTAAGTGGATTCATTTTACCCACTAAATCACTTCACATTATGGTGTGAACAGGATGATTAAACCAACTTAGAGCATTTAGTTGGCAAAGTAATTACATTATTATGCATTTTTGTCCACAGAGATACTTCCATTACCAAGTCCATTTGTCTTGTTGACACAACATCTATATGCATTGGACTGAACACATTTTATTTAGATGATGCTATTAATTTTATTCACTGAACACTTCTACACCTAAGGTAAATTTTCTCTTTTTTTATGTTTCTAGATACAGATTTGATTGGGGGGGAGTTTATCTTTTCATGTGATATGTGGTCCTCAATTTTCTTCAAACAACTCAACAAATTTGAAAACAAGTAAATAGAAAACAGTAAGAAAATATTGAAACACAGGCAAAGTTTTCAAAAGGACTATTCCTCTTGATTCTATTTCCTTCCTCCCTCTCTCCACTTCTCCTTCCCTTCCTCCTTTCTTTTCTATTTTATATCCAAACTAAGGCTTGAACATAGGACCTTGCACGCTCTTGCTTAGCTTTTTTTGCTGAAGCCTGGTGTACTCTACCATTTGAGCCACAGCTCTACTTTTGGCTTTTTGCTGCTACATTGGCGATAAGAATCTCAAGGCCTTTCCTACCCCAGCTTGCTTGTAACCATGATCCTCAGATCTCAACCTTCTGACTTGCTAGGATTCCAGTAATGAATCACCTGGACATGGCTTGGCCTGTGTCTTTCCTATGTGTGGGGTAGGAGATAAATCCCACAGCCACTTTGAAAATATGTGGGCATCCCCACTTTGAACAACAGCAGGAAATGACTTTTTCTTTCTCCTTCCTTCCTTCTTTCCTTCCATTCTTCCTTTCTTTCTTTGTGTTATATTTTTAAATCACATACATCAGCTGGGCAGTGATGCCTATAAGCCTCTTTATACAGGAGACCGAGATCTGAGGATCAGATTGAAGCCAACCTGGGCAAGAAGTTCAATGACACTTTTATCTCCAGTCAATCAGCAAAAAGCTAAAAGTAAAACTGTGGCTCAAGTGGTAAAACACCAGCCTTGAATGAAGAAGGGAAAGTGCTCAGGCCATGAGTTCAAGCCACAGTCCTGGTAAAAATGAATAAATAAATAATAAATAATTATATTAAGCAAAGTAAGCCAGACCAAAAGAAACATAGGTTGCATGTTTTCCCTATGAATCCATAAGGAAAACCAATGGATTTATAGGCAAAAAATTACACTTGAACATGATAAAGTCCACAGGACTCTAAATAATCACACAGTGAGATCAAAGGAGGATATTCTAAGGAGAGGATTGCAAGGGCTCAGTAGCTATGTGCATATGGTCATATAAATAATCCTTATCAAAATGAATTCCAACAAGTGGAAATAAGAGTTTTTTTTATTTTACTTTTTGCAAATATTTTTCTTTTCTCTCTATTTCCCCTTTAGTCACTGTATTTGATTCCTAAGCCCTTTGTCTTGTATTGTAAGTTTATTTGCGGGGGGGGGGGGGGAGGATAAGGGGAAGCATAGAAACAGTGGGGCAAAGGCTGAGCTAATTCAACAGTGATACTCACTAGATACTATGTTGTAATTGAATTATACAATATTAAGGGGAGAGGGATTAGAAGGAAAAAGAAAACTGGGTATAAAGGCGGGAAGAGATGACACTGAAAGAAATGTACACATTACCTGACTTACATAACCTCTCTGAACATTACCTTTGTAATAAAAACCAAACCAAACCAAACCAACAGAAGGTAACAGAAAGAAGAAATGATACATCTGCTGACCTGCTTATCAGCACCAACTTTTTTTATCAGCTCCTTACCTTCCTGAGACAGGTGCCAAGCTCTGAGTCCTGTCAGACTTTTGAAGCCAGCAGTAATGTATTGAATAAAGACACAAAGCATCCCAACTCTGTTCCACATTAGAGTTCAGGGATCTTTGCCTTATAAGAATCCCAGAATGGGTTTCCTCAAACTCAAACTAAGGAACAAAACACAGTTTACGTCCTTCTCATTGGATGGTCCGTTTCTCACAGTGAGTTTCGAATTTCAGATGATAGACTTTTCTTGAATGAGGCTATCCACCCACTTTGTCCAGCATTGCAGCTGTTAATAGAGGCCTAGGAACCACATCTGTTTTTGGAAATCACCAGGAACACACAGAGCTAGGCAGAGTCGGGGCATTCTGGAAAGATATTTCTAGATTCATCCTTCCATTTATTATTCAGCTTATGTTTTCTGAGCACCTTCTCTATGTCCTGTGGAATTCTGAAATGAATAAAACTGTATCCTTTAAAGTTGGGCTCAGGTGGCCCGCACCTGTAAATCTTACTCAGGAGGCTGAAATTTGAGGATCACAGATCAAAGCCAGCCTGGACAGAAACATCTGTGTAACTCTTATCTCTAACCACAAAAAGGCAAAGTAGAGCTGTGGATGTAGTAGTAGAGTGCTAACTTTGAGCAATAACGCTAAGGGACAACCCCTAGAACCTGAGTTTGAGCTCCAGTATGGAGAAAAGGAAGGAAGGAGAGAGGGAGGGAGGGAGTGAAGGAAGGAAAGAAAAAGAATGGAGAGAGGGATGGAGGAAAGACAGAGAGAAACCAGCCCTCCAAGCTGGTTTCAAACTGTGATCCTCAGCTCTCAGCTCGCTGAGTAGCTAGAATGACAGGTATAAGTGTCCTCTAGCACCTGGCAGACACCCACTCCTGAACTTTCTGACACACCTGGGAAACAAATGCACCTCGCCAAAAATCCTGTAATGGAAAGCAGCATCCCTCAGTGGCCTCAATGTTTCTGAAGATATATAAACTTTCTGACAGTTACATTAATGCAGTCGTTGGGTGATTATTTTTCTCACTTAAGCAAACAAATGGGGATGAATGCTTTGCTTACAGTATATTTAAGTTACTTGAAATTACTGGAAGCCATTTGTAAATGATGTTTTCTGGCAAATTTGAATATGCATAAGGATATTTTATTTGTCTACCTTATTCTTTTATGAGCTTGACTTCAAATGGAAGGCCAGTAAGGAGATCCCGACATGTTCTAATCTCCATTGCAGGTGAAATGTGAGCACCACATTATTGTTGGTCCCTAAAGAAACAGCTCAGAAGGGATCCGAAGGAATGAATAATACAAGAAATAAGGCTTTAGCTGGGAGTTGGTATTGCACACACTTGTAATTCTTGTGACTTAGGAAGGTGAGACCTGAGGGTTATGCTTCAAAGCCAGCCTGGACAAACAAATTCAAGTGATTCTTATCTTCAACTGAATAGCAAAAAGCTGAAAGTGGAGGTATGATTCAAGTTGTAGAATGCCAGCCTTGAGTGAAAAAGCTCAGTGTACTACCCAGACCTTGATTTCAAGCTCCAGTACAGGCAAACAATTAAAAAACAAACAGATTTTAGAATGACATTGTCCAAAAAAACAGGGTTACTCTTTACCTTACTTATGTAACTGTGACCCCTCTGTACATCAGCTTTATAATAACAATAGAAGTTTTTTCAATTTTATTTCCATTGCTGAAATTAAAAGTTCAGGGCCAGGAGTTTGGCCTAGTGGTAGAATGTTTGCCTAGCATGTATGAAGACCCAGTTCCAATCCTCAGTACCACATATACACAGAAAAAGCCCAAAAGGGGTAGAGTTCTAGCCTTGAGAAAACCCAAGGACAGCATTCAGGCCCTGAGTTCAAGCCCCAGTACTGGCAATGAAATAAAATAAAATACGTTCAAAAAGTCAAACTTAAGAACAGAAGGAATGCAGTCTTGTTCTTGACTTTCCTGGAAGTTAAAAGTAAGCACTGCACAAAGAATTACAGTTACATTCTACTACTTTTGCAAGTGTATTTATGGGGAAGGGGCAGCAAGGGAAGTTTTCTGACACTGCATTGTCTTCCCTGGAACTCAAGGATTCAGGCAGTTGTTCACCATTGTGAAGATGAGAGAGCAAACTTGAAATTTATCCTTCAAATTTATCCTAGCTCTGCAGGAAGCTGAGAATCTCCCTTTGAAGCCCGCTTGGGCAAACAAATCTGAGATTCTCTAATCTCCAGATAACCAGCAAAAACTGAAGTGAAGGTGTGGCCCAACTGGTAGAGTTTCAGCCTCGAGAGGAAAAGCCAAGCAACAGTACCAGGCAGAGTAGTGCATGACTGTTTCCAGCACACCAGAAGTAGCAGAGTGATCAAGGGTTCTAGGCCAGACAGTCTACACACTGAAAATTTGTCTCCCAAATGAAACAAAAGGGAAAAACAAAGTAGATGGCAAAGAAAGAAGAGGAGAAAGAGAAGGATAAAAATGAGGAAGATAAAGGAGTTGGAAGAAGAGGAAGGGAAATTCTACTGTATAACAAAGGAATCTGCCTCCAGGAAGTACATGATGCATTGTTATACGGATGGTCCTGAATCTAGGAACCACTCATGTATTCAGTCCCTCTACCAAGGAGGAAGCTATGTTCTACACCATCCATAGTGCTGTCTGTCCAAGACCCCATTTGTTTGGGCACAAAGGCCTGTAGATACTTTTTCTCTGTCTTAACCCACACCATCCAAAACTCCACCTATTCTGAAATTCTACTCTTGGAGTCTATGGTTATTCAAGGACTGATAGCTTCACATTATTTCAGTGCTTGGTATTGAAATATCTTTCCATATTCAATCATGCTTTGGAGAAAAATAGTGTCTAGGTTACAAGATGTTATAATGAGGATTATCAGGTAGAATCTTGCACAAAGCTTAGGACACCAAGGTTAGATGTGAGGTGCTGTTACTAGAGTGATAGTCAATGAGTAAAAGCCTCAGGTACCAAGTTTGAGTCCTGGTTTAGGGCCTAAATCTATCTATCTGTCTGTCTATCTATCTATCTATCTATCTATCTATCTATCTATCTATCTATCTATCTATCTATCTATCTATCTACTTGGCAAGTACTGTGCCTCCTGCCTGTATTCCTTGCTAGTCAAAAGCAGAAAAGTTTGTAAGACTTCAATCTCTATTTAGCCAGCAAAAAGTCAGAAGAGGAGATGTGATTCAATTGTTAGAGTAGCAACCTTGAGCAGAAAAAGCAAAGCAAGGACTTGATGTTCTAAGTTTAATCCCCAGTTACTGACACAAATTTCATATATACATACAGATTCTTTTAGTATATTCTTACAATAGAATATGACATAGAGATCTGAAAAGATAAATTACTGACAAACCCCCAAATATGTATAATGCTACAAATATTGAAATGAACACAATAAATCAGATTTAAAAGAATATATTCTGTGTGGTTTAGTTTATGTGGAGTTTAAAAACATGCACCTACACTAAGAAGGTTACTTCTGGCTGATATTAAGAGGGAAGCTCCAGGAATGAGGGAGATGTTTTATAGAAGGGTTTGCATCATTTTTTTGCTAACATAAAAATTAATTGAGCTGCTTGCTATAGACGAATACACTCCACAAACTTTAACACATGCATTACCCCTTAATTAAAATTTTAAAGCGTAAGATGCATGTTAATACTACATTTAAATTAAATTTTATACCTTTTACATTTATCTGTGTAGGAACCTGAGCTTCTCTTTGCTATAGGTGGTCTGGAAAGCTAGAGGCAGGAATGATACAATCTAAATGACTTTTTTATTGTTTATTTTGTTGTTATGTTATCATTTCTACCTCATTTTCCTTCTCTTAATATTTCTAGCCATCTTTGTAAAGTATCGAATGACTATTTCATGATCATTAAACAGATGATCCTATTACCTGATTTATCTGACAAAGAAGTTTTTTTTCCTTTCCCCAAACCTTGAAACTAAATTTATGGCTTTTCAATGATGGCCCCAACTCCTTTTCTTGCCCAAAGTTCAGAAACCATCATGAATCTCTCACAGCTCATGGCTGGATGCAATTTCCATCCAGAAGCTAATTAGGGAATTACATTTGTTTAATCTTCTGACAGCCAAGATCGACCATAGCCCCTCTGATGACTCGTAAAATAGACAAAGTAATGGGCTTGAAAATTTTGCCTTAGGAAATATTGCCAGCTGAAGTGAAGAAAAAGTAGTAAAGACTCTTATCCAGCACAGCTCTGGATCCTTCTTTTACCCTCTCCGTTTCTTATTAGCCTATATTATGTATATAAAGGGGTATCATTGTGCTATTTCCATATATGCATACAATTTATCCCAATCAAACTTACCCCCTTTCCACCCTCTCTTAATAGGCTTTACTGTTTTATTGTCATATATGTCTATAAAATACTTTGACCATATTTAGCTCTGAATACACACCCTCTCCTTTTATTATTCCATGGACTCTCACCAAAAAAGAGAACCTCCTTTCCTTTCCTTTCCTTTCTTTTCCTTTCCTTCCCTTCCCTTCCCTTCCCTTCCCTTCCCTTCCCTTCCCTTCCCTTTCCTTTCTCTCTCCCTCCTTCCCTTCTTCCCTCCTTCCTTCCCTTCTTCCTTTCTTTCCTTTCCTTTCTTTCCTTCTTCATTTCTTCCTTCCTCCCCTTCCTCCCTCCCTCCCTTTCTTCCTTCCTCCCTTCCTTTTTTGGTGTGAGTCCTATGGCTTGAACTCAGGACCTGGCGCTATGCTCAAGGCTATCACTCTACTACTTGAGTAACAGCTCTACTTCTGGCTTTTCTTTTTTGGATTGTTTATTGGAGATGAGTCTCCCGAACTTTCCTGTTCTGACTGGTTTCAAATCATAATCCTCAGATCTCAGCCTTAAGCCACTGGCCTGGCTGTCATTCAATTTTTTTGAAGAGCAGTTTTCACATATGAAAGAGAACATGTTTATCTTTCTCTGTTTCTTATTTCACTTAACATGATGATCTCTAATTCCATCTTTTTTCCTACAGATGATATAATTTGATTCATCACTGTTCTTCCTTCATCACTTGATAGGTAGATGAACATCTAGGCAGATATCATAATTCGTTGAATGTGAATAGTGCTATTAGAAGCATGGGTATTCAAAGTTTCTTAATTGGGTGTTGACTTACATTCCTTTGGATATGTTCAGAAGAGTGGCATACGGCATAGGAAATTCTGTCGTGTGTGTGTGTGTGTGTGTGTGTGTGTGTGTGTGTCTGTGTGTGACGATACTCTGGCTTGAACTTTGGACCTCAAGCTCTTCGTTAGCTTTTTCACTTAAGGCTGATGGACCCAGGCCTCCACTTTTGGCTTTTTCCTGGCTAATTAGAGGTAAGAGTCTGGAGGATTTGTCTGCCTGAGCTACCTCCAAAGCTCAGTCCTCAGATCTCAGCCTCCTGAGCAGCTAGGGTCACAATTATGAGCCATAAACACATCTTAATAAATCTCCACACCGATTTCCATTGTGGTTGTATTAGTTTACATCCTACCATCAATGCGTGAGTTCCTTATTCTTCATATCTTTGCCAGCATTTACTATTGTGGTTTTCTTTACTTTTCCTTTCTCTTTTTTTGTTCCTTCCTTCCTTCCTTTTTTTTGTGTCAGTCCTATGGCTGGAACTCAGGACAGCTGTCTTTGGATACATTTTCTCCCAAGCTACTGCTCTGCCACTTGAGCCACAGCACAACTTCCAGCTTTTTCTGTGTATGTGGTAGCAAGGAATTGAATCCAGGGCTTTGTGCATGCTAGGCAAACATTCTACCACTAGGCTGTATTCCCAGTCCCCTTGTCATGTTTTTCTTAATGACAGTCATTCAGACTATAGAAGTCTCATGATGCCTGATTTCATATTGAACTATAAAACTACACTAAAATAAAAGTCTTAGTACCAGCATAAAAACCTATCAAATCTAGATCAATAGAATAGAATAGAAAACCTAAAAATCAGATCAGATAGCTAAAATCATCTGTTTTTTAACCAAGATGCCAAATGCTATATTGAAGAAAAAAAATCTCTTCAATAAATTATGTTGGAAAAACTGAACATCTATATACAGAACATTGAAACCGGACTCCTATGTCTTTTCCTATTAAAAAAAATAAACAATTCTAACTGGATCAAAGATGCTTTCTTTCCTTCGTTCTTCCTTCCTTCCTTCCTTCCTTCCTTCCTTCCTTCCTTCCTTCCTTCTTTCCTGCCTCCCTGCCTGCCTTCCTTCCTTCTTTCCTTCCTTCCTTTCTTTTTTTCTTTTGTGTGTGGGGGTGTCTGAGATCAGGATTCAAATTAGTACCTGATGCTTTCCCTCATTGGCTGGTGCTCTACCAACTGAGTGATGCCTACAATTGCCAGAGATCTTAATATCCTTTCCTACTAGAGGAAAAACCTTTGGAGATATAGCGGATGAACAGAGCTCCAATTGGTCAGATAATAAGAACAAAAATTGAAAATGGAAATTGCATCAAATTTAAAAGCCTTTGCATGGGAAAGGGAACAATGACTAAAGAGGGGAAAAAAAACCCTACAGAATGGGGAAAAAAGTGTTTGTTACTTATTCATCAGATAAAGGATTAACATTCAGAGTGTAGAAAGAACTCCAAAAATAAAGCAACCAAAGAATAAATAAACTGAGTGCCTGGCCTGTAATATGAGCTACTCAGGAGGCTGAGATCTCATGATCTCAGTTTCAATCCAGCTGAGGCAGCAACATCCATGAGACTTGTATTACCAATTTACCACCAAAAGGCTGGGAATGGAGGTCTGTCTCAAGCATCCGCTTTTCGTGAAAAACTAAGGGAGAGCTCAAGGCCCAAACAACAATAAATTCCACCAAAAAATATAAGCAAAACTAAAAAAATAAATAATTCAATTAACAAATGGCCAAATGAACAGTTTGAAAAGAAGTACAAACAGCTTAGAAATGCATAAAGAAATATTCAACATTTTTATTCATAAATGGGTCCCTGTTCGTTTACCCAGTTTGTCTCTTTTCAGAAACCTTTGGAGACGTGACCTGTATGGAAGTCTTTGTCACCATCCTCCTTCTGGGACCACTGCATTCAAGAAGAGACCCGCTGAGAGCTGCCTTTACAGTTCAGGTATGGCCCTTGCAAGGAGTTTCATGCATTTGCTTTCCTCTTCATTCATCTTCTCAAGAATCATTTATTGAGCACCTATCATGCTCAGTATAACAGTAATAAAACAAAACAGAGCCTCTGGCCTTACAGCACATTTATTCTAGCCAGAGAGACAAAACAAATAAATGAACTAATTTCATAGAAGGACAAATTATATGAGTAAATAAAACAGGGAAGTGTTCAATTTAAGAATATCTACCAGGAGCTGGGCCCCAGTGGCTCACACCTTTAATCCTAGATATTTAGGAAGCTGAGATCTAAGGACTGTAGTCTGAACCAGATGAGGTAGGGAAGTCTGTGAGACTCATATCTGCAATTAAGTACTGAAACACTGAAAGTGGAGCTGGGGTTCAAATGGTAGAGCACTAGCCTGAGCAAAAAAGCAAAGGGGCAGCACCCAGACACTGATCTCAAGCCCAAGAACTTCCAAAACTAATTAATTAAAGTATACACCATGATATCACCAAAACCTTTGTTGGAGAAATCTGCTCCCTTAAGTCAAAGTTTCTGCCAAGAGGGAAGAAAAGGAAGGCTTGGATTAGAAAGGATGTTCCAGGATGCAGAATTTCTACTAGAGGGGGTTGGTTTGGAAATGAGATTGCCAGCAAAGTTTAAAGGCTGAATCAATGCGACATAGCGGGTCAATCCTAGTTACTCAGAAAGCTGAGATCTGAGGCTCATAGTTCAAAACCAGCAGTCAGGAAAGTCCACAAGACTCTTATCTCCAGTAAATCACCAACAAGCTACAAGTAAAGTTGTGGCTCAAATAGTTGAACACCAGCCTTGAATGAAAAGCCAAGGGAAAGGCCCTGATTTTAAGCCCTAGTACTAGAACAAAACTAAATGAATAAGAAGCCATGAATTAGGACAAAGTTTATATTTCTTTTGTCAAGAATACTTATGTCTCCTTCCAAGTAACATACTCTTTCTGATCAGTGCCATTAGTGCCCAAGATATGACACTTCACTGGAAACAGAAACAGAAGGCCTAAACCAGGTGTTCACAGAAATGGGACACACTTCCTGGAAATTAGAATGGACAGTGTGGAGCAGTGGTTTGGATCACAGACCTGGAGATCGAAATTCTATTTCTCAGGCTCATGTGTATAATCCTAGCTACTCAGGAGGCTGAGATCTGAGGATCTTGGTTTGAAGCTAGCCCATGTAGAAATGTCCCTGAGACTCTTACCTCCAATGAACTAGCAAAAATCAGGAAGTGGAGGTGTGGCTCAAGTGGTAGAGTGTCAGTTTTGAGTGAAAAGGCTAAATAAGAGCACTAAGTTTAAGGCCCTTCCTAAAAATCAGGCAGATAGGCGGGTGGGAAGATGGGCCAACTGGAATTGGCTGGAGGAAGACAGTGCTTAGAGAAGGGACTGGATGTAAGGGAGGTTGGGGAATCTGTCCCTGTCACCTGCAGAGGTCCTGGAATAGCCATCTGTGACACCATAACCTTTCCAGAGGCTGCAGTACTCTCTAAAATCTTCTGTCATCATTCTATCTGGCTTCCGTGTGTGTGTGTGTGCGTGCACGTGTGTGCACGCACACGCGCACACCAGTAATGAGTCTTAAACTTAAGGCCTAGGTGCTGTTCCATGGCGCTTTTTTTTTTTTTTTTGCTCTAGATTCTTATTCTACCACTTGAACCACAGCTCCACTTCTGGCTTTGTTTTGTTTTCTGGTTAATTGGAGATAAGAATCTCATGAACTCTTCTGCCTGCACTAGCTTCAAACCCCAATCCTCACCTGGTGTGTACTTCATCAGGCCAAGAGGGTATTGTGAGAAGGATTCTCCAAGAACCAGACTCTAAAATGGAAGCTCAAGATGGTAGACACTTATCTAGCATGTGAAAAATCACTGCATTCTACCTTCCACACAGGAAGTAAAAGATTTTTAAACACACAAATACAGATACACCAAAAGAACAAGAATTGTCGCTTCATGGAGATTCCTGTACATCAAGTTTATCAGAAAAGGATCAGGTATTAGTAGCTGACATCTATAATCCTGCTCAGGAGGTTGAAATCTGAGGACAGCAGTTCAAGGCATGCCTGAGCAGAAAGGTCAAGATTCCTATCTCCAAGTAGTCACAAAAAAGAAAAAAAAATCATTAAGTAGAGCTGTAGCCCTAGTGGTAGAATGTTAGCATTGAGTAAATAAAAGCTAAGGGGAAGCACAAGGCCAGGTCCAGCCAAGGAGAAAGAGAGAGAGGAGAAAGAGATGGCAGGAGAGAGAAGATGGAAGGAAAGGGAGAAAGGGAGGGAGAGAAGTAGGGAGTTGAAAAGGCTTGGGATTAATCCCTGAAGAAGGCAGCCTGAGAAGAGGGAATCTGAAGCCTTAAAGATCTTTGATTGGTATCTCTGGATAATTAATAGAAGGGTTACATTATGTTTGCCAGATAAAAGGTGCATTCATTCACATACATTGATATCCTTTCTCATGTTTGGTCCCCATTTTCCTCCCCCCACCCCATCCCTCATCTTGTTTTCCCCCCTTCCCTATCCAATTTCAAATAACCAAATACAAATATATCCAAAATATCAGATAACAAAGTGAGATTCTGTAACAATATGAGATAACCAAGGGACAGCAAAAGAGATGAGAGATAACATAGTACATTAAGGACAACAATCACTCGTTATATGGCTTTTGTTTCTATATCCTAGAGGTCCTTTCATTTAGCGTCATACTATATGGCCTTATGTATCTAGGTTTTGCTCTATTGCAAATCTCTGCTAGGAGAGCCCAAAGGGAGCCAAAAAAATAGAATGGAAGAAAGATAGCCTCTTCAACAAGTGATGCTGGCAGAACTGGTTAAGCACCTGCAGAAAACTAAAGTTGGATCCTTCTTTGTCACCCTGCACTAGAATTAACTCCAAACAGATCAAAGACCACAAGGTAAAAGCCAGCACACTGAAAACTTTACAAGAAGGAATAGGAGATACACTAGGCCTCCTTGGCACAGGTCAAAACTTTCTTAATAAGGACCAAGAATCACAACAAATCAGAGAAAGGCTGGATAAGTGGGACTGCATTAAACTGCAGAGCTTCTGTATGGCAAAGGACATAGCTAGTAAATTAATTAGGAAGCCTACAGAACGGGAGAAGATCTTCACTAACTGTACAACGGACAAAGGCCTCATATCTAAAATATATCAACAGCTCAAAAAATTGAATCACTCTAAAACTAATCTCCAAAGTAACAACCATCCCATTAAAAAATGGGCCAAAGACTTAAAGAGTCTTCTCTGAAGAAGAAACAAAAATGGCCTATAGACACATGAAGAAATGCTCCACATCTCTGGTCATAAAAGAATGCAAATCAAAACAACTCTAATATTCCACCTCACTCCAATTAGAATGGCCAGGATCAACAAAACTAATAACAATAGATGCTGGAGGGGATGTGACCAGGAGGGATCACTACTACACTGTTGGTGGGAGTGCAAACTCGTTCAACCACTATGGTAAGCAGTATGGCAGTTCCTCAAAAGACTAAACATCGAGCTCCCCTATGACCCAGCAATTCCACTACTAGGCATCTACCCAATTGTCCAGAAACAAGGACATACTGAATCCACCAGCACAACAATGTTCACTGCAGCACTATTTACCATAGCAAAGATATGGAACCAACCCAGATGTCCCTCAGTTGATGAGTGGATCAACAAGTTGTGGTATTTGTACACAATGGAATTCTATGCTGCTGTCAGAAAGAACAACATCTCCCCATTTGTAAGGAAATGGAAAGACTTAGAAAAAAATCATATTAAGTGAAGTAAGCCAGACTCAAAGGAACATAGGCTCAATGGTTTCCCTCATTTGTCATGATCAGTAGAAACCTTGTCCCTTGGCTTTTTAAAGAGTCTTACAGAATTTTCTGCCTGGAATGTCTTAACTGTGATCCTCAGATCTCAGACTGCATAGCTGGGATTACAGATTTGAGTCACTAGTGTGGGTCGCTAATTTGTGTTTGTCTCTGAATTCCTGGCTGCTGCTTCACAAGGCTTGTTCTCTCTAATCCACCCTGCCTCATGAGTACTTGAAAAGTCTGGATTGTTTAAAAAAAATTTATTATGAACTCAGAGGAGTTACTGTTACATAAATCAGCTAAAGAGGACATTTCTTTTTCGACTGTGTCATCCCTTCCCTTGCTGTCTGCTAGTTTTCCCTCTTATTTCTACCCACAAGTTTTATAGTTCATTTTCAACATAGTGCCTAGTGAGTACCACTGTAGCATTATCTGTTGCATTTTTAGTATTCTGGGCCTGTGCACTGTCCCTGAATGCTGTCCCTGAGCTCTAGAGCTCAAGGCTAGCGCTCTACCACTTTAGGTTACAGATCCACCTCTGGTTTTCTGGTGGTTAATTCTCCAATTAACCACCAATAAACTTTTGAGTCTGGGCTTGCTTTGAACCACCATCCTCAGATCTTTGCCTCCTGAGTAAATAGGATTACGGACGTGCACCAGTACCTGGACTATATTTAACATGCATATATTTCATTGGCTACTGTGAGTTCTCTTACAATCTTAAACAAAACAGCCACCAATCAATGTGAGCATCATGTAGAATACAACAAGCATCAGGACTGCCAGAGAGGAAGATATCTGCTTCCAACTCCGAGAAACACCATTTTTAGAGCTTTACTAATAGCCCAAGGGTTCCTGAGGGTGGCTCAATGGCCACTCCAGGTATATGGCCCTACTCAGTCGTGGTTAGAACCTGTGGCCTTCCCCTCCCTTGGTCTGTCCCTCACCAACAGGTCCCTGCTTGGCTCTGATGCTCACACCATCTGGTTTCTGTAGGTTTCCTGAAAGGGAAGCCATCTGCTTCTTGTTCCAGTGTCATTAGCACAATTATGACAGAGGGAAAGCACAAACCTGCATCAAGCAGGTCGCTCTGGCATGACAGCCCATGAAAAGTACATACTTTTTCCTTGGTAATTCTTCAATGACATGCCTATCTCCAAGCTTCTCATTCTACAGCACACTTGTAACTGTCCTGATAGCTTTCAAAATTTGCCAAAAAGGGGGGCAGGGTCAAGGAGCAGGTGGGTAAATGGAGAGAGGAAGGGTAGTCCAATACAGCCATTACACCCAATGTATAAATGTATAAACCAGACCTTTGTAACTTGAGGGTATGGACAGAGTTTGGAAAGATAGGAGGGGGAGAAACAACAGAAGGTGGCATTGAGCAACTGATAAACTGATTCATTAAATGAAAATAAGAGAAAATTTAAAAACATGTTTATGATGGGGACAGAAACATGAGAAAGGGTAGCAATGTTTGTGTAGTAATGTACCTTCTATCTGGAGAATATAATGTAACCCTTTTTTTAATTACAATAAAAATACATTTAATGTATATATGTATATATATATATATAACAAAAACATGTTTATGTTGGTTTATACAATGTGTACCACGAATAATACTAAATCCAAAAGGGAAAAATATGAGGGATGAATGGGGCTGGGAGAGATGAATAAGAATGAGGAAAGGGATGATATTGATCGAGATGCATTGTACACCTAAATGGACATGTTGAATTAAAAATCTCTTTGTATAACTACTTTAACAATATGATTTTATGAGTACACAATTTTAAGAATCCTTCCAAAATCCAACATAACAATTGCAGAGAAAGCCTAGCATGGGAAGGGAGTGAGTGGAAACAGCTGCGTATCAGATATTGCCATGTTGACCTTTGCAGGAGTGTGCAAGCCCTTTAAGAGATCCAAATTCAAGCAGATGAGTGGCATGCAAATAGACTTTCTAGGATTAACTCCGCAGAAATTTGAGGTCTAGCGTATTATTAAGATCTAGGAATCATATGTAGATATCAAACTTTCAAATAAAGCTAACTTCCCATACAAAGAGCAACTCCCTAAGATCTGTTACAGAGAAAAAGAGGACACAGCTCCCTGATAGTCTTTTATTTCTTACATACTTAACATTCACGAGAAATTTTTCATCACCCAGAAAGTTCCTGTGCAGTTTCCAGATTAGAATAGAAAGATATGCAGAGATTTTCACAAACCCTTTTTCCAGCATTTATGCTGACTTCAGTCTCACCAGAGACAAAATATTCTTCTATTAGGAGCAATCTGTTGCCTAGGAAGGACTATTTGATAGGAGATATTTACTTAGTTTAAAAAAAGAAAAGAAAAAGATGGGCCAGGCACTGGTGTCTCTGCCTTAATCCTAGATACTCAGGAGACTGAGATCTGAGAATCACGAGGATCTGAAGTCAGCCCATGCGCAAAAGTCTATGAGACTTTTATCTCCAATTAATTACCAAAAATGCCAGGAGTGGAGCTGTGGCTCAAGTAGTAGAGAGCTATCCTGGAACAAAAGAAGCTCAGGGACAATGCCCAGGCCCCGACTTCACGCTCTAGGACCAGCACCCAGGGGAAAAAAAGGATGGATAATAAAATCAGGCCTGAATTATCAAACATTCATCCATCTTAGCATAAAATTAGTTTCGAGAAATACACAGAAGATAAATACACTAAACAGCTAGACCTCCCCAAGTGCATGTATTCGTTTTACACCCGGCTCCTTTCATTATCTCAAGACCATGCCTGTAGCTTGACTTCCCATTAAAGGAAAGAAACTCACTAAATGATTTCATTTTTATGTCTGCGGAGATCCTGATAAACTGACAGCAGCACCATAGCTTTCCAAATACCTTTTATTTTCATTAAATGGCTAATCTAAAACCAATCAACCAAGACATATATAGAATAGTTGCACAGAATAAGAATGTGAAGCGTCTCCAAAGTACATGATACCACAGATCCTGATTCAAGCAGACAATAAACACATGCTCAAGAGAATCTGATAGCCAGGCACTGGTGGCTCATGCTTGTCATGCTAGCTACTTAGGAAGCTGAGATCTAAGGATCAAAATTCAAAGCCATCCTGGATAAGAAAAGTCATTGAAACTCTTATCTCTAATTAACCAGCAAAAAACCAGAAGTGAAAGTATGGATCCAGTGGTAGAATGCCAGCCTTGAGAAAAAGTAAAGCCAGGAGAGTATGAGGCTCTGAGTTCAAGGCACAGTACTAATACAGAGAGACAGAGAGAGGGAGAGAGAGAGAGAGAGAGAGAGAGAGAGAGAGAGAGAGAGAGAGAGAGAGAGAGAGAGAGAGAGAGAGAGAGAGAGAGAGAAGGGATAGAAAAGGAAAAGTGGAAGAAATTTAAGGGAGGGGTGACATTGTCCAAAAAGTCATTACCTGACTTGGGTAACTATAACCCCTCTGTAGATCATAGTTATTTAAGAAAAAAATCCTGCAAGTCTGAATCAAATCTGGTTGCTTAAGATAAACTGCCTCTGTTGAGTCACACATAAAAATTCATAACATATCAGATCTAACCAAGGTGAACCTACTAAGAAACTTCATATTAACACACAGTGGTAAATAGTGAGATCTGGAACCTTGTATTAGTGGTGTAAGTTTAAAACTGGTTATAAAGAAAGGAAACAGTAGCTAGTTTCTAGTAGCTCATTCCTATAAACCTAGCCACTCAGGAGACCCAGATCTGAGGATTGTGGTTTGACTCTGATCTGAGCAGGAAAGTTAAAGAGACTCTTATCTTCAATTTACCAGCTAAAAGGCACAAGTGGAGGGGTAGCTCAAGTGATAGCGCAGTATCCTTGAGTGAAAAAAAGCTAAGCAAGGGTGTGAGGCACTGAATTTAAGCCCTGACATCAACGCAAAATAATAAAAGGAAACATTAGCCCCAATTATGGCAGCAGCAGAACTAGATAGCCCCTCATGTGTGAGAATGTTTCCATTAAAAACTTCATTGCTTGTCACAAAACACAAATGTAATTAAACTTCTAAGTGCTACTGTAGCTTCCCCTGAAGGAACTGAGCAGTGATGAATGGTCACAGTATTCTAAGGGGGACCCTCTATTACTCCCTTGAGTACTACATCTGGTTCTTCCTAGGTGGGCCCAGTACAGAGTCCAGATGCCCTGGCACTGTGCTGAACTTACGAGCCTTGGCTTGCCTTTCCAGAATGGCTCAATGTTGAGTAAAAATGGCTCTGCTAAAACTAATCCAATCTATCCCTTTCATGATGGTGTTAACCAAACAGGCATGTTTATGGAGCCCTTACCCCTGTGGGAATGGGGCCTGTCCCCCAGAGGCAGATCACCCCAGAGGAGAAAGATGGATGAAAGAAATCTATTTCCTCTAAGTATCCAACCATGAGCATATTGACAGGCCCACAGACCATTTTTGTTGGCTTGACACCCAGCCAACTTCTTTGTGCACCCACCTCCCACTCCCGTGTTGCTTTCAGATGAAACAAAATCAAAAGAAACCTCAGTGGTACAATTAACTCTCTGAATGGATGAAATGCTTTAGGGGAAAGCAAGATTTTTATAAACATGTCTTTTCTGTTCAGGTTGCATTTCCCTTCCAATCTCAGCAGATCAACTGAAATGGATTTTCTGCCTGGGTGTTAGGAAGGGATTATTTATGTTCTGAAATGAAGCTTAATGCATTTTATAAATAAAATCTGAATGCACATGCTACCTTTAGTTCCTTATTTAGTGGTGGCCTAGGGCACTTCCCAGGAGTCCAGGAAAACCCTTGGCTGAACCATGAGTACCAACCCAAAAAAGAGGCTGCTGCACAGTCACCACCTGGCCTCCCAAATCACGTGAGATGCTGGGTGCTGGAATATGTGAGTTCCAAAACTCTACCTGGCTCTACCTGGTTACTAAAGGAAGAAGGGATGGGAGGAGGGGGAGGGCATTGTGTCTCTTGCCAATAATCCTAGCTACTCAGGAGGCTAAGATCTGAGAATCCAGGTTCAAACCAGCCCAGGAAAGTCCATGGAAGTCTTTTCTCCAATTGACCAACAAAATAGCCAGAAATGGAGGTGTGCCCAAAATAGTAGAATGCCAGCCTTGAGTGAAAAAGAATCAAGTAAGAATACAAGGATCTGGGCCTGGAGTTTGGCCTAGTGGTAGAGTGCTTGCCTAGCATGCACAAAGTCCCTGAGTTCAATTCCTCAGTATTACATAACATAGAAAAAGAAGCCGGAAATGGTGCTGTGGCTCAAGTGGTAGTACACTAGCCTCGAGGAAAGCCCACAGACAGTGTTCAGGCCCTGAACTGGCAAAAAAAAAAAAAAAGAATACAAGGTTCTGAGTTCAAGTCCCAATATGGGCACTTTTTTTCCCACCCAAATAAAGATAAGCTCCACATCAAAGACCAGATTTTTACAGGTAGGCATAGTGGTGCCTGACTGTAATCACCACACTCAGAACAAAGGGATCAGCAGTTACCAAGCCAACCTAGGTTACATAATATAAGCAAAATAAAAATACATTAAAAAAAACACAACTAGGGCCGGGAGTTTGGCCTAGTGGTTAAAGTGCTTGCCTAGCATGCATGAAGACCCGGGTTCGATTCCTTGGTACCACATACATAGAAAAACGCCGGAAGTGGTGCTGAGGCTCAAGTGGTAGAGCTCTAGCCTTGAGAAAGTCCAAGGACAGTGCTCAGGCCCTGAGCTCAAGCCCAGGACTGGCAAAAAAACAAAAAAACAAAAAAACAAAAAAAACACAACTAGATTTCTGACTCTCTTTCTCTCTTTCTCTCTCTCTCTCTCTCTCTCTCTCTCTCTCTCTCTCTCTCTCTCTCTCTCTCTCTCTCTCTCTCTCCCCACCCCCCCCCCATTGGTATTGAGGCTTGAATTCAGTGTCATGCACTCTTGCTTAGTTATTTTACTCCAGGCTGGTACTCTACCTCTTTAACCAACCTTCTACTTCCAGCTTTACACTGGTTAATTGGACTTGCCAGGTGGTAGCTCATGCCTGTAATCCTAGCTCCTCAGGAGGCTGAGATCTGAGGATCAAGGTTCAAAGCCAGCCCCAGGCACAAAAGGACCAGAGACTCTTATCTCCAATTAATTACTAGAAACTGAGATGTGGGGCTTGGCTCACTGGTAGGCCAGTAGCCTTAAGCTGAAGAGCTCAGGAACAGCACCCAGGCTGAGAGTTCAAGCCCCATGACCCACAAAAAAAAAAAAAAAAGAATCTCAGACTTTCCTCCCCAGGCTGTCTTTGAACTGCAGTCCTCAGATTTCCTCCTAAGTAGTGGGAGTAGAGACATGCACCAATGGCATCTGAATATTTTGCTTTGTTGTGTGTGTGTGTATGTGTGTGTGTGTGTGTGTGTGTGTGTGTGTGTGTGTGTGTACAAGTACACACACCAATACTGGGACTTGTACTCAGAGCCTAGGCACTATCCTTAGCTTTTGCCTACAAGACTGGTGCCACTACCACTTGAGACACAGCTCTACATCAAACTTTTTGCTTGTTAATTGGAGATATGAGTCTCACAGACTTTTCTGACCTGGAAACCTTTGAACTAGAAGTCTCCATGTTCAGCTTCCCCAGTAGCTAAGATTATAGATCTGAATTACTGACACCTAGCTGTTGTATTTTATTTATAATTTTTGGAAGCAAAACCAATTTATTTAGCAAAGTAAGTGCAAAAGAAACTGTCCCCCAAGCCAAAGGATGAAAGTGAAGGATTCTTGATTTCTTATTACCTGTATGTGATTTTTAGGTTTCTAGGCAGTTATTTTAATTCTCAGAGGAAAGGTTTGTATACAGATCCAATAAAAATATATTAAAATTACATTTTATTTTCTTAGTTCCCTATACTTAATCTTCTCAAGTTAAAAATTCTTTTCACTACCAAGAAAATATTTATTTCATTCCAAGTATGTTTTCATCTCTTGTAGGTTTTTGGATTATTTTCTCAGCTTGCTAAGGTTTTGTAAACTAAAGAGGCTTCTAGCATAATGTTTCTAATTTGTTTGTATGTTGCTGGGCCTGGTTGAGTTCTAGATCTAAAACTTAAAGAAGAAAATGTCCATATAGTCTGCAGTTATTAGACTCATGTCAAAAATTAGTTGTTTCTCAGGCAACTTTTCATATTCACTAATTGTACTTTATTATTAAGTAACAATATCACCCGTACATTTAAGTACTTTCATTCAAGGATGTAAAAACAGCTTCTGTCTTTCTGTGGTTTCTTCTCCTCCGCTGTAGAAATTCTTCCACTATCTCTCTCTGGGCCTCCTCTTTCCTGACCACCCTCTTCTCTCTCTCTCTCTCCCTGGTGACCACCATCTTTCCCAAACCTACTGCTTATCACCCGCCAGATGGAGGTCACAAAGAGAGAGAGCAGCTGCCCAGCTACTCCAAGTCTTCTGTAAGACTGTGGGTACCTTTATTATAAAATAGAGACAAGAGAATCTGCCTTGCTGAGTTGCTTTGAGCACTAAATGAGGCAGTGGTGTAAATTGCTTCTGCAGTTGTCTGGTGATTATTAAGTATGCAGTACCTCTTCTGTTATCTAAAGGCAGTGTCGTACAATGGATTGGAACCTGACAAAGGCTTCTGACTTTAATCACAGAAATCAAGAGAGACACACCATGTTACAAGTGTCAGGTGAGTTACAATCTGGCTATGAAGTTGCAATCTAGGGAAAGGGACAAATAAAGAAAAGTTCTCTGAGGACAAATAAACCTTTCTCCTGAGCATCTGTTTTGGCTCCTTGAAGATGATGCAGGTTCCATCAAGGGCTGGCCAGTGCCACAAGACAGTGATGGTAGAGAGATCGCTACTGCAGAGTTCTCCACAGAAATTAGACCATTAGGAGACAATACACATGCGTGGGTACAGACAGGTAGATGATTGACAGATCAACATGTATACAAATATACATACATAGATACAGGCAGATAGAAGATAGGCAGATAGATAATACAAGTAGATAAATAGAAAATAGATGGGCAGCTGGGTGGATGATGGATGGATTGATAATATATATGCAAACATACATACACACAGAAATAAATATATGGATGGATAGACATAGATAAACAGTTGATGAAGATATGAATAGATGTATATAGTGATGATGGATGAATAAATGATAGAGAGATACCACAAGCAGATAAGTGAAGAAATGACAGATGAGTAGACCGATGCTAGATGGCTATATAAACAATGGATAGATGTTAGATAGATAAACAGATACATAGATAGGCTCCTATATATGTAGGCAGATGCATATACACATACATAGGCCAATAAATAAATATATGGATAGACTTAGGTCATAGGAAGATAGATGCTAATTAGACGGAAGCTAGATGGATACATACATGATGGTGGATGGAAGGAAGGAAGGTGGATAGATACATAAAAAGATACAGGCAGACAGACTCAAAGGAACTTAGGCTCAATGGTTTCCCTCATTCGTCATAATCAGTAGAAACCTTGGGCTCTACTAGCAGAGATCTGCAATAGAGCAAAATCTTGATATATAAGGCCATATAGTATGAAGCTAATTGAAAGGACCTCCAGGATATTGAAACAAAAGCCATATAACGAATGATTGTTGTCCTTAATGTACTATGTTGTCTCTCATCTCCTTTGCTGTCCCTTGATTATCTCATATTGTTACAGCATCTCACTTTGTTATCTGATATATTGAATTTATTTGTATTTGGTTATTTGAAATTTGATAGGGTAGGGGGGAAAACCAAGATGGGTGGGGGGTGTGGGGGGGAGGGTAATGGGTACCAAGACATGTGAAAGGGTATCAATGTATGTGAATTAATGCACCTTCTATCTGGCAAATATCATGTAACCCTTTTACTAATTACAATAAAAAAAAGAAAAAAAAAGATACAGGCAGATAAATGGAGACCAACAAGAGAGACAGATAGATGGACAGAGAGACATACACAGATAGATAGATAGATAGATAGATAGATAGATAGATAGCCAATAGTATACAGCAATATAATGAGAAACTATATAACATAAGAGTTCAATAATCTGCCAGCTGCAACACAGAGGCACAGAGGTCCAGGAGAACTGGGGTATCATTCAGCTCATATGTGAAGTCTTGTACACTAGGGGAGCCAATAGCAGAGACTGCAGTGTGAGCTGGGATGGAGGTACCATGAAACATCTCACCTCACCAAGGCCCACGCGGCCCCCCACGGGCTGCTCCTGATATGGAGGATGGGCACTTCCAGTCCCTGTCTAGACGGGGAATTCGTCAGATACTGTTTCAAAGTCCAATCAATCCTTCTCCCCACCATACCCCTCTTCTTCTCCCCTGCATCACTTCCCATTTCTAGCCTCTCTTCTCTTCTTCCTCTCCTTTTCTGTCTCGTATCCTCTCTCTATCTTCCCCTCTTTCCTCATCTCCTCCCTCTTCTCCCTCTTTGCTTTCCTTTCCCCCATCACGTTCCCCCTTTTCCTTCTTCTATCACTTTCTCTCCTTATCCTTGCCTTTCTCTCAATTCTCCTCTGTCTACTTCTCTCCTTCACCTCATGCCCGCACTCCCTCCCTCCCTCCTTCCTCCTCATGATCATCATCATCATCATCACAACTATGACCATAGCCATTATTATCGAAGCTGCATCCAGTTAGACTTCCCAGAAAATTGCTTTGGGTTTTTTTTTTGTCAGTGCTGACTGAAAGCATCTCTTTAAATTCCCATTTGCTTTTGCCTACTGTGCACAATATGGATTAATTTAACCATTTAACTTTACTTAATCACTGAACTATTTAACTGGATCTCTTCTACAAGACATGTTCAAACTTGCCAGTTCATTTACCATCTTCAATGGCCTTGAGAAAACATAATAACTTGAACAAAGAGATCTGTTCTCTACTGACCAGAGAAATTTGTGCCTGGAGGTATAGATAAAATAGGAGAGAGCTATTCAGGAGGCTAGTCTGGATTGGAGGATCTGAAGATTGCTGTTCAAAGTCAGCCCAGGCACAAAAGTCCTTGAGACTCTTATCTCCAATGAACCACCAAAAACCCAGAAGTGGACCTGTAGCTCGGTGATAGAGCAACCTTGAATGAAATAAAGGTGAGGGACAGTGCCCAGGTTTTGAGTACCAGCATAAAACAACAATCACAACAACAATAAAAATAATAGAGAAGAAGGAAAAAAAGATGAGGACATAAGGGAAAAGGACTGTTTTATTAAATATGATGATTTCATGAAAGGTTAGTAAATGGTGTGTATGTGTGTGTGTGTGTGTGTGTGTGTGTGTGTGTGTCTGTGCGCGTCACTGTCCTTTAGGTTTTTCGCTCGAGGCTGGCACTCTGCTACTTAAACCAAACATCTTCGAGATTGTTGGTAGTTCATTGGAGATTAGTCTTATGCATTTCTCTGCTCCGATTGGCCTTGAACCTTCATCTTTAGATATCAGCATCCTGAGTAGCTAGGATGATAGGCATGAGCCACCAACAACTGGTTTTTGCTGTGATTCCTGAATAAACTCTAAACAGGTGGTCTAACAAGCAGGTTAGCTGTGCATCTGCTTTCCCTGAAAGGGTCAGAGGCAATCACACTTAACTTAGAATCATCTTTATTTTATTAGAAAACACAACGTCACTAGTATTCTTCATTCAAGCACTGTATGGTATAGAGTCATGAGTCACTTTACTGGAAATGAGAGAGAGAGAGAGAGAGAGAGAGAGAGAGAGAGAGAGAGAGAGAGAGAGAGAGAGAGAGAGAGAGAGAGAGAGGGGGGGGGGAGGGAGAGAGAGAGCGCGAGAGAGTTCACAGAAGCTTCGTTCTAGAGGATTTTCTATAGGTGTGACAATCAGCTGACTGTCATGAGATAAGATGGTCTTCCATAATAGGTCATGATCTCAGTATAATTACTCTTTATAGATTTTTTGTCAGTCCTAAAGCTTGAATTTAGGACCTGGGTGCTATCTCTGAGCTACTTTTTACTCAAGTCTAGCACTCTATAGCTTTGAGCCACAGATCTTCTTCCAGTTCTCTGGTGGTTTATTGCAAATAAGCGTCTCATGAACTTTGCTGCCTGTGCTGGCTTCAAATTGCAGTCCTCAGATCTCAGCCTCCTGAGAAGCTAGGGTTACAGATGTGAGCCACTGGCCCCAGCAACTTCAGTCCTTTGGGTGTTTTTTTGTTAATTTTTGGTTAGAGTTTTGTAGTTTTTGGCTTTGGATGGGCCTTGGACAATTGATCGTCAGAATGGAGGCTGCGAGCATATGTGATCATGCCTGGCTTGTTTGTAAGATGATATTTTTTGGATAACTTTTTATCCTAGTTGGTCCTGAACCTCAATCCTGTTGATGTCTGCCTCCTGAGCAGCTAGGGTTAGAGCTATACATGATTGGGTGATTTTCCCTACTTCACAAGTCAACGATCTTAGCAGAGATCATAAAGCCTAACCAGCATGAATGGTTAATCAAGGTGGGATTCACAGGAACCTGTAGGACACTGTGCCTGTGTTGGCAGCCTTTAGATTAGCTTTTCTAGCTCTCTAGTCAGGGTATTTGGGCCTGGCGTATCTCCTGTGTAGCTGGATGCTGGTGACTCACACAGAGTCCAGACTCCTCAGGAGATTGAAAGCTGAGGATCATGGTTTGAAGCTATCCTGGGCAGACAAATCTGAGATTTTTATCCCTAAAGAAAGAAGCCAGAAGTGGAGGTGTGATTCAAGTGTTAGACATCAGCTTTGAGAGAAAAATCCAGGTAAGAGCTTGATGCCCTGAGTTCAAGCCCCACTGCTGGCACCAAAAGGAAAACGAAACAAACAAAAACAGTCGTGAACCATTTATCCTGCTCTTACACTGCCCAAGTACTTTGAAAAATAAAACAAAAACAAAAAAAAATCACTAATGGCAAGCTTCAGGGAAGAGGATCACTTTAAAATCCATAAAGAAGGCTGGATGAGACTCTTATCTCCAATTAAGCACTCAAAAACTGGAAACAGAGCTGTGGTTCAAATGATAGAGCACTAGCCTTGAGCAAAAAAACTCAGGGACAGCACTCAGACACGGAATTCAAGCCTCAAGACTCAAACACACACACACACACACACACACACACACACACACACACACATTGTGTAGAGTAGATTTTGTGTATATTATTAACCAGTCAACAACATAGCCCCAAATACTGTCAGGAATTCATAAACCAAATCTATACAGTTTCTTTTGACTTTGATTAAGTCAAAAGAATAATTCTGAATAACTCACCATATTCAGGCTAGCTGTCCTGCTGCTGTGTTCAGGGGGCATCTGCTGGCTCCCCCAGAGCTCTCCTTCTCCTGGTTGACTGAAGGAGAAGGACTACAGGATTCAGCTTGCTCTGCTTCCCCTGACAAAAGTGTACATACTGTGAAGACCACACTAGGACTCAAACTCCTGGGTGCTGCCTGCCCAATGAGGAGCCTCAGAGGAGAAGCCACTCTTCTCAAAGATATCATCCCACACCACCCTCTGTAAGTCCCACTCACAGCCCTTCCTTTTCTGCTTTAGGTCCCAGAAGTGATGGAAGATGGCCTTGCAATTACTATTGGTTGCCACACTCTAGCTTCCCTCTTGTCAAGTGTCTTTTCCTGAATTACTCAGATGATGTTTCCTGTCTGTCTTTTTGTCAGCAACTTTCTAGCTCTATCATTATGGGTTCTTTTGGTCCCTTTCCTTTGGGTATAAGATTTCCAGTATGCTACCATTCTATTGATTGGAAATGACAGGAGCTCTATGATCAGCCATACCACTTTTGGACATCTACAAGTCAAGATACAGTGGAGGCATTCACACATCATCTTCACTGCACTATTCACAATAGCTGAGTTAAGGAAACGATCCAGATGCCCTACAATGGATGAGTGGATCAAGAAAATGTGATATGTGTAATGGAATAGCGATATATACATACATGATATATTATAATGTGCATGGCAACTATATATGGTGTGATATAATCTATATCATAATATAATATAGGTCATATATTGTGCCTATGATATATCATAATCAAATATATACATATATCATATAATATATAATTAATAATAATAGATAACTTTAAATATAAGAATTTTTATTCATCTATCAGAAAGAATAATGTTTACATTTGCAGGGAAATGTATACAACTAGAAAAAATGATATTAAGTCAGGCTCTGAGAGACAATGGTACACATATTTTCTCACATGTGTAAGTTAAATCTCAGATAAAAACATACAAAATAATATATACAGAGTCATATGCATATATACACAAATAAGTTAACCAAAAGATGCTATACTCAGGAGAGAAGTCCAGTGGTTTAACTCCTCTCCTCTAAACAACAGATGAATCATTTAACAAAATGAATACCAGGGAGCTGAAATATATTGAGTGGGCACAGAGGAGTGACACATGAATAAAAGTAGGAGAAACACATGCTATCATCATATTCAACATATATTATGTGTATACAATATATTATATAAATATAAAACTAAATAGGGCTGGGAACATGGCTTAATGATAGAGTGCTTGCCTAGCATGCATAAAGCCCTGGATTCGAGTCCTCAGTACTACATAAATAGAAAAAGCCAGAAGTGCAATGTGGCCCAAGTGGTAGAATGTTAACCTTGAGCAAAAGAAGGTCAGGGACAGTTCCTGAGCCCTAAGTTCAAACCCCAGGGCTAGCAAAATTAAAAAAAAAGGAGAAGTGAATAAATAAGACTGCATAACTTGAGAATAGGGGTGTGGTGGAGATGAGGGAGAATGATGATATGGATCAAAATGCATTTGAACTTATAACCTGACCTGTGGAATTGACACTCATTTGTACAACTACTCAATAAAAAATAATTTTAAAAGGAAATTAATCCAGACCAGTCAAATGAGAACAAAGTAATAAAAAATGAAAGTGATTTCCAGATGTAGAGTGTGGAAGTTCAAAATCATGATGATTTTGTGCGTGTATGTATTCCAGTCCTCTGTCTTGAACTCAGGCCCAGGCTCTGTCTCTGAGCTTCTTTTGCTCAAGGCTAGCACTCTACCATATCTCCATTTCTGGTTTTTTTTTGTTGTGGAGGTGTTGTTTTGGGTGATATATTGGTGATAAGAGTCTCAGACACTTTTTCCCAGGTTGGCTTCAAACCATCTTCAGATCTCAGCCTCTTGAGCAGCTAGGATTATAGGCTTGAGTCAACAGCATCATGAAGATTTTTTTTTAAAAAAAAACCCTTTCCCTATTTTTAACCTCTGCTTTCCTTGGAAGCAGATTGTCACAGAGCAGGTTAGCCCACATGTTGAAAAAGATAGCCTCTGATACCTATAGCTCCAACCACTCCCACAATTAACCTCAATGCAAAGTTGCTATTCCTTTCCCACAGTTCTGCCCAGAACACAAAGCAGGCTCTGCTCACCATGTCTGAATCAATGGTCCTCTGGATGATGGCACCAAAAATCCAAGTCAGGAGACAGATATTTCCATCTAGAAGCCGAGGAAAATGGGGAAGAGGAAGTTTGTCTAAAGAAACAGGTGTTTTGTTTTCTACCTGACAGGAAAAACATAATATCAAGGACTTTGGAGTTTCCTGGATCTATGCCTGAAAAATCACATTAATTTTTATTTATTTTATTCCTTAGACTGATTTTAATTGAGTTCCCATCATTTTCAATCAACAGAATGCAACTAATGTAATAAAAACCTTAATACCCAAAGGAAAAGAGCAAAGAATGCCAATAACTTGATAGCTCTGCCCCCATAACCCCAAAGTCCTTAAGAACAGTTCATACCCAGACAGGCACCATTGGCTCATGCTTATAATCCTAACTTCTCAGGGGGCTGAGATCTGAAGATCATGGTTCAAAGCTCACCCTTGCAGAAAAGCCCATGAGACTCTTATCCCCCATAAGCCAACTTAAAGCCAAAAATGGAGGTGTGGTTCAAGTAGTAGAGTATCAAGTCTCAAGTGGAAAAGCCAAGTGAAAGCTAGAGGCCTTGAGTTCAAGTCCCAGAAGCAGCACAAATAATAATGAATCCAAAACTCTGTGTGTATATGTATGTATTACGTGCATGCACCCACATGCATGCCAGTCCCTGAGCTTTTGTGCTCAGGGACACTAGCTCTGCCATTTTGAGCCATAGCTCTATTTCTGGCTTTCATTGGAAATAATCTCACAAATTTTCTTGCCAGGGCTGGATTTAAACTTTGATTATCAGATCCTAAATACCTAGAATTATGGGCATAAGCCACCAGCATCTACCAGACAGTTTTCTAAGTGTTTAATATTTTTTAATTGAACAGAAAATAGCCTAAAAACAGCCAAGTGATTCTCTGTCATCTTTTCTTTTCATCAAAGAATAGGATGAATCCTCAGGAACACCAAGGCATCTTTATAACTTGCTTTACAGTGAGGGATAAAGAACATAGAGAAATCTACAGGGTTGGGGATTTAGTTCAGTGGAAGAAGACTTGCCTGGCAAGTGCAAAGCCCCCAGTTCAGTCCTCAGCTCTGGAAAAAAAATGAAGCAGATATAGAAATCTAGGTGCTGATGACTAGCTGCAATCCTACTTACTCAAGAGGCTGAGATTTGACCTAATCACCAAGTTCCAACTCCAACAGACCTCATGTTTGGAGAGTGAGTACAGAGGTTAGGGTAATGAGCAGAACAGAGGCTTAGTCCTGTTGTTTTGTCCAGGCTTTGAGTCACTTCAGAGCACTGGTGCATTGTAAATGATTTGGGTTTAATGTGTCCGTTAAGCTCATGTTGAGCGGTCATATCTGTTGTGAGGTATTAAAAGGCAGTTTTGAAGTGGTATTGAGGTCATGAGGGCTTTGTCCTTCGTCCTCATTAATGAGTTAATCCAATGGGTTCATGGAATTAGGAATTATCTGCAAAGTGCATCTACCATACAAACCAAACCAGCTTGACTGCCTGGTGTGTACACACACACACACACACACACACACACACACACACACACACATCCATAATGCCTGTGTCTCTGTTAAACATCATCTTGTTTCTACTATGGAAGACTTTCTCAGTACAGGTGTTGATTAGTTCTTGATTCAGACAACATTGTTACCTCTATAAAGGAATTTTCTAAGGAAAGGTTCTGATTGGTAGAATAGAAGGCTTTTCTCAAGAAAGGTTTTGGGCTGGGAATGTGATTTAATGATAGAGTGCTTGCCTAGCATGAATGAAGCTTTGGGTTCAATTCCTTAGTACCACATAAACCAGAAAAGCTGGAAGTAGCACTGTGGCTCAAGTTGTAAAATGCTAGCCTTGAGCAAAAGGAGCTCAGGGGAAGTGCCGAGGCTCTGAGTTCAAGCTCCAGGACTGAAAAAAAAAGGTTCTGACAGTTGTTGGCATCATTGTTATTTCTAGCATTGAAGTCTCTCAGGAAAAGATCTGATTGGTAATTTACTCCAACACCATTGTTCCTCTCAGTGGAGAAATTTTTCAGAAAGATTGACTGGTTATTTACCTGATAATTTTACTTCTAGTGTGGGAGATTTTCCCAGGAATGGGTTGGCTTTGTCATTTACTGTAACATTTTTTATTCCTCGTGTGTAAGGCTGTAGGAAAGGCTCTGATTGGACATTTACTCTGACATTAATTCACATTAGAAGTATAGTATGAAAGGCTCTCAGGAAGGGTTTTAAATTGTTCAACTACTCACATCCTTCTAGTGTAGATGGCTCTTAAGACAGGCTCTGATTGGTTGCTTACTCTAGCATCATTGTTAATTCTAGTGTGGAAAGTATCTCAAAAAAGGTTCTGACTGGCCCTTTACGTATGTTATGAGTTTGTATTTCTGTCTTTATTCTTTCCTCTGGACTATCTGCAAAGAAAGCCTGGCCTTAAGATGAGACAAAAGACTTGATTTCTGTTAAAACTCCCACATGCTTAAGGGAGAAGAAGAAGTGAAGTTTGTCTCCTGAGGATCTTGAATAGACCTGGCTCCAGGCAGAGCAAGTCTGGCTCTTTTTTCTTACCCCTACCTCCACTGCCAGAGAAGCAGCCTTGAACTGAAATACCTGATGACCCAGTTGGTACTGGAATTAAAGCCTTAACAAAGAGGCAGAGAGGCAGAGAGGCAGAGAGAGGAAGAGGGAGAAGGAGAAGGAGAGAGGGGGGAGGGGGAGAGGGAGAAGGAGAGGGAGGGAGGGAGGGGAGAGAGAGAGAGAGAGAGAGAGAGAGAGAGAGAGAGAGAGAGAGAGAGAGAGAGAGAGAGAGAGAGAGAGAGAGAGAGAGGCACAGAGACACAGAGAAAGAGACAGAGTCAGACAGGGACAGAGAGACAGCAAAACAAATAGAGAGAGAGAGAGACAGACAGACAGACAGAAGACAGACAGACAGACAGACAGACAGACAGTGGAGTACCCATGATTTATCCTCAGGAGGCTGAGAATCCTGGTTCAAAGCCAGCCCAGTCAGCGAAGTCCATGAGACTTTTATCTCCAATTTATCACACACACACACAGCAAAAGTGAAAGTATGGCTCAAGTAGTAGATTAGCAGCCTTGAGCAAAGACGTTAAGGGTAGCTGCTAGGCACTGATCTCGAGTCCTAGTACCTGTTGAAAAATAAAAAAAAAAAGAAGGAAGGAAGGAAGGGAGGGAGGGAGGGAAGGAGAGAGGGAGGGAGGAGATAACGAAAGGAAAAGAAAAGGTTCTGAGGAGAACAAAATTCAGAGTGAGTGAGAATTTTGGCATTGGAGAATTCAAGATGAAATTATTTAATTTTCAGCAAACATATAGACTGTGTGTCACTGGGGGACAATGCCCTCATAAACACTCATGTACGCATACACACAATTATAATCTGGGTAATAAGCAACATCATTTCTTCCCTAAGAGACAAATGTGTATGTGTTGTGAACAGCCACAAGGTAGCTTCTTTCTTACCTAGGAACCAGAAGTTAGTAGGGAGAATCCTGCTAAGAGGCAAAGGATCCCTCTGGATCCTCTATGAGGGAGATGGGGACAGGACAGCAGGTTCTACCCTCAGCCAGGCCTGTCCATGCTTCCTAGACATAGAACTGTGGGGTTCTAGCCAAACACAAAGCAGCTTTTAGACCCTAGATCAGAGGAAAGAACATATAAAACCACATAAAATTGGGCATTTTTTAAATTAAAACTTTATTGATATGGAACAATCGCCATTATTAACAATGGCCAACAAAAATGCATTCCACACAGTTGCATTTTAGCAAGCATACATGTATGTGAACACATGCACACACACAGACACATATCCACCAAAAGACTTGGAAAAATATGATGCTTTTTGTTGTTATTGTCTCCTAAATTTCCATAGCTGATAATAAATCATAGTTTAAAAATAATAAGTCATCATTTGGTTTTGTTTCATTTTGTCTTATTTCCTTATTTTATTTCTGTGTGGGTAGTGAGGCTTGTACTCAATGTTAGCACTACCACCTCCACTTTCAAATAGTCATTAATAATAACAACAACAACCACATCTGGGATTTCTGTTCCATGGTAGGCATGAGATAGGAGACATTCTAAGAAAAAAATACTATGAGTTATTATCTAGAATACATTTTCTGTAACTGGGGTTCTTAATCTGAATCTCAAAACTAATATGTGCATGTGTGTTAATGCACCCAAGTGAAGTTGGGTTTCCTGTTTAGAAAAATGATTTGTCTTTTTTCCTTTTTCTTTTCTTTAAATTATATTTAAATAATTGTACAAAGGAGTTGCCATTTAAAAAAGCAATTTATGGGTGGAGTTTGCCCTGGTGGTAAGAGTGCTTACCTAGCATGCACAAAGACCAGGGTTTAATTCCTTGGTACCACATACCTAGAAAAATGCTGGAAATGGTGCTGTGGCTCAAGTGGTAGAGCACTAGCCTTGAGAAAAAAGCCCAAAGACAGTGCTTAGTCCCTGAGTTCAAGCCCCAGGACTGGCAAAGAAAAAAAAAAGCAGTTTATGAATACAATGCATCTTGATCAGTGTCACCCCTTTTATTATTCTCCTCCCACTCCCATTTGGTTTTTTTCTTTCTTTCTCTCCCTCGCTCTTTTTATTCAATCAGTGATTTAATTATGAGAAAAAGGAATCATGTTAAAATTGCACCAGGCACCCTGGTCCAGAAGGCCTGAGAATGGAAATACAATTATACATTGTAATAAAACCTAGCAGAACACTTGCCAGCACCGGTTCAAAGCATTCAGCACTGCTTTTGGAGAGGCATAAACAATGCACAGACCTGTAATTGCTGTGTCAGTCATAGTACCCATTCGGAATATCAAGTACCACTCTGGGCCGCTGGATTTCCAGCTTTAGACAGGAAACAAAGCCACACTGTCCTCTGCTGGGAGGACTCCAGATTCCAGACAGCCATTCTTAGGAGTCCTGCCTTTTGACCTCCATCAACTCCTTCCTCACTTCTGCCCTCAACATGTCAGCAAGTACAAGCCAGCTGTCCCACAAGAAGAGAGAGAGAGAGAGAGAGAGAGAGAGAGAGAGAGAGAGAGAGAGAGAGAGAGAGAGAGAGAGAGAGAGAGAGAGGAGGGAAGGGAAGAAGGAAAGAAGGAGGGTAGGGATGGAGGGAGGAAGGAAGGAAGGAAGAAGGATGGAAGGAAGGGAGGGAGGAAAAAGGGAAGGAAGGACAGAGGAAAAAAGGAAGAAAGAAAGGAAGGAAAACAGTTAGGTAGATAGGGATTAAACGTGGCAGAAATAGCATGTGGCAGATAACACGTGGCTCACTATACCACTTTTTGTTCCTGTAAGTGCAAGCCATTGAGCAATCACACAAAGCTCAGGGGAGGAGATATGGGGGGACCCTGTTGTATAAACACTGCCCACTGAAAAGAATCCACTGAATTCCTCTCTGCAGGCCCCTCTCCAATGGTAAGTCTTGCTACTTTTGTACTTTCCTTTTATTTTTAAACACTTAATTAATTCTTTAATTGAACAGATACAATCTGTATCCCTAGATGGCCTCACAGTTCCCACCCAGATGTTAACTTCTGATGAATCCAAGTCAGAAAAAAAGATACCCATAATCCCTATCTTCCCAGCTAATGCACCAAATATGTCACTGGAAATTTGGGGCAGCAAAGTTGGCTTCAGTCCTTGCACAGAGTAAGAAAGGAATCCAAGTAAGACATGTACACAGGAGAAGATAAGAGGAGAGTTCATTAGAAAAGAAATATGACCGAGAAAGTGAGCGCATGGTATAGGCATACCACAGGGTAAAAACAAAGTATGGCAGCCCACTTCAGCCATATTGGTTAAATATGGAGAACTGGAATCACTGAAGGTATCTTTCTGATTGGGTGGGTCTCCTTCCTGTTTCCTATAAGATTGTGGCACCAAAAGTTTACTGTCCTGTCCTGATTTCCCTCATCCTGGCACCCTGCTCTCATTTCCTTGGCAGGCAGGTTGTCCTCCTATCCTACCATCTGGAATTCCCTGATTGACTACTTTTCTACTAATCCACATCATTGTCAGTGACAGGGTCTGTGGGTAGGTTTTGCTTGTTCAACCCTGCTCAGGGGACCCCAGCTAATGACCCATGGATGCCATTCTCTCTGGAGCAGTGCATGACTGCAATACTGGCATTCTGGAGATGGAGGCAAGAGGTAGTGATGTTGTGGCCAGCCTGGGTTGCAGAATGAGGCACTGTCTCAAAAGTTTGAATGCTGGGAATGTAGCTCAATAGTAATGCAAGGCTCTGGACTTTATCCTCAGTATTGCAAGACAAAAAAGAGAAGAGAGAGGGGGGGTGGAAAGGAGAGGGAAGGGAAGAGAAGAGAAGAGATGATAGGAAAGGAGAAGAGAGGAAAGGAGAGAGAGGACATGGGAGGAAAGGGGAGGAGAAGAAAAGAGAAAAAGAGAGGAGAGGGGAGGAGAAGTGGGGAGAGGAGGGCTGAGGAGAGGGCAAGTCATTTATGTAACTTTAAAATAACGGACATACCCACTATTAAAACAAACCACAGACTCCATTGACTTATGCCTATAATCCTAGCTACATAGGAGGCTGAGATCTGAGGAGTGTGGTTTGAAGCCAACCAGGGGCAGAAAAGTCCCTGAGCCTATTTTCAACAAATAACCAGCAAAAAGCTGGAAGTGGATTTGTGGCTCACGTGGTAGAGTACCAACTATCCAAAAAGCTCAGGTGTAGTGGTCAGTCCCTGAGTTCAAGCCCCAGAACTGGCACACATACACAAAAGCAATGTTAAAATTACTTGTATATAATGTATATGTTATATAACCCACAATATCCAAAATACCATATCAATGCTTATAGTGCAATACAAGTAATATTCATGGTAATAAACACTTACAATCAGGCATGTACTTTGCCCTTACAAACCCTCCTAAGTGCTTACTTGCCCCTTGGAGCAAATGATTCCAGCCTAAGAAAACACAAGGACCACTGTCCCCCACATGCTTGAGGGGGCCTGGAACCCTAACTTTACCTCCCATTCACAGAGGTAGGGTGGCAAAATCACCACAGGAAGGGTCAGCTCCACACAGGAGAGGCAAGAGGTTCTCCCTGGCCAGAACTTATGGCTTGCACCTATATTTCCAGCTATTCAGGAAGCTGAGATCTGAGGATCAAGGTTCAAAGCCAGCCAAGGCAGAAAAGTCCATGTGATTCTTATGTTCATTAAGAAGCAAAAAAGCCAGAAGTAGAGGCGTGAATCACATGGTTAGAGCACCAACCTTGAGTGATGCTAGTGGAAAAGTATCCCAGGCCCTGAGTTCAAGCCCTAATACTGGCACAGGTGTTTATATTGATGGCTCTGGAGGTTCCCCAAATCCAGTCCCTCCCCTGCTTCCTGCAACAACCCCCTCACCCCCCTCAAACTAGCCATTCTTTACTGCAGCCTACCTGCCCCCTGCGTCCCCTGGCAGAAGATCTTCCCCAAAGAGGCCCAACAGAGCAGTTCAATTTCTACCTGTGAGCTTAAATAGCTGGTTGGATTTGCTATTTGCAAAAGGGGCCTCAGAAGAGAGCTGAAATCCAAAACGCCAAGCCTCCCCAGCCAGCAGTTTAAAGAACAATGCCTTTTGGAGGGGGACCCCTGGACTCCTCCTTGCTGGCCTCTTCTAAACTCAGGGATCCCAAGGTTACCTTCCCTCTACCCACTGACCCTTGACCCCTGATTCTCTACCCAGCTTCTCCTGAATTCTCATTTTCCTCTTTCAGGTCCAGGAAAAAAAAATCCCGTTCCTGAGATCCATTCAACCTTGCCTAAGTTTCCACTCTCTGGTACCTTTAATTTTTCCTCCTTATCTGCTTGTGTGCTTATGTGGGTATGTGTGGGTGTTTGTGACTGTGTCTATTTGTCTGTGCTGGCACTTGAACTCAGGCCTGGACAGTCTTCCTTCACTTTTTTGCTCAAGGCTGATGCTCTATCACAGTTCCAATGCTCGCTGCTGATGAAGAGCTGCTCTCTTCTTCTTCCTCTTCTTCCTCTTCTTCTTCTTCTTCGTCTTCGTCTTCGTCTTCGTCTTCTTCTTCTTCCTCTTCTTTCCTTCTCTTCATCTTCTTTTCTTCTCCTCCTTCTCCTCCTCCTTCTTCTCCTCCACCTCTTTTTTCTTCTCTTCTTTGTCTTCTTCTCTCCTCCTCCTCCTCCTTCTCCTTCTTCCTTCTTCTTGTACATTCTTCTTCCTTCTTTTGGATCATTAGAATTAAGAGTCTTACAGAATTTCCTGCCTGGTCTGGCTATGATCTGCAATCTATACATCTCAGTTTCCTAAGTAGCTAAGATCACAATTGTGAGCCACCAGCACCGGGCATCCTCTTTTCTTTTTACAAACCCAGAACAAGACTTTCCCAGACTATCTCTGTAATATCCCAGCCATTTTCAGGGCCCCTGAACTCCCCAGCAATAGACTCACCAGCACTCAGTAAATCAAGGTAGGAGTCAGTTTAATAGCAGCACAGTGGCTACTCTCTACTTTCGGGCTCATAGAATAGCCCCAACCTTCAGTGGGGCTGAGCTTTAAAAGGTAAACACCACACACAGGTGGTGTCACCATATGACATCACCTTCTGATGCCCATAGTTGAGAACCACAAGGATGAAAGCACACACAGATGATCGTAACTACATGCAGGTGGTCAAGCAGTTTAAGCATTATTTTCAAAAACACGTTGGCAGCTAAGCCTGCCAGGTTCTTACAGTTTCCACCACAGTTACATCCTCACACTTTGCATTTACACTCTGTCCCTTCCAAGTCGTGTGTGTGTGTGTGTGTGTGTGTGTGTGTGTGTGTGTGTGTGTATGATAGTTCAAAGGCTTGAATTCTGGGTCTGGATACTGCATCTGCTGAACTTTTGTGCTTATGGCTTTCCTGCCCCAGCTGTCTTCGAACCATGATCTTCAGCTCTCAACCCCCTGAATAGCTCAGATTATAGGCACGAGTCACCAGAGCCTGACAAGCTTTTACTTTTTCTTTCCCCAACCAGAGCCCTGATCACAGAGATGCGGGTGCCCATCTGCTGTTTAGAAAACCTATCAACATCCCTTTTCCCCACCTATAATTTTTCTGTCAGTTCACAGGTGCCCAAGATTTTTGCCAGGCAGCCCTGACTACTTTGTAGTAAAGTCTGAACATTGCAATCAACTATTGACCATCTGCTAAGGCTGGGAGCTATGGATGTGGGGAGATATGACACCCCTCTACTAGTTACTTGTTTGTAAGCTGAACGTCTGTGTCCAAACCCATCTATGCAGAAATCCTGGGGCAGGTTAACTATGTTAGACCCAAACAGGTGCAGAAAATAGGCAAAGATGGCTAAACATCAGTGCACATTAACTAGAGAGAAAAGCCTGAGGAAAGGGCCTCCAGCCAAAAGCTAGAGTCCATGGCCATTTACAGACTGCAGGGTTTTATAAGAGAAAGCAAATTGGTCACTAAAGGGCATGAAGATGGGGTCTGACTGCCCAGGGGTGACTAAAAGTGAAGAGGGAGTGAGTCCTGGGATGGAGTTGCTATGGAGGTATCTAAGGATATAGCGTGTTCTGGCTTTTTTGCTAGTTAATTGAAGATAAGAGTTTCATGCCTGTGTCGGCTCAAGTTGGATTTGAACTGTGATCCTTAAATCTCAGCCTCTTAAATAGCTAGGATTACAGTCTTAAGCCACTGGCAACCAACTTCATAATCAACTTCTTTTCTTTGAAACAAGAGCTGTGTGTTGCATCTATTCCTTCAACCTAATAGGAACTGAGCACTTACAAGTGAACAACCTTGGCTGGTCCTAGAGACCAGGCTGTACAAAATCAGTAAGGTTAGTACCTCATTAGCGTTTTTATTCTACTTGAGGAGAGACTAAATATGAACATAAAACTGTTATCATAGCAGGGTGCCGGAGACTCACGCTTGTCATCCTAGCTACTCAGGAAGCTGAGATCTGAGGATCATGCTTCAAAAGCCAGGCCAGACAGGAAAGTTCATGACACACTGATCTCCAAGTAACCATCAGAAAAGCTAGAAGTAGAGGTCTGGCTCTAACACTAGAACACCAACCTTGAGCAAAAATTAAGGAACCGTACCCAGGCCCTGGTACAGATTTAAAAAAGAAAAGACAACAGCAAGCTCAATGATTATATGATAAGAATGAGAGGTTTTGTGCAGGTAGGACAAGTTAGGCGGGGTGGTCATTAGGCCTCTCTGAGGAAGAGACAGTTAATTAATTGATGTGTGTATGAAAACACAGACTGACTGACATGGTATCATCTACCATCTGCATCC
This sequence comes from Megascapheus bottae, assembly GCF_031878675.1. NCBI lineage: Eukaryota > Metazoa > Chordata > Mammalia > Rodentia > Geomyidae > Megascapheus > Megascapheus bottae. Next base: position 12,093,733 of record NC_143539.1, read on the forward strand.
TTTCTGACTTCTCAGTGTCTCCTCCTGCCCTGCCTGTCAAATCTTTTTCACCTCTGTCTCTTCTGGTCTTAGTTATGATAAGATAAAGGAAGAGTCACAGTATAAGTTGTAAAAAGATTAGAGAGAGGGAGCCAGTCAAATGTAGAGCTCAGAGCTTGAGGTGGGGAGACACTTTGGTGGTGGTGAGGGAGGATTTCATTCTAAGTGCTTGAGAAGGTATAGGACACAGTTGGGCAAGGCAGGCCTGCTGATTGGAGTTGGTAGAAAAGCAGCCAAAGGGGAAATTTTTGCCTGCAGAACTTTCAGATAGCATGAAAAGATGACAAACTCAAATCTGCCTGACAAGGAAATGGGGACAGGGGAGATGCTAAATAAATAAATAAGCAAACAAATGGAAGTAAGGACAAAAGATGGATAAATCTTTGGTGTCACAACTTCACAGGAAACAAAGGAGATCTATTAATCAGAGTGCCATCTGCAAGGCCTTAAAATTCTCAATATCACACAATCAAGCTTGGGAATGAGGAAGACAACCACGATGGCTGAGGTGGGCTGAAATGCTGTCTTCCCTTGAGGTATCTATACCATCTGCTTGCTCTGTCATACTTCTCTTCTAATAAAATTATTTAGGTGGATACTGGGGGCTCAGACTTGTAATTATAATTACTCAGGAGGCTGAGACCTAAGGGCTGTGGTTCAAAGCCAGCTTAAGCAGATACGTGAGACTCTTACTTCTAATTAATGAGCAAAAAAAACCCAGAAATTGAGCGATGGCTCAAGTGGTAGAACACCACCCTTGAGCAAAAAAAGCCCAGCAAAAAAAAGCCCAGTGAGAATGTGAGGCCTTGAGTTCAAGCCTCACTATGAGTGTATACACATACACACACACACACACACACACACACACCACCTAACACCACCAACAACAAAACAAAAGAACTTTACTCATATTTGTATCACCTTTACTTGTGTTTGTATCTTGCTTAAGTTATCTTTGCTGGATGAAAGGACTGAGGTCAACTGGGTGCTGGTGGCTCACGTCTGTAATCCTAGCTACTCAGGAGACTGAGTGAGATCTGAGGATTGCCTTTAGAATCAGATTCTTTTTCAATTTATATAAATAGGTTTAATGTTGGCATGGAATGCAAAAGATTAGAACCTTAAATTCTTTGACTTAAAAAAATCATTAAAATAAATAAAATTAACCAAGACAAAGACTAGAATAATACTACCATGATATGATAATCACATTAAGTAGAAAAGCTTCCATCAAGATTTCAGAGATGTTATAGGTACAGTGCCAGATTTCTAAATGCCATTCAATTAATTTTATAATAATCCGTGTTTCATTAAAATGACTCCAGAGAAAGCATGATTGAGGTTATGAGGGGGGGGCACAAAAAGCAGGTAAAATATATGCTGAGTTGGTAATTCACTTTTTAAAAGTGATGTCCTGTAATATCTTCTTTTGGGTAATTTTAACAAGTAATTGTTAAAATTTACAGAGAACAGAGAACCATATAGTTTTTAGTAAAACATTTATCCTACCTTGCATTTTGTCACATTCTTGTAAGTTTTGTTTCTTGTACTTTTTTGGCAGTACTTTGTGCTTGCTAAGGTGGCTACCACTTGAGCCACACCTATTTCTACTCCATTTAAAAAGCTGCCCAGGTTGTGTCCCAGTATTAGGGTCAAGAATTAGGATCAGTATATAAATATGTATTTATAATAGCCAGTTTATCTCATTTCATATAATATGGTAAAGCCTAATGCCTAATATTTCTTTGGAAGAAAATAAAACCAACACCTACATCTAAGATATGGTATGAAACAATCTTTAGTAAATCTATTTTTTAATGAGCAGCACATAAAGCAGACATGTAAACTTACTAAATGTACTCCACTACTAAGAAATGAAGCCAAAACTTTAGAAAAATACAAGAAAAGATTCAAGTTAAAAATATATTCCTTTGGTTAAAAATCATCCCCTTTATAATATTTATTTGTGATCTAAACTCACAATATGTCCCAGCCCAGAGTAATCTTTTAATGTCATTCCACTTGTATTATAATTCTTTTTATTTCAGTCCAGTCTGTAGGGAGGTCACTTTGTTGCAGCAACAAAATGCTATAACTCTACAAAGAGTAAAGCCTTTTAGCACTGGCTCCTTTGACAATTTTCTTAAGACTTCTACTTTAGGAACCTCCAACACATGTAGTTTTCTTCAGACACTGTGTACCCAAACTTTTTTATAGAAACCAACTTTTTGTGGTAGACATTCAAGAGTAATCTGATAACAGTTCAGTTTCTTGCTTAGTAAAGTGAGAGTCGATAGTAATAATTTGCCAAGCTGTTTCCCTCTGCATTCGCCACTAACAACATCTTCCACTCTTCCTCTCTTAGCACAGGAATGGATGAATTTATGTTCTATAATCAGAATTGCTGTAGCGACAATCTGTCCTAGGGTCACATCTTCTACAACTGTAACATAATAATCCCCAGATTTCATAAATTGCTCAGGACTGACAACTCCAGTCTCTGTCAGCTGTCCCAGTACTTTAAAAAAAAAACCTCTATTTAAGTCAGCAGTACAAAGAGGCCTCAAACCCAAACCTTCTCCAGGGTCTGTTGGAGAAATAGCTGGAGAAAACGTGGCTGTGTTCTCACTTCTTTAAGTAGACTTGGGTCAAACATGGGAGTGTCATTAGGTTTCTGCACTCCCCTCCAGACTCTTCGGATTCTCCCTCTTTGGGCTCCACCGCACCAGATCCGGATCTGGATCTGGCTGCAGTTCCAGGTACCCAGACGTGGCAGAACCCACAGCCCCTGCCCCAACACGCACAGCGCAGACCGACGTCGTTAGAATCAGATTCTTATCTCCAACAAACCATTTAAAAAATCAGAAGTGGAGGGAGCTGTGGTAAAGAACCAGAGTTAAGCAAAAATGTTAAGGAATAGCAAGCAAGCCCCAAGTTTAAGCTTTGGTGCTAGCACAATAAAAATGGACTTAGGTCAACTCAGTTGGCCTCAGTTTCAGGTAACAGGTAAATTTTAGGGAAGTTAGAGATTAACTATGCCTTTTTCTGATTTGGAAAGGTAATAGATTTGTATTTTTTTAAATTTTATACATTTTTGGTTTTGTATACTAGTCCTGGGTCTTGAACTCAGGGCCTAGGCACTATAGCCGAAACACCAAAAAGACAGAAGTAGAGCTGTAATTCCAGTGGTGGAGCACTAACTTTGAGAAAAACCCCAAAACACAAAAGACTAACAGTCAAAAACACAACAACAACAACAAACTAGGAGACAGTTCCAGGCCCAGAGTTCAAGCCTCAGTATCAACACACACACACACACACACACACACACACACACACACACACACACACACACTCCTGACATAAACAACGTAAAGGAAAGAAATTTATATTTGCTCATGGTTTCAGGGAATTTCAATCCAGTCTTTGAGTGCATTGATCCTAAGACAGTTATCAGAGAACATCATGATGAGTTACAGGATGGAGGAGGAGAGTGTTTAGCTCATGACTGACAGGAAGAAGAAAATAATGAAGGGGTTGAGGATCAGTTATAACCTTCCACTTCCTCTAGCTAAGCCCCACTTTCCAGCTTTTCTATAAAAGTGTTACCAGGTAGCTGGTGAACAAAAGTGCAACACAGAAGCCCGTAGGAAATATTTCATATTGAAACCATAACAATATGTAGGCATGCTTATAAACAATCAGTCATTCCTCTATGCCATTTAATTATATACTCTAAGTGGATGATGGGATATGTGAATTATATGCCAATAAAGCTGTTTTAATGAGAAGGAGAAGAGTGAGGAGAATTCAAATAAGATGGGCCAATCTAGGACTCTCTGAGGACCTGAAGTCCTGGGTAAGACAGAGAAGCCCAGGGGGACAGCCAGGCATGATGGGTCACACATCGCCCACATTACTGCTGTTGCCAAGCTGGCTGGAAGGTGCCTAGGAATCAATAGATTCCTCTGGCAAGGAAGATCTCAAGTAATCCGTACAAAGGAAATTTGAAAGGGTTTTACACATCCTTAAAAGTGCACTGTCATCAGTTTCTTGCTCTAACTGTGTGTGTGTGTGTGTGTGTGTGTGTGTGTGTGAGAGAGAGAGAGAGAGAGAGAGAGAGAGAGAGAGAGAGAGAGAGCATATTGTGCCCAGAAACTTGAAGGCCCCCCCCCCCGATAGCCAGAGACCAAAGATCAATGCAAATTGCAATGAGTCGTTTATTGATGAGCTCGAGCACGGGTCTCTGTGCACTGATAGTCGAGTGCAGATCAGAGGTGTTGTCTCTAACCTTGGCCAGGGACCCTAAAAGCTTAGTCGATTTTACCAAGGGGTTGCCAGGATTACATATACAATATTCAACAACTGTACAATTTTTTTGGCTACAATAGTGTAGCTTACTTAGCACCCATTTGCAAAGGTATTTTTTTGATTGTCTGGGGAACTTAATCCCTGCGACCCCAACAATGCCTCAGTTACCTATGTAGGCCTATATACAGATTAATGGGGACATAAGTCTCAGATCCACAAACTTTTCTGAATTTGTGGCTGGTATCAAATCAAACTTTACTCAGTTAGGACTTTAAACTACCCACTATTACAGATGATTGACAAGTTCCTGCCCAGTTATGAAAGGCACGGGCATTAGTAAGGCATGCTTACAAACTATTTTATGACCTCCCAGCTCTGATTAATATTGAATGGCCAAGCATGAGTGACTTTAGGATCTGACACCATTTCTGCCATCCAAGCAGTGGTTTATTTGCTTTCGTCCCAATAGTGTCTCTTTACACTGGGATAAACATTCCACTGGCATTTTACTTTGTTGGTTGCTGGACTTGAACTCAGGGTCTGGGTGCTGTCTCTCAGCTCTCCAGCTCAAGGCTAGCACCCTGCCACTTTTAAGTCCCAAACTCAGGGCCTGAGTGCCGCTCCTCAGCTCTGCAGCTCAAGGCTTGCACTCTGCCACTGTGAGTCCCGAGCTTGGTGCTTGAGTGCTGTCCCCCAGCTTTTCAGCTCAGAGCTAGCACTCTGCTGCCTCGAGCTCCAAAGCAACTCTGCCTTAATAGCACTCTGCTGCCAGATTAGACACCACAGTCTCACAGGGACTTTGCTTTGCCCGGGCTGGCTCAAAACTGTAGCTTTCAGATCAATGAGTCCTACAAAAGGCCATGTTATTCCAATTAACGTAACAAGGTGGTCAACACAGAAATAGTCTCCAAGCATGATCTTACCTGGAATCTCTGGGTTATTTTACAGCATCCAGTAGAGCCTGACAGGACATTTAGCTATGATTTAGTTGATCTTTAGCGGTTTAGTACCTTAATTTTAAAATTTAACTTTATAACTCCTAAAAACTTAGCTCTATTTTTATTATTTTTTAGGTAGCATTTGTAAAGCCGGAGGCCCCATGTTTTACCTGGTTTTCAAGTCTGGCCCCCCTTTTTTAGCAGTCAATAGTCCCCTGGCGCCGCCCAGACCACCTTAGTCTCAGTCACCACGGCTGCTCCCGCATACCTGCGTCCTTGGGAGATAAAGCTACTCCCATCTGTGAACCATACCAAGTCAGCATCTATCTGGTAGTGGCTGGTCAGTCAGGTCCTCTCGCGTCCCGTGGACTTGTGCCTCTGAGCACAAGTACCTCTGAGCAGTCGTGCAATGGGGCCTCCATGTCTGGGTCAGGCAGCAAAGTTGCTGGATTGAGTGTCTGCGGTGCCTGAAAGGAGATTCTAGGTGGGTTGAGCAGCAGACTCTGGTAGTGTGAGAGTCTGGCATTGCTGAGCCATTGGTCACGTGGTTGCTTTAAAATTCCCTCTATTGCATGGGGGGTGATCACACACAGTTCCTGCCCCATAGTTAATCTGCATCCTTGACCAGGAGTGCAGTGGCAGCGACCATCCTCAGACAAGGCGGCCATCCTGCTGCCACTGGATCTAGTTTTTTTGATAAGTATGAGACCAGTCTCTTCCAGGGTCCCAGATATTCAGTTAGGACCCCCTTTGCCACTCCATTCCGTTCATCTTCGTACAAGTGGAAGGGCTTGGTAACATCAGGAAGGCCTAGGGCTGGGGCTGACAGCAAGGCAGTCTTTATCCGCTGAAACGCCCGATCAGCCTCCTCTGTTCATTGGAAGGGCATATGATTTTACCTGAAACCTGGTAAGAGCCAAAGTTACATCTGAATGAGGATTGCTGTCCTTTTGCATGGGCCAGCTGGAAATTGCTATAAGGAGACTCACAAGAGCAAATTAAATAGTAATTAAGTAATTATTTTGGTAGTCCTAATTTTTTTTTCCTTGAAACAAACTTTTAGGACAACTTTACTTTTAAATTTTGTTCAGAAACCATTTTTAATTTTTTTTTAAACTTTTACAATTTTTTTAACTTAAACACTTAACACTTTAGTCTTTATTTGCATTTGAAAAATCTTTAAGGGCTCAAGGAACTCCCTTTGCCTTTTAGAAGAGCCCCCCCCCCCTTTTTTTTGCTGCAGTTAAGATTACTGCCTAGAACTCCAACAGTTTAAACCCAAATAAGTTTTTCCTTAAAGCAAGAACTACAAACATCATCAGTGCACCCAAATTATTACAGAGATAAGCTTTTAAACATTTTTTTAAAATACTAATTACATTACCCAGATTTTACCATCAGATATCCAGTGTCAGTTTGCAAAGAAAAAGAGGACAAAGATGGTCCACTCAGTCCATCTGACCAGGTTTAAATGAACAGCTTCTGTGCCAGCTCGTCGTCTTTTACCATGCGTGGATCCTCCCTTAGGGCCTTTTCCACCATGGGAACCCAGAGCTGCACCTTTGCCAGTTCACCTCTCACCTCTAAAGATGGCCACACTGGACTATTCTGTTTTCCCATTTTTTTTTTCTTGGCATTTGATTACTTAAACAACTTTAGAAGACAGGAAAAGTTTCTGACATTAATAAACAATTTTACATTTAAATTTCTGATACTTATCCTCAAATTTTAACTTAAAATGAATTTTAAATTCCCTAATATCTCTGGGCTAAACAGGATACAATATTTATAATGTAAACAACTCTATGCATTATAATACCAAATTTTTAATGCAGATTTTAGAATCTTTAGAAAAATTCTATTAACTGGTTCCTTTTAAAATAATGTAATAAATAAAATAAAATAATGTAATAATTCTTTGAGACATTGTAAAACATTTAAACCTAATAATTTTTTTAAAGTTTAGGCTTAAATTTACCCAATTGCCTTTGTGTTTCAAGTATGAGTTCATGCATTGTTTTACACAGCATGCTGACAATTTAACCTTGAACATGTTTACTCACACCCATTCATACACACATTTATACTCAAAGATTTTAAAGTGTGCAAAATTATAATATCGGCCGTTTATTTTCCGGAAGTTTAAAAGTTTTGCCAATTTTACTCTTGCAGGTGAAAACCAAGTTTGAAACAAAACTTTTTTACAAGACAACTTAACTGAAATTTATTTTTCCAGAGTTTGTTTCTAATATCAGACATATTTATTTTTGCAGATGAAAATTGGATGGGAGTCTTAAACCTAGGAGAACTAAGACTGAAGCCTGTGTTCTGCCACCAACTGTCTCCAGACTGCCACTTCAGCAGGTTGTTAGGAAAAAGAAAACTAGATTAATCCTGCAGCTACTTCCAGGGTGAAAAAGTAAAATTAAACCTAAGTATCCAGAGCACAAGGAAAGGGGGGACCGAGCCACAACCCGCACAGAAACAGAAACAGATATCTAGTTATCTAGTGGTAAGACGGTGAGAGCCTGTAAGAGAAACTGAAACCGGTTGAAGAGTACAATCAGGGAACTCAGTCCCCGTAAGACACATAACAGTTTTAAACACCACTTGATGAGGCTGCCACCCCCAACGAGCAGACAAACAGCTACAACATTCTTACAAGTTACAAGGTAGAGATCTCACAGTCAGAGGCAGCAGTCAGAGGGGCCCTTCCGTCCCCGAGCAAACCTCACCAGACAGATACAAAGACCAAGAGTAGTCTGCAGAGTCCTCCTCTGCACTCTCCTCCTCCCTCCTGCCCCAGGCCGCAGCAGCAAAGGGAGGGCGGTAGAGTGAGCCTGCTTCTGGAATTTCCACATCCAGATTGAGTCTTTTCCTTAGCTGCTCTCCCCAGTCACTCAAAGACACATCAGCCAGATGTAAACCTTTCAGATTTTAGCTGTTGTAGTTAAGACAAACATTTAACAGGACAGATAACTCAGACAAACAACAAACAACATCCGCCCAATACGTATGCGCGCCCAGGCTGCCAACCAGAAGGGAGCTATGAACCAGAGGGGTGGTCACTGCTCGGCCACCCCGAAAACAGCCCCCCAAAAGCAGCCTGGGTGGGACTATCAACCAGAGGGGTGGTCGCCACTCATCCACCCCGAAAATAGCCCCCCAGAAGGGTGCAAGGGACTTCTCCCATGGCCCGCTGGCTGTCTTCTAGCGCGTCTGCCAAGACGTGTTGCCAGCACAGCCAGAGAGCTTGCAAGCAACCAGAAAAACTAGAAATTATACAGATTGGTTATAACCAGTACAGATCGGCAATGCCTTTCAACTTACTGGCTGTTCCTGACGACTCAGTAACCAGGCGTCTGGGTGTCCGGGGGAGAGGCTTCCCGGCCAACGCACCAAATATTGTGCCCAGAAACTTGAAGCTCCCCCTGATAGCCAGAGACCAAAGATCAATGCAAATTGCAATGAGTCGTTTATTGATGAGCTCAAGCACGGTCTCTGCGTACTGATAGTTGAGTGCAGACCAGAGACCCCTAGCACAAGATTACAGCCCCTTTTATACATTTTTTCGGTAGGGGGAAGGCCTACGAAAGGCCTACCAAAGGGAGGGGAATGAGGAGCATAGAAAATATCTATATATTTTCTATAAACCTATGTTAGCCATTTGTATTTTCATACTTGTATTCATTTGGATGGTTATACTTGTATTTCCTTAACTTGCCTTTCTGCTTCTGTATATCTGCTTGCTAAAACCCTGAGAACTGCAACTGCTGTCCTTGTGGCTAATCTACAACCACCCATTTGTCCTTGGTTCCCAGACTGAGCTACACTCTAGCAGGGAGTATATACATTCCAAGCCGGGAGCTAGAGATAGTAGCCAACTGCTACCTACAAGGTCGGACTTGTAAGGGCCAGCAAACTAGGGCAGATGTCAACCAATCACAAGTCCGTTACCATGGAGATCCTCCTAGACACATATCTGGCATAAAACCATCCTCCTAAAATGACAGACAGCTAGACTGACCAGTGATTAGTCACGATCCCTTTCCTGCTTTGTATTGCACCAATCATTGAATGGAATTATAGTATAAATTTCCCGTGTGGCGTATTGATTTGTTGCTATTACTTGCTGGGGCCTTCCCCCTATCAAAAATTGTATAAAAGGGGCTGTAATCTTGTGCTAGGGGCCTCTGGTCTGCACTCGACTATCAGTGCACAGAGACACGTGCTTGAGCTCATCAATAAATGACTCATTGCAATTTGCATTGATCTTTGGTCTCTGGCTATCAGGGGGGGCTTCAAGTTTCTGGGCACAATAAGCACGCATATTGGGGCACCAGTATTGGAGACCTGAACTCAGGGCGTTATGCTTTCTTTAGGCTTTTTCTTGCTCAAAGATAGCACTCTACCATTTGAGCCACAACTCAACTTCTTGCTTTTTGCTGGTTAATTGGAAATAAGAGTCTCACTAATTTTCCTGAAGATGCTGGCTTCAAATCATGATCCTCAGATCTAAGTCTTCTGACATGCTAAGATTATAGATGTGATCCACCAGTGGCTGGCTTTTATTCTAGCACTTTAGTCAACTCTTTTTTGGGGGGAGGGTCCTGGGGCTTAGACTCTGGGCCTGGGCTCTGTCCCTGAGCTCTTCAGTTCAAGGCTACTGCACTGCCCTGCCCCTTGAGCCAAAGCACCACTTCCAGTTTTCTAGTGGTTAATTGGAAATAAGAGTCTCACAGTCTTTAGTTCCCAGGCTGGCTTTGATCCACAATCCTCAGATGTCAGCCTCTTGAGTAGCTAGGATTACAGGCATGAGCCACCATGTCCAGCTTTAGTCAACTTTTAATATGCTGTATTACTGAGCAACCGAACTAGCATATCTCTTCCATGTCTGAGCCAATTATGCAACAGTTTTATTCCTACCCAGTTCTCTGAAAGTCTGCTTTTGTTATTGTAGTTGTTGAAATTGATAAGCCTACATTTTCTTTGATTTCCTTTTATCAAGCTGAGTTTGGAAAGCTGTATGTGAGTCAAACTAAAAATGCCATTAATCACTGGATGCTGATGCTTATGTCTGTCATCCTAGCTACTCAGGAGGCTGACATCTGAGGATGGTAGTTTGAAACTAGTCCAAGCAGGAAAGTCCATGAGACTCTTATCTCCAGTTTACTCCTAGAAAACATGAAGGGGAGCTGTGGCTCAAAGTGGTAGAGCACTCACCTTAGGGCAAAAGAAGCTCATGGACAGAACCCAGGCCCTGAGTTCAAGCCCCACAATTGACATACATACGAAAGTCACTCATCACATGTCCTTTTATTTGCATCTTATTGAAACAATACACTTTTTTTCTCCTCTAGTTTACTTCCTCTACAAAAACCTCTAGTTTGTAAAAGAATGGCATCTCTTCTGTGGATTATGCCTTATCATCCTAGATACTCTTAGCTAAGCTGAGATCAGAGGATTGTGGTTCAAAGCTAGCTTGGGCAAGAAAGTGCTCGAGAATTTTATCTCCAATGAACCAGCAAAAAGCTGGAAGTAGAGGTGTGGCTCTAGTGGTAGAGTGCCAGCCTTGAGTGAAAAAGCTGAGAGTTCAAGCCCCAGTAATGGCACTCAAAAAAAAGCACCTACTTATTCACAGATTGAAGCCACAAGGATATTGCAGGTCCTCAGATTGAAACCACATGATGGTCCAGCTTAATGGGGTACACTAGCCTGAAACAGGCCCTCCCTAGAACTCCACGCATGAACTCCATGGGTAGTATACCTCTTCCTATATAGAGTATGTATGCTGATACTAGACCTTGATCTCAGGACTTGGGGAGAGAGGAACTTTCCTACCAAGTCTGGTTTTAAACCTCAATCTCAGTCTCCCAGTAACTAGGGTTACAGGTATGAGCCATCAATACCTCACTGTAATGTTTTATTGTTGTTATTTTTTAAAGCCATATCCCTTCCTGCCTCTTTCCCCTTCAGTATGAAAATATGGCCCTTGCCAGGTGCGATGGCTCACACCTGTAATCGTAACTAATAAACCTGGGCAGAAAAATCTATGACACTGCTATCTCTAATCAACCAGTAAAAAGATGGAAGCGTGGCAGAACCCAGGCCCAGAGTTCAAGCCCCACAATCAAAAATACAAAAAGCTGGAAGTGAAGGGGTGACTCAACTGATAGAGCACCAGGGCACCAGTCCTAAGGGGAAAAGCCAAGGGAAAGCATATGGCCCTGAGTTCAAGCCCCAGTATTGGCAACAAAAGAAAAGGAGGGGCAAGAGGAGGGAGGGGGGAGGACAGAGGAAAGGGAGGAAGATGGGGAGAAGAGGGGAGGGGAGGGAAGAGGATCTTGTATGTGAGCACTGAAAAAACCATATAACCTACTTTGACTGCTTATGGCTTGCCCTGGTGGCTCATGCTTGTAATCCTAGCTACTCAGGAGGCTGAGATCTGAGGTTAGTGGTTCAAGGCCAGTCAGGGCAAGTTAATTGTCTCCAATTAACCAGCATAAAGGCAGAATTGGAACTGTTTCACATGTACAAACCTTGAGCACAAAAGCTCAGGGACAGTACTCAGGCCGTGAGTTCAAGGCCTAGGACTAGTAAAGTAAAATCAAATCAAATAAAATATTAAAAAGTATTGCTCATGGAGGTCTGGAGCAGCCAAGCCTTTTTGTTCATTACTCTGCCATGGTTGCAAGATGGAGAGACAGATTCAGAGCCCATAAAGATCCCTGAGACAGATTGTGCCCCACCTTTTGAGAACTTGGTCTATTCCAGGCAGAAACCTATTACAGTTTCAACTCTGGCAGTTGACTCTCCTGGGCCACTGGTGTCAATCATTGTGGTTCTGGGTTTTAATATACAAGCACTAGCTGCCTATGGGGGTTTCTCCCTTACCTCTGTTACATTTTATTTCCAACCTGCTACAAAGCAAAGAAGTATTTCGATCAAGCCATGTTTTATAACCATTGGGAAGGGGGGAGGTTTGGAAGGGGGAAAAGGTATTGTCATGTCGTTGTGCTTTTATAAACTGCTGCCATTTCTTTCTGCCCAGAAGAATTGAATCCTTCAAGCTAGGGAACTCTAAATGCCACACATAATCATGGTTTTTGTGATTTGTGCCTTGCCACAACCAGTTCCCCTTTCAACCCAGGCTAACAATGTGTCAGAGAAGAACCACGAGGGTCACACCAGGCCCTTCAGACTCTTTGGGATTTTTGGTCATGTTTCTTTCATGAAAATCCTCTGCTACGAAGTTTGGATCAGCTCCAGAACCCAGATATGAAAAATCTGTCCAATTACTGACAAGCTGTCTTCATCTATTTTCTGTTGCTATAATAAAATTCCCCAAACTGGGTAATTTATAAAGAAAAGAAGTTTTGCTCAGCTCATTGTTCAAAAGGTAGGCATGTTTAAGATTGGGTGGTCACACTTGGCCCAGGGCCTCATGCTGTCACAGACAAATTTTGTCACAAGGCTAGAAATGTCACTTGCAGAGCTGTGTGTGTGTGGGGGGGGAGAGTGGCTCACATCTATAACCCTAGCTACTCAAGAGGCTGAAATCTGAGGATTGAGATTGGAAGCCTGCCAGGACAGGAAAGTTCATGAGACTCTTATCTCCAATCAACCAACATAAAGCCTGAATGGAAGTGTAGCTAAAGTGGTAGAGTGCCAGTCTTGGGTGAAAATGCCAAGTGAGAACATACTTGGAGGTTACTTGGAGATAAGCATCTCCCTGATTTGGTTTTGAATCTCAATCTTCAGATCTCAGCTTCTCTGGTAGCTTGGATTCCATTAGCCACCAGTGCCTGACTTCATTCAACATTTGCTTCCCTGTGAACAAGAACACAGTCCATTGTTTTCTGCAAGAATCAATGAGGTAAATAAAATATTTACAATCCTGCAGAGATGTTTGCACATCTCAGATAATATGCAAGAAGCAGAAGGCTAACATTTTGACCTATCTGCCCAACGCTAAATAGAATAATCAAGTAACCATCATTTGGGGACCAGCCCAGCCAGGTCAGTGTGCAGAGCTCATCTGGTCACCATAGCAACCAGTATATGTCTTACCCTTACTCTGGCTAAAGGGTTATTTGAATACAATTTTTTCAAAAGTAATTATGGGATTCATTTTAATATCAAGCAATAAACAAGATCATTTTAACTTGGAAAGTAGTCTTGCAAAAACTCATGACAGTTGGAACAGACTGGGCATGCCAGTAACCCTAGCTAATTAAGAGGTGAAATATAAGAATCTGGGTATAAAGCCAGCCCAGGCAGAAAAGTCCATGAGACTCTTGTTTTCAATTAGTCACCAGGAAGCCAGAAATGGAGATGTGGCTCAAGTGATAAAGTGAAAAGCGAAGGGACAGTAGCCAGTCCTTGAGTTCAAGTCCCAGTACTCATACAAAAATAGAAAATAAGCTGGGCACTGGTAGCTCACACCTGTAATCTTAGCTACTCAGGAGGATGAGATCTGAGGATCATGGTTCAAAGCCAGCCCAGGCACTAAACTCTGTGCAACTCTTATCTCTAATTAACCATCAGAAAACTGGAAGTGGCGCTATGGCTCCAGTGGTAGAGCACTGGCCTTCAGCTGAAGAGCTCAGGGACAGTGCCCAGGCCCAGAGTTCAAGCCCCATGATTCTCTCTCTGTCTGTCTCTCTGTCTGTCTCTCTCTGTCTGTCTCTGTCTGTGTCTCTCCTCTCTTTCTCTCTCTCTCTTTTCCTCCTCTGTCTCTCTATATGTGTATATGAAATATATATATATATTAAAGTCTAATATGAGATAAGAAATTGGTTTATATAAGACTTGAACTCTAGAAAACTACTATTGCTTGGATGCAGACCCATGACAACTCAAAAGCATTTAGCTAGGTACAGGTGGCTCACACCTGTAACCTCAACTCAGGAGACTGAGATCTGAGGACCACAGTTTGAAGTCAGCCTAAGCAGGACAGTCTGTGAGACACTTATTTCCAATGAACCACAAAAAAGCTAGAAGGAGGGCCAGGAGTTTGGCCTAGTGGTAAGAGGGTTTGCCTAGCATGCATGAAGACCCAGATTCTATTTCTTGGTACCACATACATAGAAAAAAGCCGGAAATGGTGCTGTGGCTGCAGTGGTAGAGAGCTCTAGCTTTGAGAAAGCCCAAGGACAGTGCTCAGGCCACGAGTTCAAGGCCCAGGACTGGCAAAAGAAAAAAAAAAGCTAGAACGAGAGACGTGGCTTGAATAGTAGAGATTTAGCCTTGAGTAAAGAAGCTAAAGGATAGTTCCAGGTCCTGACTTCACATGCTAGTGCACACACACACACACACACACAAAGCAAATCAACACATCACAGCACAACAAAACAAGCACTTGCTCAGTAAAGTTTTGTTTATTAAATATCCATGGAATTCAGTGGAACCACTCTTTGTCTTTCTCTTTCTTTCTTTCTTTCTTTTTTTTTTGCCAGTCCTGGGCTTGAACTCAGGGCCTGAGCACCGTCCTTGGACTTCTCTACCACTTGAGCCTCAGCATCACTTCTGGCTTTTTTCTATGTATGTGGTACCAAGGAATCGACCCCGGGTCTTCGTGCATGCTAGGCAAGCACTCTACCACTAGGCCAAATTCCCAGCCTCTCTGTCTCTTTCTGTCTCTGTCTCTGTCTGTTTGTCTGTTTGTCTGTCTCTCTCTCTCTGTCTCTGTCTCTCTGTCTCTCTCTCTGTCTCTCTCTCTGTCTCTCTCTCTCTCACACACACACACACACACACACACACACACACACACTCTTTCTCTCTCTCTCTACCTAACCCTGTTAGTATTGAAAAAAAAGAACCTTCTGAATTATCTGTTTTACTCATTCAAGGTATTCATTTTCATGGGAACATAAAACAATTCGCAGTGTTCCCACTGTAATGATGAAGGAGTGGGTTATTTCCACTGGAATGGATTTCCATGAGAGTCTGACGCTTCTGACTTGGCAAATAGAGGGAGAGGGCAGGGGTCTGTGTTCTGGCAAAGGCAGGCTGGGCAATCCCATCATTCACTGCACTGAGATCCCTTGGGGCTGTTGGCCAAGGCAGAGAATAAATGATTTCCCTTCTTTATTTGCTATGCCAGAGAAAGATAATGCAGGGCCTTCTGCTAACATTTGTCACTGAAGCTCTGTCCCCTCTGGGGACAATATGTGAAAGTTGCCAGGACCTTGTTCCTCCAATGAATCAGGGCCAGGATTACTCTTGCAACTACCTCTCCCCTCTCCAAATAAATAAATAAATAAATAAATAAATAACTAGGGTGAAACATTGCATATTTGGAAATTAAGTAAAAGCAGTAGCCAAATCTGATTAAAATATAGTTCCTGCGTTTCACTTACATGGCAGCTTCTGTTTTCTTAGTCAAATCAATTCTTTTTAAATTTTTTATTTTTATTTTTTAATTTTTGGTTTACTTTTGATGCTACTTCTGAGACTTGAACTCAAGGTTTCTCTCTCTCTCTCTCTCTCTCTCTCTCTCTCTCTCTCTCTCTCTCTCTTTCTCTTTCTCTTTCTCCTTTTTTTGTTTTATTTTTGTTCTAGTCCTGGGGCTTAAACTCTAGGCTTGGGTACTGTCCCTGAGTTTTTTTGCTCAAGACTAGTGTTCTATCACTTGAGCCATAGTTCCACTTCAGGTTTTTTGCTTAGTGGAGGTTTAGAGTCTCACAGATTTGCCTAAGTAGGCCAAACTAGAACTAGAGTGCCCATCTAGCATGCACCAAGACCAGGGTTCTATTCCTCAATACCACATACACAGAAAAAGTCAGAAGTGGTGCTGTGACACAAGTGGTAAAGCACTAGCCTTGAGAGAATCCAAGGCTATGCTCATGCCCTGAGTTGCTAGGTTACAAGCATGAGTCACCAGGCCTGGTTCAAGCCTTTCACATGTGATTGTTTCTTTTTCTCAAGGCTGGTGCTCTACCCCTTGAGCCATACCTTCCCTTCTGGATTTTTGCTGCTTAATTGGAGATAACAGTCATAGATTAGGCCGCTTGGCTTGGCTTTCTAGCTTGATTCTCAGATCTCAGCCTTCTGATTTGCGAGGATTTCAGATATGATTCTAACAGTTGGCTATGGTTCTCACTCTTAGATCCAGGGTGACCAGAAACTATTTTTAATATTTGCTTTACATTCACATTATCATTTTTTCATTTGTTTGTGTTCATTTGGGGCTTGAACTCACATCCTGAGCACCATCTCTTAGCTTTTTTTTTTCATTCACTGCTTATGCTCTGCTACTTGAGCCAGATCTCCACTCTGGCTTTATTTTATGGTTAAGTGGAGATAAGATACTCATGCACTCTCCTACTTAGATTGGCTTTAAAGTTAGATTCTGAGATTTCAGACTCCTGAGTAGCAAGGATTACAGGAGTGAACTACAAAACCTTGGCCCTATTATTCTAGACTGCACCTTGGTAATTAACATGTTCAATTCTGTTTTTATTCCAAAATATAGGATCCAGGATTTCACTGTAGCTTTTAGGTATATGTTTGCTAGATCCTTCAAGTCTAGGCACAGTGATAATTGTAATTAACTGGTGGTTTGATGTGAGCTCTTAATAGGTCATGCCTGTAATTCTAGCCATTCAGGAGACAGATCTGAGGATCATAGTTCAAAGCCAGCCCAGAGAGACTTTCATCTCCAGTGTTGATTCATTGGACCAAAGGCTGGAGATGGAGGTGATGAGCTGAAAGTGCCTCAAGTGGTAGAGAGCCAGCATGGAGAGGAAAAGCTCAGGGACAGCACATAGGCCCTGAATTCAAGCCCCAGGACAGACACCATAAAGAAATAAATGCAAATGAAGTGTGTGCTTACTTGCTGCATTTGTTTCTCCATTTTGTTCCCATAGAGGGGTTGGGACAGTCTTACCTGGGCCTAAATATCACATCAGTATCACTCTATGGGACCCAGAGGAAAACCGAGGTCCACAATGCCATCCTAAACAATCTCTACAGAGAGTAGATTTCCTGCAGCTAATTAGTTTTATCACTTCATAAAATAGGAGCCTAGCCCGTGCTTTCATCATGGGAAATCATAATGGAAAATGAGACCACATCAGTAAAGAAGGTAGTCATCACTGCAGAAGTAACTACACAAGCCAACAGGCTCATGCCTGAAATCCCAGCTACTCAGGAGGCCAAGATCTAAGCATTATGGTTCGAGGACAGCCCAGGCAGGAAAATTCCTGAGAGTCTTATCTCTAACTACTGAAAATCTAGAAGTGGAGCTATGGCTCAAAAGGTACAGTGCTAATGTTGACTGTAAAAGCACAGGTATAGCATCCAGGACCCAGAGTTCAAAGCCAAGGGCTATCACTAAAACAATAATGTAATGACAAACTCTTGGGGAATCTGGGTTGAGTTCCAGCAGATGGCCAGACTATAGGGTGCATGAGACCCACACTCTGATTACATTTATTTCTCAAGGAGTTCAGAAAAAAATGCCAAATAACTCCAAGTCTCCTAATGAGTTTATGTTTCATACCTCAACACATATCCAGAAAAGTGTTTGGAGAAATCCTCAGGATGAATGAGATGACAGAAATTCCACCACGTCACTGGGTATCAGACAGGAAAGGAAGTCCTAGATGAGCAGGATAGGGCATGTCATCCCAGACTGTGGTAGGAGGACTGGGAATTCAAGGCTAATCTAGACTATGTAGAAAGATCTTGTCTCAAAAGAAAGAGAAGAGAAGGCAGGGGAGAGGAAGGATGGGAGGAGGGCAAAGGAGAGAAGGGAAGAGAAGCAAACCAAAGAGAAGACGTAGAGAAGAAAAGTAAGGCACTGAAAAAAAAAATAAGGCACTGAAGGTGACTCAGTCCTGTAATCCTAGCTACTCAAGAGAATAAGATCTAAAGATAAGGGGTCAAAGCCAGCCTAGGCAGGGAAGTCTATG
The DNA here is from genome assembly GCF_031878675.1 of Megascapheus bottae. Taxonomy (NCBI): domain Eukaryota; kingdom Metazoa; phylum Chordata; class Mammalia; order Rodentia; family Geomyidae; genus Megascapheus; species Megascapheus bottae. The sequence goes on from NC_143539.1 coordinate 12,111,938, forward strand.
AGACCCTAATATCCAATTAACTACCAAAAAGATAGAAATTGAGGTATGGCTCAAGTGGTAGAGCACCAATCTTGATGGAAAGAGCTCAGTGACAGTGCTCAGACCCTCAATTCAAGCCTCAATGTCACAATACTGGAACAAAGAAAAAGAGAGGCAAGGGGGAATGAGGAGGAGGGAGGGTGGGAGAGAAGGAGAAAGGAAATATATATTATTTCAATTTGTTAATAAAACAAAATAAATGCTTTATCTGTAGTTACTTGAAATATATAAAGTAACAAGTTTAAATGAATGTGTGTGTGTGTGTGTGTGTGTGTGTGTGTGTGTGTGTGTGTGTGTTATGTGTGAGCTCAGGGCCTGAGTGCTGTTTGCTAGCTTTTTCATTCAAGGCTGACCCTTTAACACTTGGTCCTCTACTTCCAGCTTTTTGCTGGTTGGTTGGAGATAGGAGTCTCATGGACTTTGCTGGGTTGGTTTCAAATTGGAATTCTCAGAACTCAGGCCTCTGTGTAACTAAGATTATAGGCATGAATTACTGTTATCAATGAGTTTTTGTTTTTTTAATACAAATTTTAAAATAAATAGTTTTAAAAACTGAGTTTTTTATACTAAATGAAGGAAGGCTGGAACCATTTACCTTAAAATCAGGAACTAGACAGGAATGCCCACTCTCTCCACTTCTCTTCAATAAAGCGCTGGAACTCTTAGTCAGAGCAATAAGGCAAGAGAAGGACATCAAAGGGATCCACATAGGGAAAGAAGAAATTAAACTATCCCTATTCACAGATGACATGATCCTCTATCTGAGTGACTCAATAAGCTCTGCTCCCAAACTCCTGAATTAATAAACCGCTTTAGCAAAGTGGCAGGATACAAAATTAACCTGCAAAAATCAGTAGCCTTCTTGTACACCAACAATACACAAACAGAAAGCTAAATCAAGAAAATGATCCCATTTGCAATAGCCTTCAAAAGAATAAAATACTTAAGCATTAACTTAACCAAAGATGTAAAGGAATTATTTAATGAAAACTATAAAAGCCTAACGAAAGAAATTAAAGAGGACACCAGGAAAAGAAAAACATCCCATGCTCATGGGTAGGGAGAACCAATATAGTACAAATGGCCATATTGCCAAAATTGATATGCAAATTCAATGCAATCCCCATCAAAATCCCAAAGATATTCTTTACTGAAATAGAAAGTATAATCCAAAGATTCATATAGAACAAGAAAAGACCTAGACTAGCCAATACAATTCTAGGCAAAAAGAGCAATATAGGTGGTATTAAAATACCAGACTTCAAACTCTACTATAGAGCCATAATAACAAAAATAGACCAGAAAATCAATGGAACAGAATAGAAGATTCAGAAATAGAACCACATACCTATAGTCAACTTTCATTGACAAAGGAGCCAAATATATACAGTGGAACAAACACAGTCAATTCATTTATTGGTGCTGGCAAAACTGGGCAGCCACATGCAGAAGACTAAAAATTAACCCTAGCCTTTCGCCATGCATAAGCATTAACTCAAAGTGGATCAATGACCTCAATGTCAGACTGGAAACCATGAAACTGCTACATGATAGAATCAGAGAGACACTGGAACTCATAGGCACAGGCAAAAGTTTCCAGAACAGAATCCCAGGGTTACAACAGATTGGAGAGAGACTCGATAAATGGGACTACCTAAAAATAAAGTTTCTGCACAAATAAAAGCATAACCACAAAAGTAGAGAGACAGCCAACCATAATACATTAAACAAATGCTTAATATCCAGTATTTACAGGGAACTCAAGAAACGAATCCTCCCAAACCCAATAAACCAATCACTAAATGGGCAAGGAAACTAAAGAGAGACTTATCTAAAGAAGAGGTTAAAATGGCAGAAAAGCCTATGTAGAAAATGTTCATCATCCATGGTCATAAAGGAAATGGAAATAAAATCAATCCTAAGATACCACCTTACCCAACAAGAATGGCCAAGATTTTGAACTCAGACAATGACAGATGTTGGCAGGGTTGTGGAGGAAAGGGAACCCTACTGCACTGCTGGTGGGATTGTAAGCTAGTTCAGCCACTCCGGAAAGTATTGTGGAGGTTTCTTCAAGAACTGAAAATTGACCTTCCCTACGATCCCACCATACCACTTCTGGACATCTATCCTGAACACTATAACCCAAGATATGATAAGGACACCTGCTCAGCTATGTTCATCTCTGCACTAATCACAGTAGCCAGGTGATGGAAACAATGCAGATGCCCTACTGCAGATGAATGGATACAGAAAATGTGGTATATATACACAATGGAATTCTACATAGCCAACAGACAAGATAAAAAATGGCATTTGCAGGGAAGTAGATGAGTCTAGAGTGAATCATGTTGAGTGAGACAAGTCAAGACCTAAGGAACAAAAGGCACATGGTATCCTTAATTGCAGCTATTAGATCCAAACAGTATAAGAGCGAGGACTCAATATTTGTGTACCCAGTGCTATGGACATGGTATTGGAAACATAAACACAACTATATAGACGTAAAAATCTATGAATCTATAGACATAATTTTATTACATAGATTAATATGAATCTATGACATACAAACCCTAAGCTTAATTTGAATTATGTTCTAAAATCTAAGTGCTAGTTCTTGTATATAGAGATTCTCTTCTTGAATACTTGTTTGTTAAATATGTCATTTGAAATATGTAAAAATCAATGTCAATAAAAGATTTTTAAAAAGACTTAAAATTTAAAAAAAAGTGAATTTTTCTTTTTAACCTGATACATTCAGCCTCTTTTAGAAGAAAGTCACTAAGAGAGAAGTAAGGACTGAATAGCCATGTCTCTTTGTCCATACAAATTTTTCTGGATACAAATAAGTATTGTTAATTATCTATCTATTTCCTCCATGTCCACCCATCTCAGTGCACCCTTTCTCCAATCACAGTGCTCTTGCGGCTGGCAGGCTTGTGTCCCTTAAGGATGCCTGAGTTTCAGAATATACATGCCAGCTCTTGAAGGGCAGCCCCTCACCACATTAGACTTCTAATTTGAAATGAGTCCTTGTCACATATTTCACTCTGTCACCTCTAAGGGTGTATGTGTGTGTGTATGGTTGTTGTTATCGGTGGTGGTGGTGGTTGTAGTAGGTCTTGGGTTTCTAACTCTTGTTTAGCTTTTTAGCTCAAGGCTGGCTCTCTGCCAGTGGCATTTCTGGAGTTTTGCTAGCTAATTGGAGATGAATCTCATAGATTTTCCTTCCCACACTGACTTTGAACAGAAATCCTCAGATCTCGGCCTCCTGAGTCGCTAGGATGATAGGAATGATAGAAGAGAGCCACTGGCACTTAGCCATTTCCACCATCTTGGTCATCTTCCTCAATGTAAAGATTGGCCTTCAGTTAAACATTGAAAATTAGAGCCCTTGAAGGTGGCTTTCTGATTGGTGAGTTTCCTTTCTGTTTTCTATAAAATTATGATGCCAAAGATTTAATATCCTTGTCATTTTCTCACGCTTGTTGTTATTGTTATTTATTTATTTTTTTGCCAGTCCTGGGGTTTGAACTCAGGGTCTGGGCACTGTCCTTGAGCTGCTTTTTCTCAAGGCTAGCATTCTACCACTTGAGCCACAGCACCACTTCCGGCTTTTTCTGTGTGTGTGGTATCAAGAAATCAAACCAAGGGCTTCGTGCATGCTAGGCAAGCACTCTACTAATAGGCCATGCACACTTCCAGCCCTGTTGTGGTAGTTCTTATCTCCCCTGAACTCCCCTGTCCCATTTCTTTGTCAGGTAGGTTTGGATTTATCCACTTAGCCTGATACTGGCTAGTTATAGAGGCGGCAGTTCCCTGATTGGCTACATTTCTACTTGTGTCAGTGATGCCATCTAAAAATCTCTTCTTGCTATTCTGAATTGTACAACACAATATTGCTCACTGTAACTAGCATCTCCTATAGAAGAGCCTGGCACCAAACTCATTCAACCACTATGGAAAGCAGTATGGCAGTTCCTCAAAAGACTAAACATAGAGCTCCCCTATGATCCAGCAATTCCACTACTTGGCATTTACCCAAAAGTCCAGAAACAAGGGTATACTAAATCCACTAGCACAACAATGTTCATTGCAGCACTATTTACCATAGCAAAGATATGGAACCAACCCAGATGTCCCTCAGTTGATGAGTGGATCAACAAGATGTGGTATTTATACACAATGGAATTCTATGCTGCTGTCAGAAAGAACAACATCTCCCCATTTGTAAGGAAATGGAAAGACTTAGAAAAAATCATATTAAGTGAAGTAAGCCAGACTCAAAGGAACATAGGCTCAATGGTTTCCCTCATTTGCCATAATCAGTAGAAACCTTGGACTCTTCTAGCAGAGATCTGCAATAGAGCAAAACCTAGATACATAAGGCCATACAGTATGACGCTAAATGAAAGGACCTCTAGGATATAGAAACAAAAGCCATATAATGATTGATTGTTGTCCTTAATGTACTATGTTATCTCTCATCTCTTTTGCTGTCCCTTGGTCATCTCATATTGTTATAGTATCTCACTTTGTTATCTGATATATTGGATATACGCTTATTTGGTTATTTGAAATTGGATAGGAAAGGGGGGAAAACAAGATGGGGTTGGGGGTGAGGGGGAGGGAAATGGGGACCAAGACATGAGAAAGGGTATCGATGTATGTGAATTAATGCATCTTCTATCTGGCGAATATAATGTAACCCTTCTATTAATTACAATAAAAATGTATGGAAAAAAAAGAAGAGCCTGGCACCTCTCTGGCTGTTCCATCATTCCCTTGGCTTTATATAAGGGGGAATGGGTATCTTAGTAGATGGCGCTTTACACAGGAGAAACACCCGTAGCTTGGCCTAGAATATTCTGTCTTCTAAGGCAGGAAGAAACTCTTTTAGTTCCTCTTTCTTGGGTTCCTCTTTCTGCTCTTCTCACTAAGGACTCTGGCTAATCTTCTCAAAGAAAAAAAACATCTGACATGCCCAGAGCACTCCCCCTTGCTGGTCTTTTTCCCTGTGGCCTCCCGTTTCTTTAAAATAAACTTATTGTTATCATAAAGGCAAGGTGGAGAGGGTTATAGTTACATAAGTCAGGTAAAAAGTACATTTCATTTTAGATAAAATCAATCCCCCGCCCCCTCTCTGTTTTTCCCTTCTGGCCCTACCCACAAGGTGTATAGTTCATTTTCCACTTTTTGTCTAGTGAGTAGCACTGCTATATTTGCTCACCCTTTGTCCCTACATTTCTGCATCTCCATTATCCTCCTAAAGACAGATAAATGAACAAGACAAAAAGAAAAATAGCCAAAACAGCAACAGAAGAAAAAAAAAACCCTCTTGTTTTTCATTTCCTGGTAAATATTATTTTCTTTTTTGCCAGTCCTGGGGATCAAACTGAGGACCTGGGCACTGTCCTTGGGCTTTCTCAAGGCTAGAGCTCTCACACTTAAGCCACAGCAGGCTTATCTATGTATGTGGTACCGAGGAATCGAACCCTGATCTTCATGCATGCTAGACAAGCCCTCTACCACTAGGCCAAACTCCTGGCCCTGGAGGCACTTAGACATTGCACCTTTGTGTTCTTCCCCTTAGAGTATCCTCCTTTGGTCTTACTGTGTGTAAGTACCTAATGTATTTTAGATCTGGCTTCCACATAGGAGAGAAAATACATGCTGTTTGCCTCTCTGAGCTTTATCACTTAACATGATTTGTTCTAGATCTGTCCATTTCCCTTAGAAATGACATAATCTTGTTTTTTCTAATGGCTGTCTAAAATTTCATTGCATATGGGTACCACATCTTTTGGATCCAGTCATCTATGGTAGGACATCTGGGCTGTTTCCATAACTTGGATATGTTGAAATAGTGCAGCCATGACTCTCTGCCACCTGGCCTTGAATACTGAGGAATAGAATCCAGGGCTTTATGTATGCTAGACAGATATTCTATCACTAGGCCATGTTCCTGACACCAGTACTTTGTTTTCTAACACGGCAAGAAATCCAACCTCCTGGATCTACTTCCATCCCACAGAGCCAAGTTCTCTGGGTTCCTCTGGGTTTAACTTGGTGCCTGTTTTATTCTCCTGGAGGCCTAATCCTGTCCTGCTATCAGAGCTTCAGACTGGCAGATGGCAAGATCTACCCAGAGAACTTCCCATTGGAGATATGTGTGTGTGTGTGTGTGTGTGTGTGTGTGTGTGTGTGTGTGTGTGTGTTGATATTGGGGTTTGAACTCAAGACCTGGAGCTCTTGTTTAGCTTTCTCTGATCTATACCTTGAGCCACAGATCTTCTCCTGCCTTTTTGGTGATTATTGGAGATAAGAGTCTCTTGGGCTTTCCTGCCTGAGTTGGCTTCAAACCTCTCTCCTCAGGTCCTAGCCTCCTGAGTAGCTAGGAGGCTACTCTATCTCTATCATCTATCTATCTATCTATCTATCTATCTATCTATCTATCTATCTATCTATCTATCTATCTATCTATCTATCTCTGTCTATAACTCTAGCCTGAGTTAGAGATGCTCTGCAGGACCTTGGGCCCTTGCTTAGCCTCTTCTGCTCTAGGCTGATGCTTTATAACTTAAGCAATAACTCCACTTCTGAAGGAGGTCAGGTTTGTCCTGTGCCATCTTGGCCACATGGTTAATGGGAAGGTCTGGCATCTTGTCTTCGTGGTAGGCGAAGATGAAGTCCCCACCTCTCAAGTGATAGATATGACTGACTCCTTGGAGGCAGGGATGGGTGCTTGGTTGATAACTTTACTAAACTTGTCAGTCCAGTGCTGGGTATTAGGAATTTCCTGAGACCCTGTCTCCCTGACTTGACCCTATTTAGGGCTCAGACCAGCTCAGGTCTCCATGTTTGTGTCCTGTGTCCGTCTCCTGGCTCTTCACCATGGCATCTCACTTCAGCTTTCCATTGGAGCTGAAATGGTTTGTTAAAGTTGTTTTTGTTCTTTCTTTCCTTTTCAACCTTCCTGGCTCTGTCTCCTAAAAGTGGTACATGTGGGCTACAGGCCTTTGGAACAATTGGCTGTCTGCAGACTGCTAGCACTCTGATCAAAGACTGCAAGATTGCACCTCTGAAATGTGGCTTTTCTGTTACCTCACCTTACAACGCGTCCAGCTATTTTTTGCTGGTTGGTTAGAGAGCAAAATCTCAGACTTTTCTGACAGAGCTTGTGTTGAATTTTAGTCCTAAAATTTCAGGTTTGAAGTAGCTGGAATTACAGGAGTGAGCCATGGTACCAATTCTTCACGCATATTTTTATAGATCTCAGTCTTTTGGGGCTGCCCCTGCCATGTGGGCTGCACATTGTCTTTCCAAGTTGTGAATGTCTTGTTGATGATCTCATCTGTCTTTGTCATCTAAATGGGTAATAAAACCTCTAGTTACCATATTTTTCCTTCCTACTCTCTGAATAGGACAATGTAAATTCATTTCAATAGTGTGCACTTCTTGGACCCTGCTAACTGCCTACAAATGGAAATGCTGCAAGCAGAAAAAAGAGCTTTTCTGAAATCAAGATAGATTTAGTCCATGGCTGCATCTTTGTTTATACCTTTAACAATATACTCCTCAAATGCAGTATCCCTATGTCACGAGAGGATGAATGAGGACTTCCCTTGTTCTCAGTTACTAAACAAAATCATGGGGCCTTAAGATCAACAAGGAAAAACACTGCATTGTGGCTCATAAATAGATTTTCACAAGGCGAAGGCTTCAGCAAGGGTTTATTTTAGTCTGCAGAGTTAAAGAAAGGAAGTAATGGGAATCTGCAATCCCCAAATGTGACCTCTGCTTGCATTCATTCTTTTCACTTTTAAAATCAGTTCTTTTCTCTAACAGAAAAGAGTCTTGAACTTCCATTTCCTACATGGGGAACAGGAAATGTTTCTTTTTTTCTTTCCTATAACGTGTTATACTAAAATAAATCCTTGCTTACAGACACTGATGGCTCACCATGCCTGTAATCTTAGCTATACTGAGATTGCTGTCCCAAGTCAACCTGGAGCAGAAAAGTCCCTGAGACTCTTATCTCCAGTGAACTACCAGAAAACCAGAAGTGACACGGGGCTCAAAGTAGTGAAGCTCCAGACTTGAGAAAAAAAAAAAAAAACAATCTGAGAGAGAGAGAGAGAGAGAGAGAGAGAGAGAGAGAGAGAGAGAGAGAGAGAGAGAGAGAGAGAGAGAGAGAGAGAGAAAGAGGGGAAGAGGCAGAGAGAAACATTTCCTGCTTCCCATGCAGAAAATAGGGACTAAAGACCCAAAATGGAACCTCTTCTTTGATGCTTTTATTCCTTCTGAGCTGGAGAAGAATACATGTGTGGGCCTGATGTCTAGTGACCGGTATTCCTTAGATAATAGTGAGGCCATAGTAAGTATGGAGCACCTTCAAGACTTCCTTTGCACAACATAACTTTGTTCAGGTTTACCCATTTCCCTGCAAATGACACAATATCATTTTTCCTGGTGGATAATTAAATAAATTACTATACCTATCATATACATTATAATATATTCTATAATATATTGAATAAAATAATCAATTGAATGTCATCATATATTGAATAAAATTTCATCATATATATATATATAGTACCCATATATATGTATATATGTACATACAATGTGTGTGTCTGTCCCATGGACTTTCCTGCCTGGACTGGCTTTGAACCATGATACTCAGATCTCAGCCGCCTGAGTGGCTAGGATTACAGGTGTGAGTCCCCAGTGTCCAGTGCTTCCTGGCACTTGGATATCTTCTCCCTTTGCTCCTCAGCCTTGAGTCTCATAAACAGCTGTCGGAGTTTCTTCTACTCTTAAAAACAAGAAGACAAAAAAACAGGACAGACCTCAAGCTCAAACCATCCTCATTATTTTTCATTGGCCTCCTAGAGAGTGGCCTGAAGAATCCAGTAAGATTTGTTTCTCTGAAAAGAGCGGGAGACTTCCTAGGATGGAGACTCTAACATTCCCTTGCTGTGTTTGCAAGGGGCAGCTCCAGGAGGCTGGGGGAGGGAGAAATGAAACAATACACCAACCAAGCAGCTAAGAAAAGCTTAGGAATGAAGAGTCCAAAGGGGCTTTGAAACCCCCACCGTAGGAATGTGGAAACCCTGGGAACCCACTGCTCAAGCTGTGAGCCTGCCTGAGAATGGAAAGAGGTGGATCTCAGCCCTGCACAGCAACTGTGTGCCTAAGAGAGTCTGGATGGCTGCCCTTGTTCACTTTTCCTCCTCATTCACCCACCTGCCCCAGTGCCAAAGCACTCTTCTCTCTTTCTCTCATGTTTTTTTTCCTCCTCCTTTCTCTTTTCCTTTTTTTATTGTAATGTATAGAGGGGTTACAGTTACTTTCGCCAGGTAGTAGATACCCCTTCTCATGTTTTTGTCCTCATTTCCCTCCCCCCACTTCCAATCATCTTATTTTTCCCCTTCCCTTTCCTATTTCAAATAAACAAATAAACATCTATACAATATTCCAGGTAACAAAGTCAGATACAGAAACAGTATGAGATTAACCAAAGGGCAACAACGGAGAAGAGAACATTAAGAACAACACTCACATAAGATAAAGCTCTTGTTTCTATATTGTGGAGGTCCTTTCATTTAGCTTCATCCTATATGGCCTTATGTATCTAGGTTTTATGCTATTGTAATCCTCTGCTAGGAGAGTCCTAGGTGTGTAGTAATTATTACAAGTGAGGGAAACCATTGAGTCTATGTTCCTTGGGGTCTGGCTTACTTCACTTAATATGATCTTTTCTAAGTCTTTCCATTTCCTTACAAATGGGGTGATTTCATTCTTTCTGATGGCAGCATAGAATTCCATTGTGTATAACTCCTTTCTCTTTTCTTCCTTTATCCTCCTTGTCTTCTTCCCTCTTCTCCTGGTTCTCTTTCCTTCTATCTTTTCCCATTTTCCCCTCCTCTTCTCACTTCTCATTCTTCATCCTCTCCTATTCCATCTTTTTCTCTTCTTTGTCTCACTACTCAGACTTGAACTCATTGCCTCCAGTGTTCCTCCCATAGTTCTTTGGCTCAGAGCTGGTGCTCTACCACTTGAACTGCACCTCCCATGCCATTTGGTGAGGTTTGTATACAACAGGTGTGGCCTCCCTTTTACCCAGGAAGAAAGTACGAGCTCTTAAACAGGAGTTTGAAAGTCCCAAGCCATATCACTGGCTTAGTGAGGACCCATTCAGCTCCATCAAGCACCCAGCTCAAACCTTACCCAGCATGCACCATGTCTCAGTGGCCTGATGACAGAGAGACAGTTAACAAGGTCCCCTTGTCTATCATTGCAAAGCACAGGAAATTGCACTAAGGGCTGATGGCTGGACAGTGAAAGCCCATCAATCCAAATTGAAGACCCTGTGGACAGTGGTCACAACTGAGGTACAGCCTGGGCCATTAAGGTAGGCTGGTCCCTGAAGAAGGAGCCATGTTTTGAACTGACGTTTGCCTGGACTTTGAGCAGCTCTTCATTTGCTATCTGCAATATTCAGTGACTTGAAGAGTGACCATAAAACTAGGTGTCTCTTGGCTCATGCCTTGAATCCTAACTACTCAGGAGGCTGAAATCAGTGAATCTCTGGCTGAAGCTATCACCAGATGGAGGTAAGAGTTAGTGAGGCTTCCTGTTAAATGTAAGAATACTTTACTTACGGCCCTGGACTTGGATTGCAGAATAAGAATTTCTGGACAAGTCGCAATGATAAGAAAACTTGGTGGCCATTTATTAAGTAAATAAGGAGGCAGATACTCTTGAGTGTGGGTGCTGTCATGGTGGGGGGATGAAGAGAGAGCTCCTTGGGCTGTTGGGGTACTTAAATAGTAATGGAAGGTTATGTAAAGATAGGCAGTCTTTGGGGGGGGGGTTGCTCTAATTATACTAATTATACCAGGTGTCAGCATTCTGCGTTTCCAGGCAAGAATGCAACCTACCACAAAATAGATCTTTATCCTTGAGACAAAGAGGTACTTTGCTATCTGCATTTTGGGCTGGAGGTTGCTTAAGTTTGGGGGAAACACATGCCTTTCTCAAGAAGGCATACATCCTGTCAGACAAGTGTTAAAATCTTGGGATGGGGACTGCATCCCTCAGGAATGAATGCATCCTGTTGCCTCTCTTTGATGCAAAGATGGCACTTCTATATTTCTTTAGAAATATATACCATATTTCTGAATTGTCTTCACCAGGCCTCAGTTTTATTACATTATCAGTCTCATTTTCCCCTACATGATTTGTTCCCTTAATTGCAAGGGAAGTATATGAAAAAATATTTTCTGTATTGGCTGTAAGCTGACGATACTTGATTTTTCCCTAGTCTGTCTAGCTTCATTTCCCCTAAAAAGACTTTGTTCCCATAATTTTTTCTGCCAGTCCTGGTTTGAACTCAGGTCCTTGGACTTTCTCAAGGCTAGAGCTTGACCACTTGAGCCACAGAACCACTTTTGGATTTTTTTCTATGCATGTGGTACCGAGATATCAAACTCAGGTCTTTGTGCATGTTAGGCAAGCACTTTACCATTAGGCCAAACTCCCAGTCTGTTCCCATAATCTTAAGGAAGCTTTAAGCTTGAGTTTTTGAATTCCTGGCTGCCATTTACCATGCCTCATCTTCCCTAGGCTATCCTGCCTCCAAGCCAGCCTGGATAAGACAAATCTGAAACTCTTATCTCCAATGAATCAGAAAAAATAAGCCAGAAATGGAAGCATGACTTAAGTGGTACAGGACCAGGCTTGAGCAAAAAGGTAAATGAGCCTATAGGCTGAGTTCAAGCCCCTAATATATACACACGCTTGCTCATTCTCTACACACACACACACACACACACACACACACAATACAAATATTGGTTTCTGCAATCCATAAAATGTCTACAGGAATAGTCACCACCCATTTTCCATTTGAGCTAAAAGTAGTCCTTTCTTGGGGCAAAGATTTCCAACAGTAACAAATCTCTGCTTAACATGGCAAGACAAGAGGCCCTGAGGTGTCAGAATGATTTTCCTTCTTGTATGCAACACAGAATTCATATGATACAACAACGCCATCGTGTGGCCCTAAATGAAACTTACTTAACCAAGGATGAAATTTAGACAGGAGAAAATCACTTTCTCAAAACATTCTGATCCCCTCTAGGTGCTGATAGGCATAGCCTGAGTTCCATGGGGCGGAGGGGGGAAGGGTCGGGAGGGGGGTGTTGTTGTTGTTGTTTTGTTGCAAGGTGAGAGGTCTTCATTAAAAGGTTGGTGATTGCATGATGGACTCTTGTCTTCAAGACCAGTAGACAGCAAGCAAATGTAACACTGTTAGGAAACTGAGCCCTGAAAGCCAGAGAGGAGAAAAAGAACAAAAACAATACCAACAAACCAACTCAGCTCCAATGGAGAGCTGAAGTGGGATGCCGTGGTGACTGGAGGAGAGTCAGGAGATAGGATAAGAACACAGAGACATGTGGTATGGTTTAATGGTAGTTGAGCTGGTCTGGGCCTAAATAGGGTCAGGTCAGGGGGCGGGGTCACAGGAAACTCACTGTAGCCTATCAGCCAAGTGCCCACCCCTGCCTCCAGGGATTCAGGTATGCCCAGCTTAAGGCTGGTGCTCTACCACTTGAGCCACAGCTCCACTTCCACCTTTTTGGTAGTTGGAGATAAGATCTTAAAGATTTTCCTGGCTTCAAGTCTTCAGACTCTCAGATCTCAATCTCCTCAATAGCTAACATTACAAGCATGAGCCATTCCACCCTATGTGTTTATCTCTCTTGAGAAAATTTCTTCCTCAGAATGCTGTAGAATACATCCTTTTCACTCCTGCATAGGCTGAAAAGCTGCCTCTTCAAAACCCCTGTTTATTCAGGCCCGTTTAAGTAGTCTACCCCTCCCCACAAGACACTTCAGAATATACAACATTTGGGTTTCCTTCAGGACTCCACAGTGAAAATGCCTTATGTACACCATTATTTCTTTGCTTATTATCTGAATTTCCTCTATGCCCACATATCCTGGAGAAAATAAATCCCAACATCAGGTTCTTTTCTTTTTTGTTCACACCCCACTATGATTAGGAACAAAGTAATGCAGCACATGCTATTGGGATAGGTGGATGGAGGGATGGTTGGGTGGGTGGGTAGATGGATGAAGGGACGGATGAGTGGGTGAGTGGGTGGATAGATGAGCAGATGAATGGGTGAGTAGATATGAGTGTGTGATAGAAAAAAGGAAGGGAAGAACAAAATAAAGGAAGGAAAGAATGAGGAAGAAAGGGATGGAGAGCAGAAGGAAGGAAGGAAGGAGGGAGGGAAGGAAGGAAGGAAGGAAGGAAGGAAGGAAAGAAGGAAAATATCCCTTAGTTTGCCTTTAAAGCCCAGGTGAGGTGATATGTGTTCATTAGTAATTTCAAGACCAACATTCAGTTCCTTTTTTTCCTTTCTTTAAAAGAATGAGTGACTGTTACCTGTTATTAATTTCTGTTTAGCAAACACCTGCAAATCAGTGAGTTTAGCTTTAAGTTACTTAATTTTATTTATTTTTTAACCAAGGTACAGTATTATATACAGGCTATACTTGCTGTGTGCTCATAATACTTCTATTAACAGTCTCTAAATGATCCTTTCCTGTATAAGCTGAGCACATTTATGATAAAAATGTGCATTCCTGGCAAGAGGTAAAGAAGGAGCATTTGCCCACTCAGTGCACTAATTTCCTGGAATCAAAGGTCTCCTTGCTTTAAGTGCCCATGTTTTATGTTGTTGATCTTATAAATCTTGAGCTATTCACATACTTTTGCAACAATGGACATTTACTTTCAGATCATCAAAACCTGGAGGCAACCAGTCTTAGGGATTCACATCTGTAATCCTAGCTCCTAAGGAGCCTGGAATTTAAGAATTACAATTTGAAGCCAGTCCAGGGAGGAAACTGTCTGAGATTCATATTTCTAATTAATCAGTAAAAAGCTGTAAGTGGTACTAAGGCCCAGTGGCACAGCACCAGTCTTGAGTAAAAAGCTTAACGACAGAACCGCAGCCCTGAGTTCAAGCCTTAGTACCTCCCAACACACACATAAAACAAAAACAAGAAAAAAAAATCCCTACAGGCCAAAGTTGTCTAAACTTGTATTTTGCAGGTACCAGTTGCTCATACCTGCAATCCCACCTACTCGGGATGCTGAATTCTGAGGACTGAAAACAGCCTAGGTAGGAAAGTCTTGGCACTCATCTCCAAGTGGCAGAGCACTAGCCTTGAGTAAAATAGCTCAAGGACATTGTATAAGTCCTGAGTTCAGGCCCAGGACCAGCACCAAAAAAATAAAAATGCAAAATTAAGCTACTTGTTCACTTGTTGACATGTTACTATAGCATATAAACAGCACTGGCAGGTCATCATTGTTAAGTGACATTGCTAAAGATACCATGTAGTGTCCTTTCAAACGGTGACACCATTATCTTAAAAGACAGGCTGATACAACTAGATGCTGATGGCTCATGCCTATAATTCCAGCTATACAGGCGGCTGAGATCTGAGGATCAAAGTTTGAAGCCAGCCCAGTTAGGAGAGATTCTTACTTTCAATTAATCACAAGAAAGAAGGAAAGAGAAGCTAAGGGACTTTGTCAAACCCCTGAGTTCAAGCCCTAGTACCAGCATAAAAACAAAGCAAAAACAAAAACTACTGGCAGTTTGGTCAATATCAAACATTCAGATCCATGAAATCCCTAGACTACCAGGAATTTCCTTCTGATGCAGACCATGGAGACGGGAATTTTTAGCAGTAAATCACACAACAAATTTAGGCAGAAATCCCCTTCCATCTAAACTTCCTTTTTTTTTTTTTCTTTTGCCAGTACTAGTGCTTGAACTCAGGACCTTTCACTGATGTTTTCTCAAAGCTAGCACCTGATCACTTTCAGCTCTTTACTGGGTAATTGGATTTATACATTTGATTTATACATTATTTATACATTTGATTTATAATTAACGTCTCTCACTGCTCCATGTAAATGTGAACCATGAATATGTCCCAGTTCACGCCCCATTTTAACAGTTCCCTCTGCCCCAGAACCTACTAAGTCCTTGTGTCCTGCTGTGCCAGAAGTTGGTGGTGATGCTATCAGATGATATCTGTCCCACAGCTCCAAGGAGAAACCTACAGCACAGGAAAAAAAGCAGATTTGGGAAAGGAAACTACAACATAGCAATGAAGAGTTCCACAGAGGCTTTCAAGGCCTTTCTGCAGTTTAAAGGATCTGGAAAGAGCTGGAAGCTTCAAGGGTTCTGAGGAGAGAGAGGAAGTAGCTCCCCATTCCCAGAATCAGGCAGCTAGTGAACAAGGTCATTAAGTGAGAAAGGTTTTCCAGGTGCATGGTACTTGGGGAGTAGGATTCAATTTCTCTTTGCTTTCCTTTGCTCCTCTTCACGCCCCTGACCTCTCCTCTCTTCTTTTCTCCACTCTCTCTCTTCTATTCCCTCTGCCCCTTCCCTCTCCCTTCTTCCTTTCCGCCCTCTGCTCCTCCTCTTCCTTATTCCTTCTCTCCATTTCCTCATTTTCTTTTTTTCCCCCACCAGTCCTGGGGCTTGAACTTAGGGCCTGGGCACTGTCCTTGGGCTTTCTCAAGGCTAGTACTCTACCACTTGAGTCAGCACCACTTCCTGCTTTTTCTGTGTATGGGGTACCAAGGAATGGAACCCAGGGCTTTGTTCATGCTAGGTGAGCACTAGGCCATGCTCCTGGCCCCACTTTCCTTATTTTCTCTTCTCTTCGCCTCTCTTCTTTTCTCCCCTCTCCTCGAATGGATTTGTCTGCCTGGGCTGGCTTTGAACTGCTTTCCTCAAATCCCAGACTCCTGAGTATCTGGGATTATACCCATGAGCAAACAACACCAAGCTTCAATGTTTTTAAATATGATCTGAATACATTTCATGCATGTATGGAAATAACAAACTAAAAACCCATATATAAAAATCATGTTGAGGAATAAAGAGCATCCTAAAATATTCATTTTGAAGCAATATTAAGCTCATGCCCATACTAACAATTAAGGCTCTTCCTGGAGGAAACCCTGCTTAGAATCAGGTCTTTGAATCCCTTAAATATGGCTAAAGTTGACCTGTCATCCTTGCTACTTAAGAGGGTGAGATCTGAGGATGTGATTCAAAGCTAGTCTGGGCAAGAAAGTCTGTGAAGTTCTTATCTCCAATTAACTATCAAAAAGAGAAGTAGAGCTGTGGCTCCAATGGTAGAGCAATAATCAGTCTTGAACAAAGAAAAAAAATGCTCAAGGAAAGCACCCAGGACCTGAGTTCAAGCCCCAGGACCAGCGCACACACACACACACACACACACACACACACACACACACACACACACACACATACACAAACACACACCAGTATGGCAAAAGTTGCCACACAGAAACAAACTAAAGCAGAAGAGCATGAGTGGGTTCTTTTGTGACCATGACCACATGCTCCACAGTAGAGAATATACTGAAAAGATAAAACAAAAAGTACACCACCTCAGGGAGATTGTCTTGCAAATGGCATCTGTGATGTGTCATCAACTTTTTCCATTCCTGTGGGCTTTGTACCTGTAGTAAATGTTGCTTCCTTCATCTTCCTGGATATCCAGGCTGAAAGTAGAGCTGTGGCTGAAGTAGCAGAGCTCTAGCCTTGATTGAAGAAGACAAGCAAGAACATGAGGGCCTGAGTTCAAGTCCTACTACTGCTTCCCAACAACAACAAAAAAAACCAACATCCACTTAAAGGCAGCAAGTGCCATGCAGGAGCAATTTACTCTTTCTCAAACACCTTTTCTGTCTTATGGCAACCATGTTAAGAGAAGACACGGCTAAAATCATTTTCTTTTTCTCTTTTGTCATTTTTTTGCCAGCTGACTTCTTTCCTAAGCACCAAGCTCTCATCACTGCAATATTTAACTCACTGATTTCATGAACTTTCAAGGAGAATAAGAGGATTACAAGAGATTAGTTTAGACATCTTGAATCTCTGTAGAAAAAAAAATCAGTCATGCTTTTTCACTGACTCCTAAAGATTCAATGTCTAGAGAAAGAGCAAAGAGTCAAGTGTTCAGCTGATATTTTGTTTTGCTATTATAGACTTGGCTTTTAAATGTGCCAGAGGAGGGGGAAAGCATTAAAAAATGTTAGGATGATTTTTAACTGTTTAGTTCAAAAATAGTATTAGTAGTGTTCAGGGGAATTTTTTTTTTATTTTCTGTATTTCAAGGCTCTTATTGGCTTTAACAACCCTAAAAAAAGGGAGAAGTACATGATTCTGGATGTTCTTATATACTGAACTAGTTGGTATGGGCTAGGTTCTTCTGTAATAACAAATACACCTAGTTTTTCTTTATTTGTTTTATGGTTTTATATATAAATATATATATATATATGTGTGTGTGTGTGTGTGTGTGTGTGTGTGTGTGTGTGTGTGTGTGTATTAACTAGTACTGTATTTGAACTTAGGGCCAGAGCAATCTTCCTTAGTTTTTCTGTTCCAAGCTGGTGCTCTACCACTTGAGCCACAGCTCTGCTTCCAGCCTTGTTCATGGTTTACTGGAGATAAAGAATCTAACTCAGTGCCAGTCTCACGCCTGTAATCCTAGCTACACCGGAGGCTGAGATCTGAGGTCGTGATTCAAAGCTAGCCTGGGTACAAAAACCATGAGACCCTTATTTCCAATTAACCATCAGAAAACCAAAAGTGGTGCTATGGCTCAAGTAGTAGAGTGCTAGCCTTGAGATGAAGAGCTCAGGGACAGTACCCAGGCTCAGAGTTCAAGCCCCACAACTGACAAAAAAAAAAAAGAATGTAATGGTCTTTCTTGCTCAGGCTGGCTCGAAACTGTGATCCTCAGATATCAGCCTCCTGAGTAACTGAGGTTGCAAGTATAAGCCACCAGGACCCGATTATCACAACATTAAGTGGCCTTAGACTTCTATATAGCTCAGACTAGCCTTGAAATCTAATTCTCCTGCCTCAGCTTCCTGAGTGCTGTGGTTACAGTCATATACCACCACATCCCATTTGTCTATCTGTCTGCCTATTTGTCTGCCTATCTGTCTGTCTATCTACCTATTTAACACCTGTTCTATGTATATATCACCTATTCTATCTATCTATCTATCTATCTATCTATCTATCTATCTATCTATCTATCTACCAGCTTGTTTCTATCTCTCTTTCTTCTTTCCTTTCCTCCCTTCCTCCTTCTCCCTTCCTTTCTTCTTCCCTCCTTCCCTCCTTCCCCCTCTCTCTCTTTTATGCTTTCTTCCTACCTATTTACCTATCTATTCTATCTTTCCATCTTTGTTGTAAGGGAAAAACCACATTTTGAAAGGTTGAATTGGGAGTCTTTATTAAAGAGCTGGCATTTGTGGTTAGACTCTTGTCTCGAAGACCTGCAACCCAGAACAGAGCTATAATCAAGCTCTTAAAAACAAAAGTCACATACTTAGAGTGGAGCTCAAGCCTTAACAAAAGCAGACCTTATATGGAAATATTCAGGTACAAGCAGAACTTTCAGAATGCCCAATGGTACCAGCAGATTTTTCCCTATGTGTATAGTTAGAGGCTACGTAAGGGAATCTGAAGGCCAGCATTCTCTGTAGCAGCTTTCCTAAGGCTAAACAGCATAGCATCTACAATTCAAGAATGCCCTCTCTCACCTCCAGGATTCTCATAGCTGGGTGGAAAGGCCCCCTCTACCCAGCAAGGCACCAGGATGGCTATGAGAAGTTACTTAGACTCAATCTCCTCACTTCAGTTCTGGTACTGGGGCTTGAACTTAAGGACTCTACTGTCAGTGGTTTCCCTCAGGGTTGACCTGTACCATTTAAGCCACACCCCTGCAACCACCTTTTTGCTGTTTAATTGGAGATAATAGTCTCATGGACTTTCCTTCCTAGCCTGGCTTCAAACTGAGATCCTCAGATCTCAGCTACCTGAGTAGCTAGGATGAGAGGTTTGAGGCACTGGTACTGCAGTCTACAAAGTCTGACTTGTTGCAACTGACAGAGAGAGTAGGTTGACTGGAAGGTAACAGCTATGCTTAAAATTGCTGCACTGCACCTGAAGTGTGTGAAGGAAGGTTCTCTGAGGAACTTGAGAGAGAAGCCGCTATGACCAGAACCTCCAGTTCTCCTGACAATCAATCCAGGTCACTTCACAAGACTAGTTTCTTAGCCCAAACTCATCTGATGAAAAGTACCAACTTTCTTAATTATATTTAATGATGAAGGTAGGGGTTGGTGGCTCGCTCCTGTCATCCTAGAAACTCAGGAAGCTGAGTTCTAAGGATCAAGATTGAAAGCCAGGAATAACAAGATGTTCCCACAGGAAATTGATAATTGCTACCTGGGCTGTAACAATATGTGTGTGTGTGTGTGTGTGTGTGTGTGTGTGTGTGTGTGTGTGTGTATTGGTTCTGGGGTTAGAACTCAGGGCCTGAGCACTATCCTTGAGCTTTCTGCTTAAGACTAGCACTCTACCACTAGAAAGCCAGAAGTGAAGCTGGCTTTCTAGTGGTTAATTGGAGATTAGAGACTCATAGATTTTCCTGCCTGGTCTCCCTCTGAAAGACAATACTCAGATCTCAGCCTCCTGAGTAGCTAGAATTACAGGGGTGTACCATTGGCACCCTGCTATGATGGTGTCTTCAGACAAGACACAGCCTCAGGGCCAGTATTTCAGTGTGTCAACCATGACTACTACCACTGGTTAGACAGGCAGCAACTCTGCTCAGGTTTACTCCCTGGACAAAAGACATAAAAATGTCTGGCCTGCTGGGTGCTAGTGGCTCATACCTATAATCCCCCCTACTAAGGAGAATGAGATATGAGAATTGAAATGTGAAACCATCCAAAGCAGGGAAATCCATCTTATCTCTCATTAACTAGCAACAATCTGGAAGTGAAGCTGTAGTGTAGACGGTAAAACCTCAGTCTTGAATACAAAAGCTTAGGGATAGGACAGGCCCAGAGTTCAAACCCCAGGACCAGCGCACGCACACACACACACACACACACACACACACACACACACACACACACACACACACACACAGAGTCTGGCCTGAACTGGATGCCAGTTGCTCATGCCTGCAATCCTAGCTATTCAGAAGGCTGGGATCTGAGGATTGCCATTCAAAACCAGCCCATAGCCCAGACAGGAAAGTTTATGAGATTCTTATTTCTAATTCATTGCCCAGAAAAAAGCTGAAAGTGGAGCTGTGGCTCAGTAGTAGAGCAGTAGCCTTGAGCAAAGAGAAGTTCAGGGATAGTGCCCAGCCCTTGAGTTCAAGCCCCAAGATGGGCACATAAACAAAATAAAGTCTGGCCTGTCAAATGCATCAGAAAGCAAATATGGAGGAATGGCCCTTGCATAATGATAATCTAAAATGAATACAAGACTATTTATTACTTATTGTTTAACTAACATCATCACCATTTTAATGTGCTAAAGTAGAAATTTAAGAAATCTACCTACTCAGGATGCTGAAGATTGGGGGGGATCACAATGTTCAAAGCCCAGGCAGAAATTTCCTCAAGATTCTACCACTAACTTAACTTGCACAAAGCAGGACTGGAAGGGTAGCTCAATGGTAATGCCAGCTATAAGGAAGCAAGCAAGCCAAGCAAGTATGGGGATCTGAGATCAAATCCTGGTACTGATAACAAATAAATAAAGAAAGGGTCTATAGAATAATGGAAGGGATGACACTGATGAAGAGGCATTGCTCATATAAATTGAAAGGTCGAATTGAAATCTTGTTATATAGTATGTAAAGAAAATTTAAAACATTAATCTAACTTCCTTCTTCTAAGAGATGTAGGGACATATGAACCAGTATGTAATTTGTTTGTATAACTTTCTTGAAGATGTATTTGAAAATTAAAATCAAGAGACGGAGGAGCCAAATTGTAGTTCAAAACCAGAGAGATTGTTATCTCCAAATAACCACCAGACACCCAGAAGTGGTGCTGTGACTCAGAGCTCAGGGACAGCACCCAGGCCCAGAGTTCAAGCCCCATGGCCAACAAAAAAATAAAAATAAAAAGATAAAGCCAAGTGCTGGAGACTCATACCTGTAATCCTAGGTACTCAGGAAACTGAGAGCTGAAGGATCACAATTTGAGGCTAGTCAAGTAGGAATGTCTGCAAGACGCCATCTCCAATGACTCAGCATAAGACTGGGCTGGAGTTGAGAATCAAGTGGTAGAGCACCAACTTTGATCAAGAAAGGAAAACCACAGGCCTTTTTTCAAGACCTAGTATAAGCACAATAAATGAGTGAATAGATGAATAAATGGATAAATGAGCAAATGATAAAATATATAATTCCAACTACTCAGGAGGCTGAGATATCTGAGGTTCACAGTTCCAAGACATGCCAGGCAGGAAAGTCCATGAGACTCTTATCTTCAAGGAACTACCAAAAAGCTGGAAGTGGAGTTGTGGTTCAAGTGATAGAGTACCAGCCCTAAATGCAGAAGCTCAGGGACAGTGCCTAGGCCCTCAGTTTAAGCCCCTAGACGGGTACAAAAAAAGAAAAACACTAAAATTGTCATGCATTTCATCTAATCATTCAAATTGTAAACATTATAAGAATCAGTATTAAGGGAAAATTGATATTGTTTGTCTGTATTATTTACCATAACAGACGCATTGACAATGAAAGGTAAAAAATGATATATCCATTAAAAATAAGAGCATAGGATAACATTGCAAATCTTCTGATAACTAAATGAGAAGAACAAGATTCAGATCTATTACAACTATTATAATAAGAAAAGAATATGTTTGCAAATACTCCTTTAAAGTAATGGGCTATTGCTTAATTTTCTCCTTTTCTCCAATGTTTTAAATATTCTGGCATGAAAATATATTGCTTTATAATAAAATAAAAATCCTTCCCATATCTTTCTGTGGGGCCTACTGGCATGGATAATGATATAATTGGTGAGAATAATTTTGTGCTCTAGAAGACATAATCTATTGTAGGAGGTCATTATGACCCATAGTTATTTTGCTTGGTTCCAACCCACCTATTTTCTGTTGAACACTCACTGAAGTCTCATTTCATTTTTTTTTGTCCTTTCTGTAATTAAGGATAAATCATAAAAGGACAAATTGTCATCCCCCAATTCTATATTTAATTAAGCTTTTTAGATACATTTATTTTTTTCTTGTAAGGTTGATTAATGGCAATCCACCACAAGCTTATCTTTCTATAGGACAAAATATAAAGCATAATTAATTCATTTATTATTATTTTGTGCTGGGGCTTGAACTCAGCACCTAGGCATTGTCCTTGAGCCTTTCTGTTTAAGACTAGATAGTGCTCTATCACTTGAGCCACAGCTCTAGTTCTGTCTTTTTGGTAGTTTATTGGAACAAAGAGTCTTACAGATTTTCTTGAGTAGCTAGAGTTACAGGCATGAGTCATTAGTGCTGGGCCTTATTATTTCCTTTATCTATTATTTTTTGCCAGTAATAAGGTTTGAACTCAGAGTCCCATGCTCTTGCTTACTCCCTCTTTTTGTGTGCCAGTCCTGGGACTTGAACTCAGGGCCTGGTCATTTTTACTGGAATCTAGAGCTCTACCACTTGAAACAAAGCTCTACTTCTGGCTTTTTGCTTGTTAATTGGAGATAAAAGTCTCAAAGACTCTCCTTCCTGGGCTGGCTTGAACTGTGTTCCTCAGAACTCAGCCTCTTGGGTAGCTTATGATTGCAGATGTGAGCCACTGATGCTCGCTTTACTTAGTATTTTTGCTCAGGCATTGTTCTCTACCTCCTGAGCAATAGTCTCATTTCCAAATTTTTGCTGGTTAATTGTAGATAAACATTGGCTTGAAACCTCTATCCTCAGATCTCAGCTTCCTGAGTGGCTAAGATTACAGATGTGAGCCACTACCACTCGGCTTGGAATTCCATATTGTTTAATAGGCTTGAGCAACTCAGAGGAGGTTAAAGCTTTCAAATTTCACTTGCAGTTTAATTTCTGTAAACACAATCTAGCAAACATGACTGGGGCTAGGATAATTTAAAAGGATAAATAAATGCATATTATAATATTGTTTATTTGTCTGTATGGCAACAGAACGAGGAAGCCCTGTTCAAATTTTGAGAAGGAAGGACTGGGATAAGAAAGAGGGATGAGGGGGGATTTAGCTTGTATACTTTGTTTACAGATATAGAAAAGTCACTATGAAACAGCTCTTGTATAACTAATATATAATGATAATAATAATAATCATCATCATCATCAAAAGCAGCCCCCCAATTGCTCACACCTGTAATCCTAGCACTTTGGGAGGTATGACAGTCATGGTTTAAAGCCAGTCAGGGCAGGAAAGTCCATGAGACATTTATCTCTAAATTAAGCAGCAAAAAGCCAGAAGTATAGCTGTGCTCTTTGTAGAGTGCTACCCTAGTACACATGCCCTGAGTTCAAGTCCTAGTGCTAGCATTATTAATACTACAAATAATAGCAATTATATATATTTATATACATATTGTGTGTGAAAGGATTTGAATCAAGTCTTTAGATCTCTTGTCCACAATCGCCTTTATTAGAATACCTGTTTAAGCCATAATCGGTTCTAAAGTGAACATATGTACATCTTTTATGATACTTGTTGTTTTTCTTTTCTTTGACCTTACTAGAGCTTGCACTCAAGGCCTGGGCATTGTCCCTGAGCTTTCCTGCTCAAGGCTATCATCACCCTACCACTTGAGCCACAGCTCCATTTCTGGCTTTCTATTGTTTCACTGAAGATGAGAGTCTTATGGACTGTACTGCCTGGGCTGGCTTTGAACCACAATACTCAGATCTCAGCCTTCTGAGTATCTAGGATGACATGCATGTTGGTCCAGCCTCTGGCTCTGATACTTGTTTAAAGAGAGAAAATGAGTTAAAATTTACCTAACAATTTTAAACATACACAATTCTAACCATTTTTTGAGTGTGAACTCTAGTGATTTTCTGTACATTGACTGTACTATTTAATTAACTATTTAATTCCACAAAGTAGCTTCATACCCTAAGCATCCCTACTTCCTTTTTCTGCCAGCCTAGATTTCCATTAATTTGCTGTCTGAAACTATAAGTTTGCATGCTTTGAAATCCTGAAAAAGTAGCATTTTTATACGGCCTCATTGAATTAGACTAATATTTTAAGGTTTATTTGCATTGTTGCATATATCCTCAAGTCTCAGCCTCCTGTGTAGCTAAGGTTACAGGCAGGCACCCAGCTTAACTGTCATTTTTGAGTGTGTGTGTGTGTGTGTGTGTGTGTGTGTGTGTGTGTAGGGGAGCAGTACTGAGGCTTGAACCTGGGTGCTGTCCCTCAGTTTTTCCATTTAAAGCTGGTACTCTACTACCTGAGCCCTATCTCCATTTCTGGCTTTTTGGGTGGTTAATTTGAGATACATTTTTAACAGTCTTTACTGTCCCGGTTGCCTTCAAAGTGTGATCTTCAGATATAAGCTTTCTGAATAGCTAAGATTACAGACATGAGCCACTGATACCTGGCTCACTGCTTTTTTTTTTTGTATCAATCCTGAGACTTGAATTCAAGGCTGAGGCACTGTTCCTGAGCTTTGTTACTCAAGGGTAGCATGCGACCACTTGACCCACAGCTCCAATTCTGGCTTTTGAGGTTAATTGGAAACAAAAGTCTCATGTACTTTAATGCTCAGGCTCACTTCAAATTTTGATCCTCAGATCTCAGCCTTCTAAGTAACTAGAATTACAGGTATGACCCACTGATGTCCAGCTTCTACTCCACATTTAAGTACCTACTTTATTAGTACTTCAATTTCCTGGGTGATATTTTAGTAATACTTCAATTCATGTAGTACTTCAATTTCCTAGATGATATTTGTCTACAATATATGAAAAGAGTAGGAATTGTGCCTGGATGTACATGTCTAAGGGAATCAATGTTGATTCATACATTTTCTCATTGCTGGGCTTTTGTGCTAAACTCTAAATATTTGCATAATTTTTTCCAAAAGCATCATTTACATAAAAATGAATCTATTAGGGCAAGGGCCTCATATCTAAAATATACCTACAGTTAAACAAATCCTCAAAGCAACAACCATCCCATTCAAAGGTGGGCTAAAGACGTAAATAGAAACTTCTATGAAGAGGAAATAAGAATGGCCTATAGACACATGAAGAAATGCTCCGTATCTCTGGCCATACAAGAAATGCAAATCAAAACAACTCTGAGATTCCATCTCACTCCCAGTTAAAATGGCCATGATCAAAATATCTAATAACAACAGATGCTGGAGGGGATGTGGCCAGGAAGGATCACTACTACACTGTTGGTGGGAGTGTAAAGTCATTCAACCACTCTGGAAAGCAGTATGGTAGTTCCTCAAAAGACTAAACATAGAGCTCCCCTATGACCCAGCAATTCCACTACTTGTCATTTACCCAAATTTCCAGAAAAAAAGGCATCCTAAAGCCACTAGCACAATGATATTCATCGCAGCATTATTTACCATGGTAAAGATATGGAACCAACCCAGATGCCCCTCAGTAGACGACTGGATCATGATGTGGTATTTATACACAATGGAATTCTATGCTGCCATCAGAAAATAATGGCATTGCCCCATTCATAAGGAAATGGAAAGACTTGGAAAAAATCATATGAAGTGAAATAAGCCAGACTTAAAGGAACCTAGGCTCTATGGTTTTCCTCATTTGTAATAATTAGCACACATCTAGGACTCTCCTAGCTAGCAGAGGATCACAACAGCTCAAAAGCTATGCTCATAAGGTCATATAGAATGAGACTAAATGAAAGAAATTCTAGGACATGGAAACAAGAGATTTATCTTTGTGATTGTTGTTCTTAATGTACTACATTATTTCTTTTCACCCCTTATGGTTAATCTCATGTGGTTACTGTATCTGACGTTGTTACCTGATATGTGTGTGTGTGTGTGTGTGTGTGTGTGTGTGTGTATTTGTTTATTTGAAATAAGGAAGGGAAAGGAAAAAACAAGATGATTGGAAGGGGGGAGAGGGGAGGGAAATGGGGACAAAAACATGAGAAGCGGTAATAGTGGGTAAGAAGTAATGGGCTCACTACCTGACAAATGTAACTGTAGTCCCTCTATACATTGTCCCGACAATAAAATACAGTTTAAAAAATGAGCAAGTAAAAAAAGATGAAACTGTTAGAAAATATGAATAAAGTTATTGTAGGTCTGGAAGAAAAATGAAGGGAAAATGTCTGAAGAAAAGAGTAAAGCCACAAGCTCCCCTCAGAGCTGATGAATCTCAGGTATTGATGAATCATCCCCACATGGGACCTGGCTGATTTTAGCAGACTAATCCACCAGACTTCTATTTATCCACCCAGTGGAGGAGTGTTATTTTGCACATTTT
Organism: Megascapheus bottae; assembly: GCF_031878675.1. Lineage (NCBI taxonomy): Eukaryota > Metazoa > Chordata > Mammalia > Rodentia > Geomyidae > Megascapheus > Megascapheus bottae. The sequence goes on from NC_143539.1 coordinate 12,138,421, forward strand.
GACCAGCTCTGGATTTCAGGAGGTCATTGCTGATCCCTGATTTGTGTTTCTGCTTTGTCTTGGGAAATACTTGGAAAAACTGTTCCTTGATCAGACAGATTCATATGTGATTCACTCACACTCTTTTTTTGCCAGTCCTGGGCTTGAGCTCAGGGCCTGAGCACTGTCCTTGGATTTTCTCAAGGCTAGAGCTCTACCACTTGAGCCTCAGCACCACTTCCGGCTTTTTTCTATGTATGTGGTACCAAGGAATTGAACCTGGGTCTTCATGCATGCTAGGCAAGCACTTTAACCACTAGGCCAAACTCCCAGCCCTCACTCACACTCTTGTAATCACAGATGAAGGATGAGGTTGTGGCCAGGAAATGATAGCGCATGTCTGTCATACTATCTACTCAGGACACAGAGGTCTGAGGATTGCAGTTCAAAGCCAGCCCAGGCAGTAAAGTCCATGAAATTCTTACATCTACCCCCCCCAAAAAGATAAAAACAGCCAGAAGTGGAGTTGTAGCTCAAATGGTACAGCAGCAGCTTTGAGTGTATAAAGCACCTATGTCCTGAGTTCAAGTCACGAAAGCAGAAGACATTCTTATAAAGCAGTTTGCTATTTATCTTGTAAGTCACAGACTATTTCTATATCTTCCAACTACTCTCAAATTAGCACTCACTTTAATTACTCCTACTTTTTAAATGTTTACCTTGGAAGTTACAAATTACTGTCTAATTATGTGACTACTTTATTTTGCTTGAAGTATAAATAAAATCTCATTTATGCCATTAAAATATGCAGTCATCACCATTTTTTCAAGGATGACAAGTAAAATTTGCCAGCTTGTCATTGGATCACAGCAACAAATAACTTTAATTAAATTTAGCTGGGTATAAACCCATTCCTTAACTTCTTTTAGGTATGAATCTTGTGTAAATGTGTTAATTTTGCCTAAATGGAGTCAAAAGATGCATTTCACATGGAGAAGCAAATTTAGTATCTGACTGTTGAGTTCCAGGAGAAAACTTGCAGAGATTTTTGTTTTGTTTGGTTTTTCAGTGTTCCTCCTATGGCTTGACCTCAGGGCTCAACATCGTTGAGCTTTTCTGCTCTAGGCTAGCATTCTACCATTCTCAGGCACAGCCCACTTCCAGTTTCCTGGTGGTTCAATGGAGATAAGAGTCTCATAGACTTTCTTTCCCAGGATGGGATCCTCAGATTTCAGACTCCTGAGTAGTTAGGATTATAGACATGGGTCACTGGTACCTGACTTGCTGATTTTTTATTTTTTATTTTATTTTATTTTTTTTATTGGGAAAATTTAGTTTGATTTCTTTCTTTTTTTATTGTAATTAGTAAAAGGGTTACATGATATTTGCCAGATAGAAGGTGCATTAATTCACATACATTGATACCCTTTCACATGTCTTGGTACCCATTTCCCTCCCCCCCAAACCCCCCACCCGTCTTGGTTTTCCCCCCTTCCCTATCAAATTTCAAATATCCAAATACAAATAAATTCAATATATCAGATAACAAAGTGAGATACTATACCAATATGAGATAACCAAGGGACAGCAAAGGAGATGAGAGACAACATAGTACATTAAGGACAACAATCATTCATTATATGGCTTTTGTTTCAGTATCCTGGAGGTCCTTTCAACTAGCTTCACATTATATGGCCTTATGTATCAAGATTTTGCTCTATTGCAGATCTCTGTTAGTAGAGCCCAAGGTTTCTACTGATTATGACAAATGAGGGAAACCATTGAGCCTAAGTTCCTTTGAGTCTGGCTTACTTCACTTAATATGATTTTTTCTAAGTCTTTCCATTTCCTAACAAATGGGGCGATGTCATTCTTTCTGACAGCAGCATAGAATTCCATTGTGTACAAATACCACAACTTGTTGATCCACTCATCAACTGAGGGACATCTAGGTTGGTTCCATATCTTTGCTATGGTGAATAGTGCTGCAATGAACATTGTTGTGCTAGTGGGTTTAGTATGTCCTTGTTTCTGGATGGTTGGGTAAATGCCAAGTAGTGGAATTGCTGGGTCATAGGGGAGTTCTATGTTTAGCCTTTTGAGGCACTGCCACACTGCTTTCCATAGTGGTTGAACGAGTTTGCACTCCCACCAACCTTGCTGATTTTTTAAAAAAACTATTTTATATAATGAATTTTGTGTTGTTTGGTAATAACTTATTAATTAGTTAACACATAAACTTATTTTTGTGCTGGTACTAGCTTGAACTCAACCTGGGTCTTCCAGCAAAAGAAACCAAAACATGGCTCAAAAAGAGTTCATTCTGTCTTTGAGTCATCCAAGCTCTCTGGTTGTTTGCTCTGGTGTACAGGTGTCATTTGTTCAAAGCAGTTACAGATTCTCCTACCAAGGAGAGAAATAGACGTTTCTATGGCTCAGTCTCCCACACCAGATTTGGCATTTGATTTGATTTGCTTTAAAGCCATATTTTTTTTTACACTGCACTGAGAACAGTTGTATTTTCTTGCCATAAGTTCTACACATTTATATTTCCCCCCAAGAGACAAAGGTCGTCAGTCAAAGCACACACCATTCTTCTGTGTTACCTCAAAATTCATGGTTGATCTCCATCCACACAGGCTATTACCATAAGTGATAAAGACTGACAGAGGCCATTCTGACCATTTCCCTCATTTGCTGGGCAGTGGTGAGTCATTTCCCCATAGTCTGACCCACACCCATACAACATACCTCTCTCCTGTTCATTGTGTTTCTCAAACAAGTTTAGGTTGCAGAACAAGAGGTGCACTTCCTAAAATCTACAGAGACAAGGTCATTTGAATATGGCAAATAACCAGAGAATAATAATATATGCTGTAATTGATTCTCACATATGAAGTCTCCAGATTCAGCTTGGACAAATAAATCTTGCATCTGTTTAGATGCTAATCATCAGGCGTTCTTATAGGCACATAAAAGATGAATACCCTATAAAAATTTCCAACCATACTTTTCCTTATCCATCTTCATGATGTGCCACAAATCGTGGAAGTTATTCATTGTGGTCTGTAAATGTGGGCACACATCACTTGCTGGGAGAGAGTTCTATTGGAAGATTTAAATTCATAACTGCCACCATTTTACATAGGTAAGTCTTCCCCACAAGCCATAAGTAAGAGCAAATTCTTGGGAAATCAGAAACCCTGAACAGAACAAAATGTTTATTGTAGTTGCCTTCCTGGTTGAATTATCTCATTTTTTATGTATTTTTTTCTGCCACAGTGACCTTGAAATGCTTTAAAACTGGGGATGCTCTTTTTTTTAAAATTTTTTGCCACTCCCAGGCTTGAGCTCAGGGCCTGAGCACTGTCTGTGGCTAGAACCACACCACTTCCGGCTTTTCCTATATATGTGGTAATGAGGAATTGAACTTGGGTCTTCCTGCATTATAGGAAAGCATGCTACCACTAGGCCAAACTGCTGATCTCAGGGGGGATGCTCTTCTTAATCTCAATGGTGGGAGAATAAACAGACAGAAAAAAGAGCCTGCTGTTTCTGCTGCTCTTCCCTGAGCAAGTTTCACTGTTTCACAGGAGAGGGAGAAATCACTTTTCTATCCAAAATCCTCAGCCTGTAGAGCTTTGGCTCAAGTGGTAGATTGTCAGTTGAGCCAAAAGAGCTACAGGGCAAGTGCCCAGGGACTGAGTTCAAGTCCCAGGGCTTGAATAAGTAAACAAAAAATCCAAATACTCACCCTAACATACTACGTTACTTAGAAACTATTACTACTATTTAAAAAATACAATTACAACTAAAACTATAAGGAGAAAGCCAGAGAAACCTGACTAATAAAGATTTGAAAGTGTCAGGTGCTAGTGACTCAGAGCTGTAATCCTAGCTACTCAGTTGACTGAGATCTGAGGATCAACCCAGACAGAAAAGTCAATGAGTTTCCTATCTCCAATTATCAGCAGAAAGCTGGAAGTAGATTTGTGGCTCAAGTGGTAGAGTGCTAGCCTTGAATGAAAAAGCTTAAAGGACAACACTTAGACCCTGTGGGTTTTACAAATTTATCATTATATTTAAGTAATTGTAGAAAGGAGTTACCATTTAACAAAGGAGTTTATGAAAATAATATATCTTAATTGATGCTACCCCTTTCAACACTCTCTCCTATTCCTTCTTTACTACATCCTTCCACACTCAAATGAATTTTGTAATATATATATATATGTATATATATACATATAGCATTTTTTTCTTGTTGGTTGTGGGACTTGAACTCGGGGTCTAGGCACTGCCCTTGACGTCTGCTCAAGGCTAGTGCTCTACTCTTTGAGCCACAATTCCACTTGCAGTTTTCTGGACTTTTTTTGCCTGGGATGCCTTTGAACCTTGTTCTTCAGATATCAGCTTCCTGAATAGCTAGGATGACAGTCGAGAGCCACTAGTGCCCAGCTACATTGTATTTTTGACTACATTCTCCCCCTCTTCTCCTCATTTGTTTATCCTTTCCCCTTGACCTCACAGCACCCCTTTTGAATACCTAATTCTAGGTGTTTTATTTTGCTGAACTTTGGTATTGCCTTTCAGAGAAATGACTCTATTTGAGATGTTCCTTGACTCTATCGCATTTCAGATAACACATTTGCATACCACCCAATATATTTACTTATAAATTTAAAAGCTAAATTGATCTTCCACACATAAGGGAAAAGATGGTTCCTTTGTCTCTCTGGGCCTAGTATAATTAACACAATTTTTTCCATATCTTTCCATTTATTTACAAATGATACAGTATCATTCTTTCTATAATTGAGTAATATTTCCTTGTGTATATATAGACCACATGTTCTTGATTCATTTGTTCATTGGGGGATATATCTGTAGGCTTTAATTACTAGTACCAACTCCCCCTTCTTCCCCCCTCTCTCTCTGTCACACACACACACACACACACACACACACACACACACACACACACACACACACACACACACAAATAGAGGAGTGATCTCTGAGCATAGATCGATACTTTCTTGTTCCATGTGTGCCTATGGAGAGGCACTAGCAGAGTGTCGACCATGACCAGCTTTACCTGTGTCCATGTTACTGTAGCTGCAGTGTGAGGACACTGGTGACAAGAGAATTCAGACCTGCGCAGGGATCATTCTGTGGCTCATTTTTCATAAATGTACTGCCTTAAAACATTTCCTTTTATTTTTCATTTGTGTGTGTGTGTGTGATTGTGTGTGCAAATGACAGCCTGTGTACACACAGACCAGTACTGGGGCTGGAACTCAGAGCCTCAATACTGTACAAGGCTGGCACTCTAAAATTTGATCCACACCTCCACTTCCAGCTTTTCACTGGAGATAAAGTCTCACAGACTATTTTGCTGTTGTTGTTTTGGCTTCAAATTGCAATCCTCAGACCTCAGACTCCAGAATGTCTAGGATGACAGGCATGAGCCCTCAGCTCCTAGCTTTTAAAGTGTTTCTTACCACAGTTTCTATGGACCAACATTCTGGCCTCTGGCTCACTCACCCCCAAAAAGCTGTGCTGTGCCATCCAGGACTGTGGCCAGGTCACTTGACTGGAAATGGATTTGCTTCTGTATCCAAGTGTGGTTGTTTGCAGCTCTTAGAATGAGGGGCTTGGCATCCACTGACTACTCATTAGAGACCCAGGATGCTCCTTGCACAGCTGCATGCAAGGAAAATAAAAGACACAGTCTTGTCTGATCAAGCTTCAGACGGTCTTGTCTGATCAAGCTTCAGAGGCAACATCTGGTTTCCTTTGTTATATTCTTTTCATTGGGAGCAAATCACCAAACCCAGCCCCCATTCAGTGGGGAGATTGTTGGTCCCCAAGAACACAAGGATAAGGAGGCAGTGATTAAAGTCAGTCATCTCAGATGTGGCCTATGACAAGAGACATTGTAACACTGCTGATGTTGAGATTCAAGTAACCAGCAAAAAGGCAGAGAGAAGCAAATGTGTTGAAAGCAGTGGTGTGCTAGCCTTCAGTACAAAAGTTTAGAAACAGTGCCTAGGCCCTAGGTTCAAGTCCTAGGACCAGCACAAGAAAAAAAGCAATGAATAAATAAAAAGGAGGAGGAAGGGCTGGGAGTTTGGCTTAGTGGTAGAGTGCTTGCCTAGCTTGCACAAAGACCCAGGTTCGATCCCTTGGTACCACTTAAACATAGAAAAAAAACAGAAATGGTGCTGAGGCTCAAGCGGTAGAGCTCTAGCCTTGAGAAAGTCCAAAGACAGTGCTCAGGCCCTGAGTTCAAGGTCCAGGACTGGCATTAAAAAAAGAAGGAGAAAAAGGAAGAGGAGGAGGAGGAGAGGGGAGGAAGAGAAGGAGGAGGAGGAAAGGGGAGGAGGAGGAGGAAGAGGAGTAGGAAGAGGAGTAGGAGGAGGAGGAGGAGGAGGTCCTAAAGGCCATGGTTCAAAGCCAGCCCAGGAAGGAAAGCCTGTGAGACTCTCATCTACAATTAACCACTAGAAAACCAGAAATGGAGCTGCAGAGTAAGCTGGTACAGTGCTAACCTTGAGCAAAAAATCCCAGGGTCAGTGTCCAGGCCCTGAATTCAAGCCTCATAGCCAATCAAACAAAAAACTCAGAAGTGGAAATGTGGCTCAAATGACAAAGTGCTTAAGATAAAGAAACTCAAGGCAGTGCCTAGGCCTTCAAAGCCTTAGGACCAATCCCACTTCAGATGAAATAAAACTAGCATGAAAAGCTAGAAATGAAGCTATGGCTCAAGTGATAAAACACTACCCTTGAATGCAAAATCTAAAAGCAATACCCAGGCCCCAAGTTCAATCCCCAATACCAGAACACATGCCAGAAATTGTGGAACAGTACAGTGAATTTTCCCTCTGGAGATATTATACCGAAATTGTACAAATCCTGTTGCCATCATTTGGCCTGTGATGTGTTAGAGATGAATCAGCATCATGCATCAGCACATGAAGTAGTCTATGCTTATGCATTTCAAGTTTCATCAATGGTCATCAGGTACTTGTAATGCTGGAGGGATTGGAGGTCACTTTCCAATTTCAAATGTCCATGACCAATGGCTGGGCCAGGGTGGTTTCAATCATCACTGCAAAGCAGACATTGTCTCCTTGCAAGGATCCATAAGAATCACCCAGCAGGCACCGATTTGACAATATAAAATCTAGGGCTGATGAAATTCAGGCACATGGCACATATCAGTAAACTGTGTTTTAGTTTCATGGCTCAATAACCCATCTATACCTTTCTCTTGAACATTCATGGAGGTCTAACTGAAAATATTTTGGATACTAGTCCCAGGGCTTGAACTCAGGGGGCCTAGCCACTGTCTCTGAGCATTTTTGCTCAAGGCTAGACCTGTACCACTTGAGCAATAGCTCCACTTCAGGCTTTTAGGAAGTTAATTGGTAATAAAAGTCTCACAGACTTCCCTGCTTGGACTGGCTTTGAACCACAATCCTCAGAGTTCAGCCTTTTGAGTAGCTACGTATGAACTATTAGCATCAACAACAGCCTTTTGTGTTGAAATTTCAAGCATGTCTATACACCATTTCTAAGAAGAATGTCAGGGCAAAACTAAAAACCAAACAAATAAAACAAAAGTCAATGAAAATCCAACAGGAAGTGATTTCTTCAGAAAATTTCCCCATTTCTTTTTCTTTTCTTTCTTTTTTTTGTGGTAATACTGTTGCATAACTCAATATTGGATGCTATATGTTAACTTTTTTACTAAGGCTAGGGCTCTGCTGTTTGAGACACATTTTCACTTCTGTTTTTTTTTTTGATAGACAAGAGTCTTACAGGTTTCATACCCAGAATGAGTTTGAACCATGATCCTCAGATATCAGCTTACTGAGTAGTTAGGATTACAGGTGTGAGTCACAGGCTCTGGACTTACCTCTTAAATGAAAGAAAATCATCTAGTTAAGATTGAAGAGGGTGGCCAGTGGTTCACACCTGAAATCCCAGCTCCTCAGGAAGCTAACATCTGAGAATCACAATTCAGAGCCAACCCCTGCAGGAAAGTCCATGAGACTCTCTTCTCCAATAAACTACTCAGTAAAAGCCAAAAGCGGCACTATGGCTCAAGTGGTAGAGCACTAAACTTGAGCAAACCAAGTTCAGGGACAGTGCTCTTGACCAGAGTTCAAGACCTGGGGAAAAAAAAGATGGAGACGATATTAACTAATTCTCTAGATACAATCAAAAGATATACCTAAGAGAATATCACACTTGCTGAAAGTCGGACTATAAGAATCAGACATCAGTATTCCAAAAAGAAGTACACAAAGTATTATCATTTATTTGATCAATTGATTATTCATAAATACTAAATGTCTCCTAAGTAATTACTCTTTTCCAGGTATGCTCTAAACACTTCATTTTAGCCAGAATATAGGTTTTATACCCAAGGAAGCAAGGATCCCAAGAGATAGAAAAGTGACTCAGGGCACTGTATTATATTATATAGCTTTTACAATCTAATGATTTTTCTACCATTAGCTGTGTGTGTGTGTGTGTGTGTGTGTGTGTGTGTGTGTGTGTGTGTGCCAGTCCTTAAACTTGAACTCAAACCTGGATGCTGTCCTTGAAGTTTTTTCATTTGAGGCAGTGTACTACTTAAGTCCTACCTCCACTGCCAACTTGTTTTGGTGGTTCATTGAAGATAATAGTTTCCTTGATTTGTCTACCCTGGTTTACTTAGACCTGGGATCCTCAAATCCCAGCCTTTTGAGTAACTAGGATTACAGGCATGACTCACCAGCACCCATCATCTACCATTAGCTTTTAACTTTTTTTTTTCTTTTGTCAGTTGTGGGGCTTTAACTCAGAGCCCGGGTGCTGTCCCTGAGCACTTTTTCTCAAGTCTACTGCTCTACCAGTTTGAGCCACAGTGCCACTTCCAGTTTTCTGGTGGTTAATTGAAGATAAGAGTCTCTTGGACTTCCTTGTCTGGGCTGGCTTTGACCTGAGATCATCCTATCTCAGCCTCCTGAGTAGCTAGGATTATAGGCATGAGCCACTAGTGCCAGATTAGCTTTTAGCTTTGCTGAACATAAGCCTTCTTTGAGTTTAGATGACAACAGAAGCTTGTTGTAGGAAAGAAAAATGGAGAATGCTCAAGGTGCAGTGCTCTTGTGTCACAGAACTGGATAGCTGACAAAGCCTGGGATGTTTTCACTGTGAATCAGGAACTATGAGCAAAGCTGTCTAACATCCAAGGTCTTAGCAAAATAGTACTGTACTATTTATCATAGCTCAGTTATGGAAACAGTCCAGATGCTCGTCAGTGCATGAATAGATCAGGAAAATGTGGCACATGTGCATACACACACACACACACACACACACACACACACACACACTGAAAATTTACTAATTCATCAGGAAGGATATTATGTCCTTTGCAAAGAAAAGAATGTATCTGGCAAAATTATTTTATGAGACAGAAAGACAAAGGTTGCATGTTTTCTCTCATACATGGAAGTTAGATCTAATTTATAATTATATATGTAAACATAGGAGAAATGCATATGCAACTAATGCATGTGCATATATGAATATAAATATGCGTGATATATGCACATATGTGTAAATACAGACTCATGTTATATACATATATTAATGTATGGTATATGCAGGTATAGAATTCCAGTGGTGTAACTCCTTTGAACAATTAACACAGTCTAACAAAATGAATAGTAGGACACTGGAACTTGAGGTATCAATGTGGGGGCGGGGGATCAAGGAGAGCATTCAGATGATGGAGAGAGAAAGGTGGATAAATGTAGCCATAATAGTTGATGTATATATGTGAAAATGGAACTAGGCAAACTGAGTGGAAGAGTGGGGAGAGATGGGGGAGAATAGAAGGGGTGACAGTGATCATGATGCAATGTACTCATACACTGAAATATTGAATTGAAGTCTTTTTGTACAAGTGCTTAAAGCTAGAAAAAATAATGAAAGAATCCTTACTACATAAATCTCCTGAGCTGAAATTTGGGAGAAAAAAAACTTTTTAATACCTTCATGTCCAACAAGTATCAAATCTAAAATCCATGTTGAACATATCCGGTCTATACTGGAAATCTCCCCCCCACCACACACACACATACACCCTCAGCCCAACTCTGCTGCCTGCAGTTCAGTGTCTTCTTGTGACACAGTAACCTGCATGCCCATTGAAAATGAGTGAATACAATAGTGATTCCTACTGTATTAACTCTGGTCTTCAGAGATTCAACTCAAGTGATTATGCTTTTAAGTTCTTTAAATATGTTGGAAATTAACACTCTATTGGATTACATGTGGCAAAGACTGTATTCCAACCCATCAGATTTCTCTTTATTCTGTTTCTTTTCTGCATAAAGAAATGTTCACTTTTCACTTTTGCCATTTGTGTGGGTTCAGTCCTTGAGCTGTTTCATTAAAAGCTTAGTCTTAGTGTCAGTGTTTACTACTTGAACCACAACTCCACTTCCAGCTTATTTTGATAATGAATTGGAGACAAGAGTTCCATGATTTTTCTTCACAGGCTGACTTCAGACCTGGAGCCTCAGAGCTCAGCCTCCTGAACAGCTGGGATCACAGGTGTGAGCCACTGGCCACTTGTAATCTGTCCTGAGCTACTGGAGTCCCACTCAGAAAGTACTTCCTGTGCTTCTGCAAGGTTGCTTCTCCATGTAAAGAAATAGCTGAACCCTTCTAGATCAGATTTAATCCCCCTGCATAGGAAAACACTTAAGCTTTCTCTCTGTAGTATCATACAGTAGTTCATTGCTTGGGGTGGTGAAATATGCACATTGGGATTTGAGGTGCAACTCCACCCTTACTGTGATGTGTCATTTTATCTCTCAGAATATCTCTTGCACATCTAAAAGATGGGGCAACTCTAGTGTTTATCTTCAAAGGCTGATTGTAGACAGACACAGTAAATTCTGGAAAGCAGGATGAGAATAGTCTATTATAGACCAGATATGCTCAACGTGGGTTTTACCTTTGATATTTGTTTTACATGAAGTCCTTCAAGGATTGTTCTAAATTTCTACCAGGAAGACTCATGGCAGTAAGATTATTTTCTTCTTTTTTTTTTCGGGGGGCGGAAATCATGGGGCTTGAACTCTGGGCCTGGTTGTCGGGGTCCTTCGTCCCCGGTCCCTCTCTACTAGTAGGGGGATGGGGAAAAACACACCCTGACCAGGCCAAGCCGTGAGAGGAAGGGGCCCACTGTCCTCCCGCACCCAGCCTTCTTACCCTGGAGCACGAACAGAGACACCACGCAGCTTCATCAAGGCAGGAAGATCTCTCTCTCTTTATTCCCTAAATCCCTCCTCCTTATATTGCGTGAGGGAGCCTATCAGTATACAAGTGGACAGGACAGAGGTCCACGTGTTTTATCCCTACTATAAGCCTCAGCAGAAAGTTATTAGACATGGCGTCACTCTGCCCCCAACACCTGGTCGCTGTCCCTGAGCTCTTCAGTTAAGTCTACTGCCCTACCCTTGGGCCTGGGCATTGTCCCAGAGGTCTTTAGCTCAAGGCTATCACCCTACTCCTTGAGCCTCAGCCCTACTTTCCATTTTCTAGTGGTTAATTAGACATAAGAGTCTTGCAGTCTTTAGTGCCTGGGCTGGCTTTGAACCAAGATCCTCACATCTCAGCCTCCTGAGTAGTTAGGATTACAGGCATGAGTCACCGCGCCCAGCTCTTCTTTCGTTCTTTCTCTCTCCCTCTCCCTCTCTCCCTCTCTCTCTCTCTCTCTCTCTCTCTCTCTCTCTCTCTCTCTCTCTCTCTCTCTCTCTCTCTTTCTTTCTTAGACCTCACTATCTAATCCACAGTATAAAACATCTCAAGTGCTGTCAGCCTATTCAGTCTGTGACATTAGAACACTGCATTGTGTGTCTTTTCCACAAGAAGCTTCTGTCGTCTGCCAAACTCAAGAGGAGAATTATTCTCAGCAAAGGATAAAAGCATACAATAAGAATGGATGACAGTTTGCATATTTTCTGCTCCGTTTCTCTCTTTCTCTCTTACCCTGTGCAGGCTGAACTTCAGTTCTTCCAGACATAAGGTTTAAGGGAAATAACACTGGGTACTAGAAAAAAAATTCTCAGAAAATATGAAGCTTTTAAATAGAAACTTTCACCTTCTGTCTACCAGGTCTCTCTGCTTTCCCATCTCTTGCAATCAAAGAAGTGGTCCTTTTCCTTTTCGTTTTTCTTTAATTTTTTGGTTGGTCATGGGTCTTGGTACTTAATTGGAATTTCACAGACTTTCCTTCAGGGGTTGGCTTCAAAGTGCGATCTTCAAATTTCAGCCTCCTGAGTAGCCAGGATTATAAGCATGAGCCACCAATACCCAGCTGTCTTGGTTATCTTGCTGGATGGAACTGGCATGGCTAATATATTGAGTTCATGTTTCATTAAAAATAAGCAACCTGAAAGTCCTCTGGATTTGTTATAAAGATGATACAGTAAGGGAAAAAACTTAGACATTCAATTTAGTTTTTGCCAATTTGACTCTGCTTTTAGAAGCTAGCACTACAGAATTGTCATAAATAGGCCTGGAATCTGTTCCTGGGTTCACACCCAATCAGGCAGAAACGATCTTGGTTCTTTCCCAGCTATCATCAGGGGCTTAAGTGTCTAATGAATTTTTAGCTGGTTATTGTTTGTCCATGAAAAATATCCAGAAGTATTCCTTTTCAAATCCATTAAGCCATTGTGTTTGAAGAAGCAGCCCACATTAGATTTCAGCCTTTCCAAGATGCACATATGTAGAAAGGGATTTATTTTCACATAGAAACATGATATTCTTTTGGGTTTAATTCCCTGGCACCACCATCTCTTGAATGCATTGATATTCAGTATTTTTGTTGCACATGATTATATAGCTGGAACATTTGAGCACGGTGCATAATTAGCTATAAAAACAAGGCATCCAAGCCAGGTGCTGGTGGCTCACAATTATAATCCTAATCTGAAGATTGAGGTTCAAAGGCGGCCTGGGAAACAAAGTCTGTGAGACTGTTATATACAATTAATAACCAGAAAACAGGAAGTGAGGCAATAGCTCACTGTAGAGTACTAACCTTGAGCAGAAAAGCTCAGAGAGTTTGCTCAGGCCCCGAGTTCAAACTTTAGGACTAGTAAAATAATTAATAATTAATAATAATAATAGAAAGAAATCACATATAGTTCATGAAATAAAAGTCAGAAAATGTCAGAAATTTATCCATATCATTTTGTTGGCTTCCTAGACACTTGGTGGCTGGGAAATTTGCTCCAAGAGTTAATGAATGGGTAGAAAACACAGTGCCAATTTTTTTTCTTCCTCAGAAATATTCTGTGATCTCTTAGCTCCTGACATAGCCAAAGACACCATTTAAAAATACCAGTTCAGCTGGGTGCTGGCAATCCTAGCAGGATTAGCAAAATGTAATCCTGCTGAGATCTGAGGACTGAAGTTTGGAGCTAGTCTGCATAGCAAACTGAGTAGACTCACATCTCCAATTATCCAGTAAAAAGGAAGGAGTGGAAGTGTGGCTGAAGTGGTAGAGCACTAGCCTTTGACTGAAAAAAAGCTAAACAAGAGTAATAAGTCCTGGTATACATACATACACATATACAAATACTGGTCCAAAGGTGTCAGGCTTAGTTTCGGCAGATGAAGTAAGGCTTCTTTTGAGCTATGCCTATATTGCTATTTAATTCTCTCTCATTGGCCACAGCTACGTGCAGTTTCATTTTGTATACTGCTAAGAGAAGATGAGTATGAGAAAAGATGAGTAAGATGAGTAAAGAGAAATAGAGTAGACCAAGTGCTCAATTCCAATGGACAATTTTCAGTATTTAAGTATTGGTTCTGCCACTCAATCTCATGGAGCTTTTATTTATTTTATTACTTATTTTACGCCACTACTGGGGCTCGAACTCAGATTTTGAACACTGTCCTTTAGCTTTTTTGCTCAAGATTGGCACTCTATCACTTGAGCCACAACTGCACTTCTGGCTTTCTGCTAGTTTATTGGAGTCTCATTTACTTTCCTGACTGAGCTGGCTTCAAAATAGGGTCTTCAGGCATGTTTCCTGAGATTATAAACCACCAGAATCTGACTTCATTGAATTTTTTAAAAATCTGATAAGCCACCTATGTATAGCTTTGTTAGAATAAACATGGCCAAGGTAAATGTCCTTACTAAATGCAGCTCTCTGTGGAAAATTGAGCTTTTATTTGATTAATTTTCATTTCCATAACAGATGTTCATATCCACCCTCTGCCCTCCCCCACCTCTCTCACTTTATGGCTCATTTCTTGATCTCTGATCCCAGGAGTTCCTAAACCCTGGCAATTAAAGGGTGCAGGAATCACAGACAGAGCACTCTCAAGTTCTAAAAGCCTTCCTTAGAACTCTGGAAGGTTCTGGAAGGCAATTATCCTAGAGGTTTTCAGTGCTAAAGAATTAACAGCTCCTAGATGTGACATTGGTGTCTTATACCTGTAATCCAAGCTACTTAGGAGTCTGTAGTCTCAGGATACCCATTCAAAGCCAGCCCCAGCAAGAAAGTCTGTGAGACTCTTATCTCCAATTAATCACCAGAGCACTGGCAGTGGCACTGTGGCTCAAAGGGGTAGAGTGCTAGCATGGAACAAAAGAGCTTAGGCATGGTCCAGGCCTTGAGTTCAAGCCTCATCACTGACAAAAAGGAATTAACAGACTTCGATCAGGCACTCACCCTACCTTGAGCTTTCAGAGTTGTTGTCTAGATGCCTGAACATAGCTGCCCTTTAGGAAGAATTGCCTGTAAACTGACTAATTTGTACTTCTTTCATTTTCTTTTATTTACTTTTTTTCTTTTCTTCTCTTTTTGCCAGTCCCAAACTCATTGCTTGAACTCAGGGCCTGAGAACTGTCCTTGGGCTTTCTCAAGGCTAGAGCTCTACCACTTGAGCCACAGCACCACTTCCTGCTTTTTCTATGTTTTTGTGTATGTGGTAGAAAGGAATTGAACCTGGGTCTTCGTGCATACTAGGCAAGCACTCTACCACTAGGTCAAACTCCCAGCCCTGCCTCTTTCATTTTTTTTCATGGATTGAATCTCCAGTAGTTTGGTGTGGCATCTTAACTGGCCATTCTTTCCTGACTCTTCTCCACGTTCTCTCTGTACTTCCTGTATTTATTAAATGTTTCCTCCAATCCTTTCTCCAGAAACCTGCTCCATAGACATCCAAGACTACAGTGATGTTTTTCATGACTTTAATATTCATAATGAGTACTCACAATGTATTCAAACTCTCCAAAGCCTTGACCCCAGGGGCTCAGGAAAAAACTCTGGAAAGAAAGAACTATTTTATTATTATTAATGGGTTTATACCACTGGTATTATTCAATGTAAACACATAGTCCATCTTCTGATGAGAAAAATCAGCACCTATGGTAAATCATACCTATAATTCAGGAAGATGAGATAATGGCTAGTGGCTCAAGCCAGCCATAGAAGACAAATTTTGAGGCTGTTTTATCTCCAATTTACCAGCAGAATATCCAGAAGTGGAGGTACAGCTCAAGTGAGAGAGCACCAATCTTCAGTGAGAAGCTAATAGAGAGTACCCTGGTCCTGAGTTCAAGCCCCAGTACTGGTACCACAATAAAAGGAAGAAAGAAAGACAGGAAGGAAGGAAGGAAGGAAGGAAGGAAGGAAGGAAGGAAGGAAGGAAGGAAGGAAGGGATAAAGGAAGGGATAGAGGAAGGGATAGAGGAAGGGAAGGGAGAATAAAGAGCAAAAGGAAGAAAAAGAAAAACCAGCACTATAGTTCTAGTTTCTGGAATGCCTTATTTCCATTTAGAAAAAAATGAGCAGGTAGCATGAAATCTAGGCTCTTTAAGAAAAAGCCACATACAAGAGACCAGGCCTCCAAAGACACAGAGGACACACGGATACTTCAGTAGAGATCATTTCCAGCATGCCAGCTCTATGACAGACAGCTTAACAAGGCTTCAGGAAGGACTACCACAGACTCAAAAAAGAAGTTGACAATTAGAGGCACTCGAAAGTGAGAGGTACTGGACAGAGTTTGAGGCATTTTCACCTCTGCAGAAAGGGACACCAGCATACCACCTCTGTCTGCCAGCTATGCAGAGATTTTAATGAAATAGTCTTAAGATGAATCCACCCCAAAGACTTGCTTTACCCTGGTCTTGACAAGGAGTAATTTATAGATTAATGAGATGTCATTTGTTTTACTAGGCTTCAAATCTCACCTCAAAAATCACAGACTCCATTTATAGGGTCTAGATTTTTTTCTTTTTCTCTTTCTACTGCAGACAAGACAGCTGATTCCTGTTCACTCTCTCCTTTCTATTTTTCTTTCTTCTCCCTCCCCGACTTACACACACACCTGCAGTCCTGGGCCTTCAACTAAAGGACTTAGCTCTACTATTGCTGGTCAATCAGTATCAATGCTGAGAAAACTCATAGAGTCAAAAGACCCCAGGAAAGTAGTAGAATACAAGGTCAAAGTAGATAAAGCATAATCAACAAGAAAATGGTGAGTGAGCCAGACATCAACGGTGGCTCACTCCTATAATATGAGATACTCAGAAAGCTGCGAATCCTAAGATTACCCAGTTACCACCTCTTCCTCCCTCCCATTGGCTCCTTACAACTATGGTTTAAGTTATTTGTTATTAAAAAATGTGTGTACAATAGAATTTTATTCTTTTGTCAGGAAGAATAATTTTATGTCATTTGCATGGAAATTGGTGGACCTGGAGAATCTTATATATTGAATGAAGTAAGTCAGGCTCAGAGAGACAAAGCACTCATTTTCTCTCATATGTGAAAGTTAGATTGAAATTGTAAACATATATGAAAATGTATGCAGGGTCATATAAATGCATACACATAATGCATATGCATATGTACATATATAATATACGTACAAATAAACATACATAACAATCATATTGTCTAAAGTATATATTTAAGGGAGGTTGTCAGTAGTGTAACTCCTTTGAACAACTAACTGATTAATAAAATTAATGTCAGAAAGGTGGGAGTGCAGATAAATGAAGAGAGGAAGTGTGGAAGAATGAAAACAAGAAAATGAAGTACAGGGGTGGAGCATGGATAGATGGAGGAGAATGATGGAAGGGGTGACACTTATGAAGATGCATTGTACTTATAAACTGATATACTGATTGGAAAAATTAATAGAAAAATTATGTATGTACAACTACATAAATTTCAAAATAAATATAAGTAAAATTTTTTATTAAAGAATTTATTAACATTGATTTTTTACATCATATTTCAAATGACATATTTAACAAGTATTCAAGAAGGGAATTTCTATATATAATCACTGGCACTTAGATTTTAGAACATAATTCAAATTAGGCAGAGGGTATGAATGTCATAGATGCATATTAATGTATGTAATAAAACATTATGTCTATAGAGCCATAAATTTTTATGTCTATGTAGTTGTGTTTAAATTTCCAATACCATGTCCATAGCATTGGGTATGCAAATATTGAGTCATCATTTTTGTACTGTTTGGATCTAATAGCCACATATTAAGGATACCATGCACCTTTTGTTCCTTTGGTCTTGACTTGTCTCACTCAACATGATTCGCTCTAGATTCATCCATTTCCCTGCGAATGCCATTATTTTATCTTGTCTGTTGGCTATGTAGAATTCCATTGTGTATATAGATAGATAGATTAGCTAGATAGATAGATATAAATATATGTATATCACATTTTTTGTATCCATTCATCTGCAGTAGGGCATCTGGATTGTTTCCATCACCTGGCTATTGTGAATAGTGCAGAGATGAACATAGCTGAGCAGGTGTCCTTATCATATCCTGTGTTATGATGTTCAGGATAGATGCCCAGGAGTGGTATGGCAGGATGGTAAGGAAGGTCAGTTTTCAGTTCTTGAAGAAACCTCCACACTGCTTTCCAGAGTGGCTGAACTTGCTTTCAGTCCCACCAAGCAGTGCAGTAGGGTTCTTTTTTCTCCACAGCATCTGCCAGCATCTGTCATTGTCTGAGTTCAAAATCTTAGCCAATCTTATTGGGGTAAGGTGGTATCTTAGGGTTGTTTTTATTTGCATTTCCTTTATGAGTATGGATGATGAGCATTTTCTCATATGCTTTTCTGCCATTTTAACCTCTTCTTTTGATAAGTCTCTCTTTAGTTCCCTTGACCATTTAGTGATTGGTTTGTTGGGTTTGGGGGGATTAGTTTCTTGAGTTGCCTGTAGATACTGGATATTAAGCATTTGTCTTATTTATTATTGGTAAATATCTTTTCCCAGTTGGTTTGCTTCTTTCTACTTTAGTAGCTTTGCTTTTATCTGTGCAGGAACTTTTTATTTTTAGGTAGTCCCATTTATCGAGTCTCTCTCCAATCTGTTGTGACCCTGGGATTCTGTTCAGGAAGTTTTTACCTGTACCTATGAGTTCCAGTGTCTCCTCAACTCTATCATGTAGCAGTTTCAAGGTGTCCGGCCTGATATTGAGGTCTTTGATCCATTTTGAGTTAATGCTTGTGCATGGTGAAAGGTTAGGATCAATTTTACTTTTTCTGCATGTGGCTGCCCAGTTTTGCCAGCACCAATAATTGAATAGGCTGTGTTTGTTCCACTGTATATATTTGGCTCCTTTGTCAAATGCAAGTTGACTATAGGTATGTGGTTCTGTTTCTGAATCTTCTGTTCTGTTCCATTGATCTTCTGGTCTATTTTTGGGCCAATACCATGCTGTTTTTGTTATTGTAATACCACCTGAATTGCTCTTTTTGCCTAGAATTGTTTGGTTATTCTAGGTCTTTTCCTATTCCATATGAACCTTTGGATTATACCTTCTATTTCAGTATAGAATGTCTTTGGGATTTCATTGAATTTGTATATTAATTTGGCAGTATGGCAATTTTCACTATATTGGTTCTCCCTACCCATGAGCATGGGATGTCTTTCCATTTGCTGGTGTCCTCTTAAATTTCTTTTGTTAAGCTTTTATAGTTTTCATTAAATAATTCCTTTTATTCTTTTAATTCCTTGGTTAAGTTAATTCCTAAGTATTTTATTCTTTTGGGTGCTATTGCAAATGCGATCATTTTTTTGATTTGGCCTTCTGTTTGTGTATTGTTGGCATACAAGTAGGCTACTGACTTTTGCAGATTAATTTTGTATTCTGCCACTTTGCTAAGGTGGTTTATTATTTCTAGGAGTTTGGGAGTGGAGCCTATTGGGTCACTCAGGTAGATGATCATGTCATCTGGGAATAGAGATAGTTTAATTTCTTCTTTCCTTATGTGGATCCCTTTGATGTCCTTCTCTTGCCTTCTTGCTCTAAGGGTTCCAGCACTATATTGAAGAGAAGTGGAGAGAGTGGGCATCCCTGTCTAGTTCCTGATTTTAAGGTAAATGGTTCCAATATTTCTCCATTTAGTATAAGAGATATAATCTACCCATATTGATCCAAGAAGAAGTAAGCAACTTAAATAAACCAATTTCATACAATGAAATAGCAGAAGCAATCAGGGAAATGCTAACCAAAAAGAGCCCAGGTCCAGACGGTTTCACTGCACAATTCTACAAGATGTTTAAAGATGAAGTAATACCTATACTCCTGAAATTCTTCTGAGAAACAGAAGCAGAAGGAGCCATACCAAACTCATTTTATGAAGCTAATATTACATTCATCCCCAAACAAGGGAAAGACCCAATAAAAAAGAGAACTACAGACTTATTTCTCTAATGAACACAGACACAAAACTCCTCAATAAAATACTAGCCAACAGAATCCAGAAACAAATTTAAAAAATTATACACTATGTTCAAGTAGGCTTCATCCCACTGATGCAAGACTGGCTTAACATTCACAAATCAATTAATGTAATACATCACATCAATAGAGCTAAGGATAAGAATCATATGATGATTTCTCTGGATGATTTCTCACAAAGATGAGTGTTGCACAGGGCTGGAAATGCACAGTCTTGTCAGCCTGCTGACAATAAACTGTGCTGTACCTAACTCTGTCGTCCTCTGGGATGGAGCTTTCACCAAATACTTGCCTAACACTTCGAAATTGAGCTGTAATACATAAGTAGGTCACTTTGGCAAAATATTCATCTGAAATATAAATTTTAATATGAAATGTGATGTGATTGTGTGTGCATGCACGAGGCTTGGAGCATGAACTTAGGGCATGGGTACCATCACTGAACTTCTATGGATCAAGGCTAGTGCTTTACCACTTGAGCCACAGTGCCACTTTTCTGAGTAGTTCATTACAAGAAGTCTTACAGCCTTTTCTGACTGGGCTGGCTTCAAACTGCAATCCTCAGTTCTCAGCCTCCTGATACCTAGGCTACCAGCCACCAGCACTCGGCTTAAATTGTAAAGTTCAATAATGAAAGCAAGCAGATAGAGAGGGTTCCCTTGCTTCGATGAGAAACTGGCTAAGCCATGATGCTTTACAGATAATGATTCATCATCTCTTCTTCAGAATAAAAAGCATCGTTCTAGGCCAGAACAGGCATCACACAGCCAAGAACATTTGGTCCTTCCTGCTCATGACCGTATAACTGAGGGGAAACACAGCTAACACATCTACAGAGGTAGATGACATAAATGTTGAGGCATTTTATCCACTCACTGAGTCTCCTGCTCCTCGGCAATCCTTATCTGTCTCCTCTTAAGGGCTGACAAAGATTGGAGTGTCCTGGATAAAATCAATTTGAGTATTCCATTCATAAAGCAGTCAGAGATTCTGAAGGGATAGCTCAGCTGAGTGATTAACAGTCTAATTAACTGCTAGTTTAGCATTCTTGTGGTATGAATGTGTCTCTAAAGTTTGTTCGCTCTTTCTCTTTCCTTCTTGCCTTCCCTCCTTCCTTCCTTCTGTTGTTCTGTCTACTTCTTTCTCCATCCTTCTTCATTCCTTTTTTTTTTGTGAATGTGTTTAGACTTGAAATCAAGGCCTAGGTGCTGTTCTTCAGCTTTCCCACTCAAACCTAGCATTCTACCACAGCCACAGCTCTACTTCCAGCTTTTTTTTTGCTGTAACTAGAGATAAGTGTCACACAGACTTTCCTACTTATGCTGGCTCCTATCTTTGATCCTCAGATCTCAGCTTCCTGAGTAGCTAGGATTACAGGACAGGCATGAGCCACTGGTACCCAGCCTCCAAAATTTTTTTATGGGTCACGTAATCTTCACTACACCATTGCTGAGAGATAGATGTGGGGAAGAAATTAGCTCATGAGGGTTCTACCATCATGGGTGAAGTAGTATGGATGTGGGATTAGCTTGGTTATCAAGACAGTGAGTTGTTACTATAGCAACCTATTGTTCACTTGTTCCATTGACCTTCTGCTTCCTCCATGGGATGGTATTACCATGAAGCCATGATAGCTAGTCATGGCTTTTTTTGTTGCTCTTTAATCACTATGACAAATAATTTCAAAGGAGGAATGATTTTTGGGGTCAACAGTTTCTTTAGGCTCCATTGTTTTTAGAAAACATTGAGGCATGGCATCATAGAATCCTGCTTCCCCCTCATAGCGCTCATTGTCTTCATTAAATCTATCTCAGTGCAGACCAAGATGTCATCACAGATGTACTTGACAGCAATTTGGTGATAATTATTATTATTTTCAAATTTTACATTTTTGGCCTTACCTTTCTCATACATTCAACCCTGGAGATATTCTTACCAAGTTCACAAAGTGAAACCGGATGCTCATAGCACAAGTACCAGAGAGCTTTGGATAAACCTAAATGCCATCCACAGACTTTGTCCTATTATTTGTGCTAGACAATCCCATTTGTCTGTCTGTCTGTCTGTCAGATGGTCCATTTTTATGCCAATTCTGGGGTTTGAACTCAAAGCCTTGTATTCTTGCTTAGCTTTTACTATGCAATTCCAAAACTCTACCACTTGAGCCAGAGCTCCACTTCAAACTCTTTTGCCTGATTATTGAGAAAAAAGGGTCTCTTGGGTTTGAATACCCTGGTCATGATTCTAACCTCCTCCTATCAGCCTCCTAACTAATTAGGATTACAATCATGACTCAGCAGCACCCCACCCCCACATGATGACATTTAACATTTGATTACTACAGCCAAAAGAAAAATAAACCTAAATATTTTAACTCAAGTAATTACATCACAGAATAGAATGTTATGAGCAAACCATGGCACAGGAACACACAGAGACAGGCCAAGAGGAGAACGAATCATTTTATTAGGGGGGGTCATGTTGCCCTTGGGAGAGGAAGAGGGAAGAGAGAGAGGGGGGGAGGGGGAGAGAGTACGGTAGGAATGGTGACTGTGCACCTTGGGATAGGTAGAAGAGAATGGAGGGAACCCTGTTTGCAGGTGAGGGGGTAGAGGTCAGAGGGGTGGATAGACCAGGTGGGCAGGGGGGCAGGTGGGTCCATCTGCTCCAGGGAAGGGTGGAGTTACAAGCTTCCCTGGGGAAATGCCATAGGCAGGGCTGAGGACCAAAGTGGGTGTATAAAAACTAACAAATGTAAATTTAAGTTGACAATAAACACACATTTGTTAATCTATTAACTCTGGACTACTGTCTCTAAAAATCTGAATGTACAAAATGTCACTGAGAGAAGCAGTTTGGAAATCAGAGAGTAATTAAAAATAATTACTGTTGACTCATGCTTATAATCTTTAGATACTCAGGAGGCCAAGATCTGAGGATTACCATTCAAAGCCCGTCTGGGCAGAAAAGCCTGTGAAAGGTATCTCTAATAAACAACCACAAACTAACAACAAAAAAAACAAAAGCCAGAGATGGAGCTGAGGCTCAAATGCTAGAACACTAACACAGAGCAAATAAAAGCTAGGGAAAGGGCCTATGCCCTGAGTTCAATCCCCAGGATAACACCAAAGCAAACAAACCAACAAATAGACAACCAAAATAATCTTGCCTATGAGGACTTGGCTATTATATGCCTGATTGAAAACAGTACCTTGGAATTCAGGAGTATTATCAGCAAGACTGTGCTGTCTTATTGTAAGAAAACCCAGTAGGACATGTTTTTTTCTGGTGTCATTTTTGCTTCTGTAGTAACCTGGCAGGCTTAGCTGCCACACTGTTTTTGTTTTTGTAAAAATGCTTAAGCTACTCAACCACCTGCGTGTGGATTTATCCTTGTGGTTCTTGATTATGGGCATCATAAGGTGACATCATAAGGTGACTACCACCTGCATGCGGTGTTTACCTTTTAAAACTCAGCCCCATTGTAGGGCAGAGTGGCTCTCTATCAGCTTGAAGGTGGAGAATAGCTACTGCTTTGCTATTAAAATGATTGTAGCTTGGTTCACTGAGTGCTGGTGACTATTGCTGGGGGATTGGGGCCCCCACAAAATGGCTGGGATGATACAACTTCTAGGCCTCCCTAAGTAAAACAAGGATCCATGAGTGAACTATCTGCAGGGCAATTCCGGGAAATACAGATGGAAGAGTTGAAAGGTGAAGAGAAGCAAGAATGCTGGGCACCAGTGGTTAACACCTGTATTCCTAGTCACTCTTGAGGCTGAGATCTGAGGATCACGATTCAGAGCCAGTCCCAGCAGGAAAGTTCATGACATCTGCAATCAAGAAGCAAAATGCAAAATAGAGCTGTGGCTCAAGTGGTAGATCATTAAGGGAGAGGGGGGGGGAGAGAGAGGTAGGGGGAGGGAGAGAGAGGTGGGGGGAGGGAGAGGGGAGGAGGGAGAGGGGGTGAGGGAGAGAGAGGGGGAGAGGGAGAGGGACCAGAAACACAGACAGGGATAGAGACAGAGAGGGTGGAAGTAAGGAAAGGAAGGAAAAAAAGAGCTTATCCTGGTGAATGGAACCTGAACTTCATCCACATGTTCTCCTGTGGATTTCTGTATTCAAAGCCAAGTTGGTGAATAATGGGCTGTAAAGCAGCTAAGACAGGAGCCTGATCAGCACCAGAGAGGACTGTTTGAGACTGTTTCATGAAGATCATGTGTAGTCACCAGTATGTGTGTGTGTGTGTACCTCACAGGCTGACTTCACAAAGAGTATCCCCCACTTTTCCCATTTCCTCCTTTTCCCTTATATATGGTACCAAAAGATTGTTCTTCTGTTCTTTATCCAGCAAAGGCCCATCAAGGACCATTCCATTCTTTTTTTTTTTTTGCCAGTCCTTGGACTTTCTCAAGGCTAGAGCTCTACCACTTGAGCCTCAGCACCACTTCCAGCTTTTTTCTATGTATGTGGTACCGAGGAATGGAACCCGGGTCTTCATGCATGCTAGGCAAGCACTTTAACCACTAGGCCAAACTCCCGGCCCCACCATTCCATTCTTAAGATGAGATCTTCAGGTCACTTTGGGAATCAACTGTAATCCTAGCTACTCAGGAGACTGAGATCTGAGTACTGAGGTTGGAAGCCAGCGCAGGCAGGAAAGACCAGGAAACTCTTACATCTAACTAACCATCAGAGAACTGAAAGTGTCTGTCGCTTAAGGGGGTAGAGCACTTGAGCAAAAAACTCCAAGACCTCAGGTCCCAAGTTCAAACCCCATGGCTAACAACAACAACAACAAAAATGCTGACACTGCTGGTTGCTGGTGGCTCACACCTGTAATCCTAGCTACTCAGGAGGCTGAGATTTGAGGATAGCAGTTCAATGCCAGCCATAGCATGAAAGTCCGGGAGACTCTTCAATTAACCACCAGAAAACCCAAGTGATGCTGAGGCTCAAGTGGTAGAGTGTTGGCCTTGAGCTGAAGAGCTCAGGGACAATGCTCATACCATGACTGATCAGAAAAAAAAAATGACATTTCCAGTTCCAGGGCTTTCTAAGTCTCAGTGTATAGGAGCTATTATAGGAAATGGAGACCTAGGGGAAGAAGGGGGAATAGCTGACCATTGCAAGTAAAAAGCAAGGAGGAAATTTTTATTTTTAATTTTACCTTATGATACCAGTGATTGCTCTAGTGAAGGAGACATAAGGAGAGATTTTTTTTTCTGTGTGTGTCAGTCCTGGAGCTTGAATTTGGGACCTGGGCAGTGTCTCTGAGTTTCTTTTTCTCAAGACTAGCACTCTACCATTGAGCCACAGCTCCACTTCTGGATTTTTCCTGAGTAGCTTATTGGAGATAGGTTTCATTGACTTTCCTGCCCTGGCTTCTCACTGTGATCCTCAGAACTCAGCCTCCTGAGTAGATAGGATTACAGGCATGAGCCATGGGCTGGTGGGAGAGAATGTAGTGGGCAGATGTTATTGCTCTCAGTGCATAGGCGGCAGGGCTGGTGAGTGACAGTCTTATGGCTGGCCAATGGATTAGTTACTGCCTTGGAGATATTCTGAAAGGCTACAGATGCATGCTGGTCATGGACGCGCACTTCATTTGGGAGAAAATATTGGTGGAAGGAGACAGGATGTAATTTATTGACTTGTCATCGGTAGAAAATCTGTACTTCAGAATCCTGTCCATCTTGGCTTGCTGTCTGTGCCTGGTGAAACATTTGCCAGGAGTTGGTGAGCAGAAACTGGCAGGCAGAACTAAAACTTGCTGGTATTTTACATAAGTGGAGAGCCTTTATATTTCCTCATCCAGTGATTATTTTATGATCCAGAGAAAGTCATTGTGAGATGATCTTGAAAGCAAATGCAAACAAAGCTATCATGTAAATATAAAACCTAATTCTTCAAACGAGCAGAGAAAAATCCCAATATCCATTCTGACTTGGGTTCTGGGGACAGAGAAAGGATTTTGTGAAAATTCTTCCCAATGACAAACCCTCCTGAATCTTATATAGCCTCTGCCAATGATTCCTCTTCCTCTGTCTTCCTCCCAACCAAATACAATCAGCAGAGATTATTTTGCCCCTCCCCAAATTGCTTTTATTTTATTTTTTAAATTTTCGGAGCCTGCCCTAGGACTTGAATTCAGGGCCTTAGCATTGTCCCTTAGCTTTCTTACTCAAGGTTGTTACAACCTGAGCCACAGCTCTACTTCTGGCCTTTTTTTCCTCCCTAGTTATTAGGAGAAAATACTTTCCTGGAATTTCCTGCCCAGGCCAAATTTAAATTTTGATCCCAGATTTCAATCTCCTGAATAGCTGTGATTACAGCTGGTGACTTTATTATTGGGGAGTTCAGGGCCCCCAAATGGCTGGCATGGTTTTCTAATCCCCAAGCAATGGAAGAATCCCTCCCCCAAACTCACCAGGCTGGGTTTATTCCTCTGCTCTAACTGCATTCTCTAGGAAGCTCTGAGCCCAGGCAAGTCTTTCTACTGCCTAAACTATTCCATGGTGCTTCCTCTTAAGCAGGTGTCGGGGGGGGGGAGTGAAAAAGAGAAAGACACAGACACACACAGTGATAAGAGAAAAAGAAACATAGGAAAAAAAGAGAAAGGAAAAGAGGAAGAAATCCAAGGAGAGACAGACAGAACTAGCTTGAATTCACACTCTTGTATAAGAGACACTCAATGAATCTTGTTTAATCACATGAAACCATACCTTTCTGAGATATATATATATATATATATATATATATATATATATATCAGTTCTAGTGCTTGAACTCAGGGCCTGGGTGCTATTCTTGAGATTTTTGGTTCTAGGCTAGTGCTCTACCATTTGAACCACAATTCCACTTCTGGCTTTTTTCATAATTTGGCATAAGAGTCTTACAGACTTTTCTGGCTTCAGACCATGATCCTCTTATGTTAGCCTCCTGAATAACTAGGATTATAGGTGTGAGCCACTAATGCTAGCTCATCCTCTCAATTCTTTTATATTCAACAATCTCTGAATTTTCTTTTATCTTGGTAACTCCTACCTCAACTCTGTGAGGACACCTAATTTCTGCCTCTTACTTCTAGGTATGGAAATAAGAAATCGGGAACCATATTGATTGCAATAACCTGGCAAGCTTAGCTGCTGAGTTGTTTTTATTTTTGTAAAAATGCTTAACCTGCTCAACCACCTGTGTGTGGTTTCATCCTTGTGGTTCTTTATTTTTTTTGTGGGTTGTGGGGCTTGAACTAGGCCTGGGTGCTGTCCCTGAGCTCTTCAGCTCAAGGCTACCACCCTACCCTTGAGCCAAGCCCCATTTTCCATTTTCTAGAGGTTAATTGGAGATAAGAGTCTCAGGTCCTTTTGTGCCCAGACTGGCTTTGAACCTTGATCCTCAGATCTCACTCTCCTGCGTAGCTAGGATTACAAGCCTGACACACCGCACCAGCTTCTTGTGGTCCTTGAGTAGGGGCCTCATCATGTGACATCATAGGGTTGACTACCACCTGTGCCTGTGCTGTTTACCTTTAAAAGCTCAGCCCCACTGAAGGTCAGAGCTTCTCTCTATCAGCCCAAAGGTAGAGAGTAGCTGCTGTGTTGCTATTAAAATGACTCCTTGCTCACTTCACTGAGTGCTGGTGACTTTATTATGGGAGATTCGTGTTCCCCCCCCACACATGGTTGAGATATTAAACTAATTGCCTGACGTATCAAAAGTAGTAGACATTGGAGCTAGAGTCTGAAATCGGGCCCACTTTGTTGCTGTCACTTGAACCTTGAGCCTTAGACCTTCAATCCATTTGTTTTTGGTTTTGTTTTTTGGGGTGTTTTTTTTTTTTTTTTGGCAGGTCATAGGGCTTGAACTCTGTCTGGGTGCTGTCCCTGAGCTCGTCAGCTCAAGGCTACTGCCCTACCCTTGAGCCAAGCCCCACTTCCTGTTTTCTAGAGGTTAGAGAAAAGAATCTCAGGTCCTTTTGTGCCCAGGCTGTCTTTGAACCGTAACCCTCAGATCTCAGCCTCCTGAATAGCTAGGATTACAGGCATGAGCCACCACACCAGGCTCCATTTTACTTATTTTAATTGATTATTTGTGCTACAATTTTACTTCCAGCTTTTTGGTGGTTAATTGAAGAGTCTTATGGACTTTCTTGCCCTGGGTTGGCTTTGTACCATCATTCTCAGCCTACACAGAGAGCTAGAATGATAGGCATAAGTCAGTGACACCTGGCTTTAATTTTTTTTATTAGGTCTTGTAGTTCAAACTTTATGCCTTACCTGGGATCATAAGCATTCATTATCATATGTGCCTTGCTTGTTGTTTCAGGGTCTCTCTAACTTATTTTCACAGGTTGACCTCAAATCTGAATCCTTGCCATCTCCATATCCTAAATTGTTCACCACCAGGCCTGACCCCCCCAAACTATGTCTTCCTAGATGATGATTTACAACTCTTTTTAAACTCTTTAAGTTTTTCCTAGGCTGTTTGGACATTTAGCTCTTTTACACATGGGGTTGAGTAGGATTGGATGAGTTATGTGAAAAATGCAAGTCCTCTGAAATTGCTAAGCGAAGTCTCCTTTCCCAGAAGTGTATAAAATCTCTAGGGAAGCACCTTTTCTCCTTTCTTTCAGCAGGAAATATACATGAAACTAGACCTTTAATTAGCCCTCACTATTAGCTGCTACATCCTGTAATAATTATCTTTGACGATGTCATCTTGAATCCCCAGGGTAGCATAGATATTCTGGTCTATTAGTGGCTGTTCTGAAAGCTGGACATCAGTTTGATTCATATTAGTCCAATTACTTTCACTAAAATTAAAATTTGTCAAGGGTGGCTAGATGAATCTTGGCAGATAAAAGGACCCTCCGCCCCGCCCTTTATGAGCCATGCAGCAACTCTTGGCAGAAGCAAAATGGTTCTATTTCAAGGTGAAGGTCTGGTTGTTAAAGAAATTCATGGGAGTAAAGGAACAGTCAGAAAGTTGTCTCATGTAAAGCAGTGGGATCTCAAAAGCTGAAGTAGAAAACCAGGACCTTACTAGGTGTTGGTGGTTCATGCCTGAAATTCTAGCTACTCAGGAGGCTAAGATATGAGGACTGAACTTCAAAGCCACCCTGGGAGGAAAATCCATGAGGCTTTTGTCTCTGATTAACAACAAATAGCCTGGTGTGGAGTAGTGGCTCAAGTAGTAGAGCACTAGTCTTGAACAAAACAGCTCAAAGACAGTAAGTAGGCCCCTAGCTCATGCCAAATACCAGCAAATATAAACAAGAACTAATGATCAACCAGAACATGAGTTTTCATGGACTGTTAGATAATTGTGCATATCTCTCCACCCCTGCTCCTGTTCTTTGTCTATAAACGTAAGGTTCACATCCCTAAGGATGGATGAAGTGGCGTCTTCCCATGGCTGTCAATTAACCTCCTTTCTCTGTCTTTCAAAATAACAATATTTTTCTGAAATTTTAGACAGTTTCCTGGCCAACAGCATCCTCTGAGGTGGGGTACTGGTGGCTCATATCTGTAATCCTAGCTACTCCTAAGGCTGAGGTCCAAAGATCACAGTTCAAAGCCAGCCTGGTTAGGCAAGAAAGTTCATGGAAAGTTCTTTTCTCCAGTAAACAGCAAAAAAAAAAGCTGGAAGTAGAGGTGTAGTTCAAGTGGTACAGTGCTAGCCTTGAGTGAAAAAGCTAAGGGGTGATACATAAACCCTGAGTTCGAGCCCTTGTACTAGTATAAGAAAAAAATAAAACAAAAAAATTCCAATAAGGTCTTCTCCTTTTGTTTTTCTTCTTTAGGCTGCTACTATACCACTTGAACCACACTTTCACATCTGTGACTTTTTGCTGGTAGTTAGAACTAAGACTTTTCTACCTGGGCTGGCAACAAACCATGATCCTCGGATCTCAGACTCCTAACTAGCTAGCATTACAGGTGTAGGAACCAGCACCGAGTCGGGAATCCTTTTCTAATTCAGCTGCAGCCAGATCACCATATCGTTCAGACTGCTCCAATCACTCCCATCTTGAGTGAGCAGCAAGTCCACCCAATGGCTAACTGATAGAAATAAAGTCAGTGGTGGTCTCTTTGCAAGACAATGCCTTTTACCTTGTGTAGAAAAAAATACCAGTAGCATGGTCACATAGCAACTTGTGGACTTGATAAACTTCAAGCATTGGAGAGTCTATAGGCACTCAAGACTCTTTAGAAGGGAACAGTTTAGTAAGGGGAAGAATGGACCACCATACATTGTGAAAATGGGTTTGAATTATGGAAGTACCAGAAAATGCATACCCAGAAAAGCCTTCCTTCCAGAGCAAAAAACCCCACAAAAGGCAGGTAGATGGAGAGAGCCAAAAGCCCCTTCTAAAATTTAATCAATCTTCATGTATTCAGAAAGTAATATCTTAGGTGATATCTGGACGAGAATGTGAATCCCATAATACTTAGATTAAAAAAAAATTAAGGAAGGGATCACCACATATTAGGGATAAAGTGGCTATTGCATGCCTACTATTAAAGTCTCACTTGCGTTACACTTTTTGTCTTAAGTCCATCCCTTGAACTTGTATGGGTGAGTGTATTTCTCACATAGCCAAGCTGTATAGGAATCACCTTCGTGTTCCCTTCTTTGATTGCACTCTAGCTTCCCTCTTCTCAGTTGGCTCCATCCACACTGTCCTCAGGATCTTTGGGTGTGCTGCTATTTCCGTCTGAAATGTTCTTAATATTGGTGGATAAACCCCTTTCCTCTCTCAGGACTTTGCCCATATGTCACCTTCTGCGTTGATTATAGACTCAGTAAGAGGGACTTAAATATCCTTCACTTACTTAGCCAGTTTCATAGACTGGGATTCCATGTGGGATTTCATGTTAACTAAGTATACAAAAACCGAAGTGTGAAATCTGGTAACGTAAAATCATAACTACTCAGGAGGCTGAGATCTGAGGATTATGGTTTGAAGCCAGTCCTGGTATACTGGAAGGTCCTTGAGACTCTCAGCTCCAATAAACTACTCAGAAAAGGCTGAAAGTGGAGCTGTGGCTCAAGTATGGTAGAGCACTAGGCTTGAGCAGAAGGAAGCTCAGGGACAGCACCTAGACCTCAGTTCAAGCCCCAGGAGTGCAAAAATATGTGAAAGACCACCAATTGAGAGGTGTAAGATTGGTTTGGAGACTTGTGAAACAGAGATATTGTGATTTGAATGACAAATGAAAAAGATGGGCTGGAATGATTGTGGTTCTGGGTGGAAATAAATAGGGACCCGAGAGATACTTACTAAGATGAATTCATCAAGCTTGACTGATTGGCGTGAAGCATGAGAAAGAATTAGAAGGCTCTCGTGTTTTTTATTTGGATAATGGGTAAGAAGTGATCCTCCTTTATGCAGAATAATCATGGTATCTTGGTTAGAAGCTCCAGTTTTATTGACTTGGTCATGCTTGGACATTGCTGAAGGTTATAAGAAATGCCAAGAGTAGGACCATTAATAATAATAATAGCTACCTCATATTGAGGCTAGGTGCATGTTAGGAAGTCTCTCCCACAGGTATGGATTACTTGGTCCCCACTGGGGGCTCTATTGGGGGAGATGGTAGGAACTCTAGGACGTGAGATGTAGTTGGAGAAAATTGTCCTTGAGGAGATTGTAAGACATGTTTTCTCTCTGCTTCTTCGCCACCACAAGAGTTTTGGTCTCCCAGGACCTCCTGTCACCATTGAAGAGAAGTTAGATGTCTTCAGCTAGGACAGAAAATGGCAGCTGAGATTGGCTGTTAACAGTAGGTGGGGGTGGCATAGTAAGAAATACCCATCTTGTTCTCCTTGGGTCTGCAGGTTCAAGGTCCAGAACGCATGCACCCTTCATGGTTGTGGCCTAGCTCATATTCCTCTAGCCCATGTCAAATCAAAAGTACTCTGCAAGTCCTGCATCAGTGGCGCATATCTATCACCCTTTTTACTTAGGAGGCTCAGGTGAGTCCATGAGACTCTTATCTCCAATTAACCACCAAAAATCTGGAAGTGGAACTCAAGTGACAGAATACCAACTTTGAGTGGAAAAGCTCAGAAACAGAACCCAGGCCCTGATTTCAAGCCCCTGTGTGTATGTATGCCTGTGCATATTCATACAGACCCACACGTTTTGTTTTAATGTAGGCAAAATTGCCCAAACTAGTGTTTTGCAGAGAGTTTTTATCTCTAGAAATAAGATTAAACTACCTTTTGCCATTGAATTATATTTTCATTAATATATAAACAGCTTTGTCAGCTCACCATTGAGGTGACCTTGCCAAAAATATCCTTCAAATTCTCATGCCACTTTCTCCCAAAACAGGCAGGTACAGCTGAGCACTGGTAGAACATTCCTATCATCCAGCTAATCAGGAGGCTGAGCTCTGGGGATTATGGTTCAAAACCAGCTTAAGTGGAAAACTGTGATACTCTTCTCTCTAATCAATTGCCAAAAAGCCAGCAGTGGACCTGTGACTCAAAAGGTAGAGGTCAAGACATGAGCATAAAAGCTAAGGGAGAACACAAAGCAGAAGAATAATCAGGAAAGTCTATGAGACCCTGGGCTCCAATTAGTAAAAAGTTGGCAGTGGAGGTGTGTCTCAAGTGAAAGAACTAAGAAAGAGTGCCCAGACTCTGACTTCAACCACCAGCACTGGCAAAACAATCAACAAAAACCCTTATTCTCCAAAAAGTTGTTAGGAACCCATTTTAGAGAAAAATCACTATAGAAGCCAGCTAAGTGGATGAGATGCCCCAGAGAGGACCATACAGCAAGAACAGGAACACACCAAGAAGAATTTAAGTCCTGTTTATGGATCCCTGTCTTCCACTCTAAGCAAATTCCATAGGATTCTGGCAGATAGCTCAGCTTCATCCTGAGGGCCTCCTATATCTCCCTTCCTTAGGTGTCCAGGAAGATAACCAAGGTGCCACTACAGGTGGCCTTGCCCTTCCCCCAAAGGAGATTCCTGTGTCCTCAGATTTGGCTCTAAAACAGATTAGCATCATGCAGCCATGAGCCACACTCATCCATCTCCTGCCTCAGCAATGCGCTGACAGACAACCTGAAAGAAACTTTTAATTATTCTCCAGCTCAGTCAATAGATCAAATGTCCAAGTGAGGAGCCCCCTCCTTTCATCTTATTCATGTCACTGTTAGACTCTTGCTACTAATTCCTGGCCCATATCCAAGCCTTTGTTTTGTTTGGGAAACAGATGAGCACATAAATTTTCTATTGTAAAAGGATAAAAAAAATAAGGCACTCCAGTAAGCTATTTTTATTTCCTGGTGGATAGTTCTTTCATATTCTCCAGTGGGAAGGAAATTAATTGGGGGACCTGAGAATACAATTTTGCATTGGTGATTATTATGAGCCATGGGGCTGCTGAACAGAGGGGACTACATCCCATCTCAGAGTATAAAGATTAAATATTTCTTTTCTTTTTCTTTTTTGTATTGTCTCTAAGACATGATTTACCAATTACCTTTGAAAGGATTGACTGGAAATTCTCTGAAACAAGCCCTCTTCTTGCTTACAGGGTAC